>NW_011888800.1:5294943-5306446 GCF_000151845.1 Pteropus vampyrus | reverse complement strand
ATTACAACTTACATTTTATACCTTATAATTGCCTCCACAACTTTCTCTGATAATCTCAGTCCTTCTTCTCCTAAATATTCCTTCCTCTAACCTCTGAATATCTTTTCCCATTAGATGAAACCAGAACCAAAGAATGTGTTGTAAATATTTGATACCATTTGATGTCTTCCTGAGCGGTGGCCTCTTTAAAGCCATCAACCTGCCTTTCCAAACTTGCAGGGCTTTTTTTTTTCTTTCATGGCCAGTTCAATCAGACTATCCATGTACTGCCATTTATCTTTCCAAGCATATGTTCCACATACTACTGTCCCAGCTCTCACACTTTGGCAGACCCTGTAATAATGCACATGTAAATTTTATGCAGCACTTACTTGGAGTTATAAAAGCATTAGAAGCAGATGGAAAACTGGCCTGAGAGTTTAAGAAATTTGATCACAATCCCTAGTGAGTAAGAGGCAGGCTCAGGACTCACCCAGGTCCTCAAACATCAAGTCGAGTTTTCTTCCACTCTAGGTTGTTTCTTATGCAGTTGAAAACCAAGATTGTAACAGGTAAGAAGAGGGCAGGATCATATGTCTGCAAAGTGAAATTAAGCTCCAGACGCTCATCTCTTAAAATGAGCCCTGCTCAGAATACAATTTCTCTGCAAACTTGACCAGCTCCAGGAAAGGTTGGTTAGGAGTCATATGAAGTACCTCCCCCAACAGCTTGTCAGAAAGTATAATATCTGAATCAGGAGTGAGAGGAAGAAGTCTTTATCTTCTCTGGGGTCTGGTGGCAGGAGAATTATTCCTGAGAAGGGGTTTCTTCCTTCATCAGTAGAGGTATGATTGGGATGAATGACCTGTTATTCACTCTTGTCTGATGTATCTGGGCATCTCTGTTTTAGGAAAAAGAGCCATTTCTTTGGTATAAATATCTATAAGTATAGCATACAGAGGCCAGATTAGACCTGACCAACGACCACATCCATGCTCACAGATGGCATCATGAATCCAGAGTGGCGAGCTATGCTAGACACAGTTTATGCACCCCTTGTCTTCCTATACTCCACCTGCTTGGCTCTGGCCAGAGTGGACCCCATGCTGTTTCTATAGCTGTGGAGCCAGGCTGTCAGTGCCAACCCAGTCCACTACAGCAAAGAGGAAAACTTCTCCTGCACAATCATCAAACTGTCCTCGTGGGCTTTGGCTCCCTTGAGAGCTTCCCTGAGAGTCCAGAGATGCTGCCTGAAAGTGCTGGGGTTCAATGAAGCTGACTTTGACAGATGGATGACAAGGAATAGAATAGACTCTTCTCTCTTCTTCCTCCTAGTCAGTCTGTTCTTAGATGGTCTCTCTGATGGCATCATGCACATCCAAGCAATCAACTATGCTTGATACCAAGCAGTGGGTAGGTTGCTATGCGCATCCTCACCTTTCCTCTTCTTTTTTCTCTGCCACATCCCTCATTTCCCTCACATTTCCCGATAAAGGGGCAGCATGTGAGTTTTTGCTTTTAGGCTCTGTTTCTAGGAATCTGAGCTAATGTAAATACACAGAGGCATGTGACAAAACTAGACTCGGAAAAAAATTGTTCAACCCCATTCACTCCAACACAGTCTGGCTTCCACCCCTATCATACCGCAAATGGTCTACATGTCACAAAATCTTCTTCATCTTATTTAATTATTAAGCAAACCACATGAACTATCTAAACATAAACACTTAGCTTCTTGTTCCTTTTTAAGCCAACTATATCTGCATGGCCATGAAATGCTCTATCTTCTGAGGCAGCTTATTATACCCTTGAACATCTCTAATTGTTATTATATTGTTTTTAAATGTTCATATCAAGCCAAAGTTCATCCTTGACCCACTGGGAACTTCTGTCCATTGGTTTAATACAATGTCACAGCAAATAATTCTTTACCCTTGTGAAGTTAGTTAGTTATCCTGAGCCCAACTTTTGGTCTTCAAAAAAAATTATTCCCAATTCCTTCAACTCTTCTTTATATATTATTTTTTGAAGGACTCTTGGTATTCTATTCTTGGTTTTCTTGTCACAAAACAGTTTCCCAAAGCATCAAAACTCATGTGACCGAAAGCTGAAGAAAATAATGAGGCCTCATATGAAGACGAGAAGGAAAATGACATCAAGATACTTCATTAAATACTTCTTGTAATGGGTAGCCCATGTGAGCTTATATGTGAGTAGCAGGATAGAGGCAGGGAGTCCAGTGGAAAATAACCTGTTCTGGATCTTTGGTCTGAATTTGGGAGAGTAGACTGAGTGTTCATAGAATGTAAGTTCTTTTCACAAGGAAAGTTTTTGTGAATCAGGCCCTTAGAAAATAGTAAGTACTTAAGTTCAATCTCAAGAGCTTAGTCTTGGAAATCAGAACTGGAAGATGAAATGAACTGAGAAGAGATTAGGGTATGTGCTAGTTAAATAATCCACTGTGAATTAATCCTGATGGTGGAAAAAGCACCCTTTCTTCTCTGGTAAGAAGATAAGAAATAATGTGCTTTTTGTACTGAAGGAAAGCTGTTGAGCAATTCTTCTCTATTCTTGGGGATGGTGATGGGGGGAGGGTGTGGGCATGAGGCAAAGCAGACGTACAATGTCATAAGCTTGAAATCACTCTTGACACTCAGTGTGTAGATACCAGCCAGTCAGGAAAATTCTGCTCCATTTCAGCACGTTTAAAGACAGGTCTCTGAACCCCAAGCCCAGGAGGAGATGTGTGTAAACACAGCTGAGGTAAAGGAACCTTCACTCTCAGCATGAAACATTTCCTTGATGAATAGTCAGCAGATCTGGTTTTTATTTAACTGCCTCCTGCCATCAAAGCATATTAGAAATAAAATTACACCGACAACCAATGTAGAGGCAACATACTTCCCAATCAATGAGACTTGTCAGTCTGGTGTTTTGCATTTTGAATAAAGATCTTTAATAGTTACAACATATTTTGCAACTGATTAAAAAAAAAAGTAAAGTCCTGCTGACTAAATTTGATGGTGGAAAAGATATTATGTAATCACAAATATGGGAGAGAAGAGATATATTAAAAAGTCTCCATAGTTTATTTTCTGAGAGTCTTATAAGGAATGTCTCCTAAATTTCCTGGAATTAGTATAAGATCCTTCTCCATGATTCCTACATGATTCTTAGGACCATTGCCAATGGTTTAGAGGTGGGGCCTAGTTTGACAAAGTAATTGTATCTCTTCTCTCAGCATTCTGAGCACTGAGATGGAAATCTTACTCTGGCTATCAGTCATCTATTCTATCTTCATACTGCTCAGTTAGGAAAATCTTCACATGGAGACAAAAGTTGTTTATCTGGAGTTCCAGAAAAGGTCACCAGAGATCAGAACAAGTCTGACTCTTGTTTCCTAAGTCAACATGGGAATGTACAGAAGTCAAGGGAAGAGCTGTGGCCAATTGAAGTTTGGTTCAAGTTTAACAAGATCTCCAATGCGCAAGGATGCTCCAGCTAGCATTTCAGTTATACAGAGCCCTACAATCATACCTCTGATTTATGTCCTAATTCAACACACTTTGTCCTAGCTTTTCCATGTTCTCTCATATCAATATAGAAACTGTGACAAGTTTATCATTATGATAACTGAGGAGGTCTGTTCTTCACTCTGTTGCCCTAGGCCAATCCCTCCTTCTCAGGCTCTCTTTCTCTTTCTTCTCTTTATATCCCTGTGTGCCTCTTGGCTTTACCACTCTTTCTCAAAGAAAATCATACTTGAAATCACTCTTGGAGGGATCTGAATTAAAGAGTTGCTTCATGAAAAATAAATCCAAGGCTTATAATATAGCAATTTCACAGAATCTTGAATTGAACAAGAAAAGACATGAGCGCTCACTGCGCTGAAGGTTTTTCCTGGGCAGTTCAGTCTCTCCTTGTTAAAAAATTCTTAATAACTTGGAAATCAAAACTTTGGCTGGTTCTACCATTCTGTTATTGGGCAACTCTAATGATTAAGAAAATATTTCTGATTATAGAAGAAATCAGCTTTCCTGTATTCCTGACTGTTGGGACTAATACTTCTATTTGGAGCTACACAGAAATACTCTGTTTCTAGTTCTACAAAGCAGAGCAAATGTGTAAAAATAGTCCTAAAGCAGCAACTCCCTTCCTGTCGTCTCTTCCACTCCCTTCCTACCTCTTCCCCATGCTCGCACACACACACACACACACACACACACACACACACACACACACCACACACTCAATTATTTATTCTTTTCTCTAAGTAAAATAAGCCCAATTATTAAATGTATTTTTCAAATGACTTGATGAATCAGACATAGCTCATCATTCTGGTTGTTCACTCCAAAAATACTTGAGTAAACTTTGTTCCTACAGCCAATTTAGCAAAGAGGATGAGAATGACAGAGAAGGATCGGGGGACTCATAAGTATAGAACACCATATTTTTCAAATATTCAGCTCAATTTAAGTTTCAGTGGGCCTTTCCACCCTTGGCCTAATCCACACACAGATCACAGTCACACCTAGATACACATACATTTCCCTGCTTTATCCTGACCTGCTGTTAGTTTGGGGGCTCATGGCTTCTCCTGCCATAATTTTACTCTCCAAATTGGATTTTCAATACTGAGTGATTGTTCTTCCTCTGTAAGATAGTTGGGTTCAGTTCCAATCTTCCTGCATATATCATGATGATCTGGAGCAGGAAGTTTCTTCTTCAGCTCCAGGACAGCAGAATGGAATTCATATCCTAGGCATTGAGCCAGCAAAGAGCTGTTGGTCTCACTATGAGAAGACATCGGGCTGGGCAGCGTGGTGGTGAGTGGGAGGCAGGAAGAAGGGGAAGGGTGAAGAAGTAATGGGAGGACATAGATAAGGAAGGAAAAATTGCTCCATAGTGGCCATATACTGCTTTTACAGATTTATTTCAGAAAATGTTTGGTCTCTGATTCTCCTATAACTAATTCTTCCATGGGAGAAGCAACATGGTGTCATAAAAAGCGTTGGATTGGAATGTGTTCATGAAACTTCTAATAAGTTACCTTCTCTCTCTGGGCCTCTTTTTCCTTATGTATAGATAAGGACAAAGGCACAGATTGAAAGCTCTATAAGGCAATCGTGAGGTTGTGCAATTCTAAGGTTTTAACACATAGGGATTGTGGGATAAGGTAAATTGGAAGAAAATCTCCAGGACTGAAGCAGTTAAGTAGTAATTCCACATTTAAAAGCATTTATTGAATATTTAACATTAAGTAGGTATTAGCTGTTAATCTTTAGCCAGGCTGGTTTCAATATTTGACATTTAAATTAAATAATCATACCACATTTAATAATAAAGTCACTGTATGTTAAACAAATACTACTTGGTTATTGAAACCATATGTTACTCTAACTGCATTGTGAGGGATTCACATGTTTTCAATAACCATCTGATCTTTATTTCACATAGAGCACAATGCATGTGCTGTACCATGAAAAGTGGAGAGGCTATTTATGTCCACCCCAAATGATTCTTTTAAACTAAATGTATTGGGTTTGACTTTCCTACTGATCCACCTCCCTAATGATCTCTTCACCCATTATGTAGATGCTGTCACTGAAGGAGTTCTGCTTGTAACAACAGCCTGTCTTCCTGCATCCTTATCATGTTGTAGCTGAGTTGTCTAAGTTGAACAGTCACTCCTACAACTGCCAGTCAACCCTTCACTTTGCCCGGTGATGCCAAGAGATTTTATTCAATTGATCTGCAAGAATGCAAACATTTCTATTTTTAATGCCTCTCTGGGATCATAAAAGACATTACCTTAAATGAAGTGTTCCCATTTCCATTCTTTCACTCTAACAAAGTTGGCAGTCACCAAACATGATAATACGAACGAGTCTTTATAGCTTCATTGTACTCCATTTTCTCAGTACCAGTAATTTGTGTTTTTAGTATGAACATATTGACAGTGCCTTTGCAACCCTTATTTACATTAATAAGGTACCAGTTATGCCCATAGCCTCTGGGATAATGGGAGAGAGAGAAGGGGGCAGGGAGGAATGACAAGAAAAACAATGTGTTGTTATATTTTAGTGTGTTTCCAACCTACTTTTGGGATAGAGCCTGTTGGGGAAGGCTGCACGTTTGCAGGAGCCAGTCACTTTGTTGAAGTGCTATGCTAGGGCATATTTTAAAATCTGCTAATTATTAAAAGTCTATGAAGTGCATGAGGTCAAAGGATGAATATACATTTTATGTTGTGTTTAACACTACCAATGACGTGCACTAGGGAAAAAAAGTTGTGGAAGGGGTTTTAGAGACTATCTAGTCTACAACTACATTTTAAAGATGATGAATAATCCAGAACATTTAAAAGTTTACCCCCAAATCACCTTACTAGTTAGTAGTGGAGTTCAATCTTTACACCACATTATAGGGCTGTCAAATTTTGCTTGTCTTTTAAAATCAGATGCCTTTCCTTTATCTTCTCATTTTTTTTTTTTTTAAATCAGCAATAAAGTAGTTATAAATGCTGATCTTCCCATTCTGCTCCCAGGTGAGCTGTGAGTACTTTTTTCTATCTTATAGTTATCTCCTCTTCTAACTCAACCTTAAGATCAGCTATATGATTATGAGAACTTGAGCAGAGACAGAGAGGTCAACAGTGACCAAGGATTGGTGCTTCCTGGTATCTTAATTTTTGAATTTCCTTTTCTTTCAAGAGGCCACCTCCTCTGCTTTCTGGTATTCCTCTGTAGCCCAAATTTATCATGAATTTGGTCTCATTTATTGATTCTCTGAAGATGACCTATGGTCATTCCTCATACTTAGGCTGAGTCTATACAGATTATATAGAATTTATAGAGATTGTAGGTGAATCCATACAGATTATAGGTAAATCCTTTAGAATTGTTCTGGCTGCAAACTTGAAACTGACCAGTTAGTAACAGTGTTGACTGGAATAACTGAATTCTCTAGGATCTTATTTATGGTGCAGCTGGGTAGAACAAAGTTGAAGTCAGAATCTGTGCTGCAGTGCTGTACCAGAGCCTTTAAACTAATTCATAATAAGACATAAGGGCTTTGAGGACATAACAGAACTTTCTCAGAGAGAGGTTTTGATCAGGGAAAGGGAGTGTAAAGAATAATGCTAAATGGAATGAAGGGCATCATGAAATTTTTTTTGCCCAAACTGCAGCCTGGATTTTGCTAAGCTTCTTGATCTACTATCAGTTTATAGGAAAAATGAGAGCAAAGGAATGTATTAACTCCATAGGCAAAATTTCGAATGTGGGAAACTCAACCATTCAAACAATGCAATTTCTTCACAAATAAATTGCAAGAAAGAAAAAAATCTCTTTTTGTTAAAATAGGCAGTCAATTACAGTGTATGGACTTTGACTTTATTGACTTGATCAGACCATCTAAAAAGAAAACCAAAACAAAGAAACTATGGGATGACCAAGGGGATTTGAACTCTGACCAGATATTTGATGATATTAAGAAACTAATGTTAATTCTTATGTGTGGTAAACTGAATAATGACCCCCTCCCCACAAAGATGTCTATGTCCTAGTTTTTGGTACATGTGAATGTGTTGCAGGTGTGATTAAGTTAAGAGTTATTCTGGATTATCTAGATAAACCCTAAATGTAATCATAAGGGTCCTTAGAAGAGGGAGGCAAGTGGATTAACGAAGAAAAGGTGATGTTACTGAAAAAGTTGGAGGGATATAGCAGCAGCCAAGGAATGCCATTAGCCTTTAGAATTTGGAAAAGGAAAGGAATAGATTCTCCCATGGGGCCTCAAAAAGGAACCAGCCCTGATGACACCTTGATTTTAAGCCCCTTAAGACTCATTTCCAACTTCTGACCTTTTAAACTGTAAGAGAATACATTTGTGTTGTTTTAAACCATTAAGTTTTTGGTAATTTTTTATAGTAATAAGAAGAGGCTAATATAGTGCAGTAAGTGTATTATAGTTCTGTTTTAAAATTTTTCATCTTTGACAAGTTTATAGTACAATATTTACAGAAGAATAAAACAATGTCTAAGATCTACAAAATAATGCAGTACGTATGGTGAAAAGAATGTGTGTGGGGAAGTATTGATAAAGCAAGATTAAAGATGAATTAATAACTTTGAAGCTGGATAATGGGTACATGAGCATTTATTATCTCTTTTCTTTAAACTTTTATGTTTCTATATTTCTAAAATTAAAAATAAAACATCAGAGGCCTGAAGATAAGTTTTTCTTACTGAACAATTCTTCCCAGTGCCAAATTGCCTGGAATGGTTGTTTCATCTTCCCTCATTCTATCTCTTTTCCCTGTCCTTAATGTTCTTAGCAAATGATGAAAGAGGAGTTCTGGTGGAATTTCTAATGACCTGGAAAAGCTAATAGAGGAGCAGGGTATGTAATTGCTATAAGAAAGTCAATTCTTATTTGGATAAATGTCATCCTAGAGCTTGATGGGCTGATGGATCTTTCGTGTCAATGATTCCTCTTTGTAGATAAAATTATACTGAAGAGGAAAGATAGGAAAAGCTGTTATATCTGTTATCCACAGTGGATTTACTTAATTTTGTATTTTTCTAATTATATGACATATTACAGGGAAAAAAACAGTCCCATTTCCTTTGTTTCTCTTAGATAAGAATCTTGAGGCATATTATCAGAGCAATGTCACACCTACGCTGTTTCCTTTTACATAGATATATAATATACAGGTTCTCAGTGATAGCTATGCATCAGAATTAACTGTAGATTACTGTTTTATACTGAAATTTCCAAGGCACATCCTGTGCTGAAACCAGAATGCTTTTTTTTTTTAAAGGTGGCATGATCAGATTTTGTTTTAGAAGGAGAATATTGATAACAGTGTGAAAGATGAGGTTTAATGGAGAGAAACAATAGAATATCCAATTAAGCGAGTTTTATAGTAAATAGAAGTAAGAAATGACATGCAATGGAAATAAGGAAATGTGATTGGAGGTGAAAGAGAGAAGGTGGATTTGAAAGATTTCTGAGGTAGAAACCATTGCTTATGGTAATTTAAATGATGTGAAAAAATGAGTAGTGAAAGATATATAAGCCAAGATAATTTCCTGGTTCTGCTGTGATAGCAAATAGAAACAGAGATGGCTTGTCTCTATGTTCCCATCATCGTCACCCTTCCACCTGTAAAGAAGAATATTCCTTCTGAAAGATGCTCATTCTTCTTTTTCCAGTAAGATGGGAAGTGAGACAGATTTTCATGGTCACATGCAATTTGTATATAAACAAGGACAAACACAATTAGAGAAGTTCCTAGGAAGAAAGAAAAGGTGTGGAGGTGTGCTTCTACTAGGTGGCTGGATCCTTTATTCCTCTTAATTCTCTCGCAGTTGTCCCTTCATTTTCGTTCCTAGCAGCTCACTATCAATGGCACCTTCCTAGTCACTGTGTCTCTGGCTGACCTGGCGGATTGCCAGCAGCTGTGCACTTTCGGGATGTGGGCATGGCTCTGGCCACGATTCCTGCCATTGGGAACCATACCTTTTCCCAAGAGGGAAACCAAATGTCTGGGTCTTTTCTATTTCCTAAATAAATCACTATTCTCTAGAAATGTATAATGAAAACACGTGTATTTTATTCCTATATAGGTCATAGCTAAAGAATGTCTCTAAACAGGGAATAACTATTCACAACCTAATTAACTAGAGTTCTGGATATTATTTTTACTGTCAAATATCATACCTGAGTTTTCTTTAGTTTATTACAGCCAGAATATTCTGTCAGGAAGCGATGCTAAACTTTAAATTCATAGGTACATGTGTACTGAATGAGTATTCCAGCAGAAGTCTATGTTTTGTCAGCATTTTCATAAAAATGAAAGCATATGATGGTGTTTAAGCTAATAATTGCCTGTCCTTCCCAATGATGACAGAACTCCAACAAATGATTTTGGTAAAACTAAATCTTAATATAGTCTTCTTCATTTGGAGGAAAACATACTAAAGCTGTCACTCTTCATGCCAAACACTGATGGAATGCCTCCAATGTCGTGATGACTCACCATAGCTGGATAGATACCTTGGGAGTGAATGGAAGACAGGAAAAGACTGCATGGTCATATCTTGAACTATTCCTTTTGATACTGGAAAATAACGCAGTGTAATATTTTGTTATCATTAGCTGTCAGGCTATTCCGTGGTTACTAGTCAGAATGTGTGTTGACCAGCTTTGCTAAATATAGCATTATGTTCTTTCCACATGTGTTAGGAGAGAAAAAGTAGAATAGGTAACAGTATTTGTCAGACTACTTAGTTACCAGCTTCTCTGCTGTGAGTGAAAATTGTCTAAAACCTTCCTGGAATGCTCTTTCCTCACTTTGGAGGGCAAATGGTAACACAAAAGCATTTCTTGGGATGCTTTTAACAGCAAGAGAGTCTTTAGTAAATACCATGATACCAACTTGTGTTTAAATCCCTAGCAGCTTATTCAACAATGCCCCTCAATGTCTTTACAAAGAGTCTCAGAAACTTCTTCATGAGAATGGCTTTTGCTATGAAGGCAGGCCTGACTCAGTGTATTTGTTACTCAAGGCTTCATGCACTGGAGCTTCTGGAGAGCCACATAGGAAATTACACTGGTACCACTCCTTCAGCATTTTATGTTGGTAACCCTAAAAGCTAACCATTCTTTGCCTTTGCCCTCCTGGTCCATCACTAGACAGTTTCTTCTTCTAATATCAATGATGGCTTTACCATTTTTGAAAAATGAACCATTTTCCCCATTCTAGTCCTCAAAATACAATGAGTATAGTATAGGTTAGTGTTCCCAAATGTTTTGGAACCAGAGACTGGTATGCCTATGAGAATCTAATGCCTGATGATCTGAGGTGGAGCTGAGGTGGTGATACTAGCTCTGAGGAGCGGCTACAAATACAGATGAAGTTTTTCTTGCTCGCCTTCTGCTCACCTCCTGCTGTGTGGCCCAGTTCCTAACAGGCCATGGACCTGGACTGATACCAGTTTGCATCCTTGGGGACTTGGGGACTCCTGGTATAGGTAATTAGTATAGTCATAGGTGATTGCTGTTGTCTATTCCTGCACTCAACAGTTAATACTGTTTTGACTTATACTGATATTGTCAAATAATAGAATTAATCAGGTATCCAAATTTAAAAATTATACAGCCTTTACCTGTTGATGATTATATTCCAGTTTTGTTGTTTTGTGCTCTTCTTTCCTATAACTAAATCTTTGGTTCATTCATTGGGAGGAGATTTAATCCATTATCTTACATCAAAATATAGATGAGTTCTTTATTAAATAAAAGCAAAATTCAGGAATACAGAAATATTTGGAATTTTGTCTCTTACTTTGGACTTACTTTGAAAGTTTGATGATTAAAGAAAATCACAGCTCTTATTGTATAATAATCAATACTGAATTTTAGATAACATGTAATCAGCTTTTGTTAGTCTATGACAAACATCATTGCAGTCAATTTTAGAAAAAATATAGTTTATCACATTTTGCTATAT
>NW_011888800.1:5287835-5294893 GCF_000151845.1 Pteropus vampyrus | reverse complement strand
TACAGCCTTTACCTGTTGATGATTATATTCCAGTTTTGTTGTTTTGTGCTCTTCTTTCCTATAACTAAATCTTTGGTTCATTCATTGGGAGGAGATTTAATCCATTATCTTACATCAAAATATAGATGAGTTCTTTATTAAATAAAAGCAAAATTCAGGAATACAGAAATATTTGGAATTTTGTCTCTTATTTTGGACTTACTTTGAAAGTTTGATGATTAAAGAAAATCACAGCTCTTATTGTATAATAATCAATACTGAATTTTAGATAACATGTAATCAGCTTTTGTTAGTCTATGACAAACATCATTGCAGTCAATTTTAGAAAAAATATAGTTTATCACATTTTGCTATATGTGCTCATACCTAATAGTAATTCCAACCACACAGCCTTCGATCTCTATAATGTTAATAGTAGTCAAATTTTTTTGACTTACCACTATGTCCCAGGCACAGTGCAAAGCAACTAAAATTTATTAACGTAATCCTCATCATAATGCTATCAGGTAGGTTCTACTATTATTTCCATTTTACAGATGAAAAAAAATCTTAGAAAAATTAAGCAACTTAATTTACTTACATCACTAGATACAAGTGTATTTGGCACTAAAACCTAAGTTTGTCACCACCATGTTTTACTGCCTAATCATGTAACTAGAAAGTCATCGTTACTCTAGGATAAACCATATGAGCCCTGCCTGCCTAGGTGCTAAAGAAGCTCACTGCTAACTATTCTTCAGAAGGATTCAATGAGTATAAGTGTGAGAATTGTGCCACAGGTGATAGAAAGCATGTTGCAGTAAAAGGCTTGCATTTCAGAATCAACCTAGCCACACTCTATTCGTTCTATTGTTAAGTATGAGTTTACTGTCAGAAACTTGACCCCTCCCTTGTCCTAAAGGGGTTGGAGAAAGCATCATATAGATTTTGAAGGATAAGCCAGGTTTATGCCATGGCCTCGTGACATTATTTGAAGTGAGCACCAAGTGGCCTGCTAGGTTACCTCTAACCCAATATCATCTATTTCAGACTTATCTGAGAAACTGGAATCCAAGAAATTTGCTAGACATCGTAACCTACATTTTCACATTTAATATTCTCAACAACTCTATTCTCGCTTTAATGAAGAGGGAATTGAGATTCCGAGTGGTAAAATGACTTGCCGAGGACCAGAACTAGGCAGAGGTATTAACTCAAAGTCTAGCACTCTTCTCAGTTCCCAGGACACAAGTTCACACTTACGCATCTCTCTGAAATCAAATTTGAGCACTGCACATACGTAGCTTTGAAATTTATTAACCTCTCAGAATATTCAACATTTTACTAGCTTTCTTGATTATGTGTTAACAGAAATCAATGTTTGTTCTTTCCCTTTGAGAGTAAAATGCTTCCACAGAATAGGTTTCAGATATGCAGTGTCCTGAGGCCTTAAAAGTTAAAGCAAGCCTCGCAGTTTTATGGTGGTTAAAATGTTGAGAAAAGAAATCCCATCTACCATTTCCTCTCACAGTGCTTACTGGGTCCTGTATCCCACAGTCAGGGAATAATGGTCTTCGTAACTGCTTTCGATGCAATGACCTGTAGGGTTGGATAGAGCTCTGGTCTGCCTCATGCCTTGGAGATTTGTGAGGCAATAAGATTTGTTTTCTGTTAAACTGCTTAACCACAAGAGAGGGGTGGGACAGAAAAAAAACCCTTCACTTTTCCTTTACTGGTCTGACCAGTTTAAAGTGAATAGGAGCCCAGAGAGATTTCTCACTTTCCATTTCCCACTATCAAAGTAGGCAATGGATCCAGGAGCATGTTTGGAAACGGCAGCTGCCTGGTGCCTCCAGGGCAGCTGAGTGAGAACAGTGAAAGGAAACCCAGCCTGGGGAGACCCACGAGTGTCTCATTTCATCCTGAATTTGGACTGGGCTGTTCAAGGTCATACACAGAAGCTGAACCAGTGACCCACAATTTGATTCCTTCAGTTTGGAGATTCAGGCTTTGAAAGACTTTGCATTCTCTGTTCTCTGCTTCTGCCTAAGCTTCCCCAGGCACCCCCACTCTAATTTCATATAACACCCAATCCTTTGAGCTGTAAGGCTGGCTTCAATTTCAGGAGCCTCAGGGTGCCAAGGTGAACACGTCTTCCTTGGGGATTATTGTTTGCCTTTCTGATTAACATCTCCAGACAGTTAAAAAGAATCTCCATTTTTTTAAATCACTAGAAATATCTCTAATCATTCCCAGCTTTATGCTTAAATGGCAGCTGGAGAATATGCTCTTTTTTTAAGTGATGATAATCATAAGATGAATAAGCTAGGTAAGGGACAACTTTCTGGAAAGAATCACTAACAATAAAAATATTTTCTCCTTTATTGAAGTGTTGCTGGCTCAAAGAACACAGGCAAAGGAAAAGAAAAGCAATAACAAACTGTAAGCAAGGGAAAATTGACTCTGAGTTCACCTTCCCCTGAATCACTGCAGAAGGCAATGCTAAACACTCTAAATAACCATGAGCCCTAGCAGTAATCCATGGTTTCTCTGCTGTGTGTTATTATTATCTCACTCCTCCAAGCCAGCAAAATCTTTCAACCTTAGTCCTGACTGACAATCTTTTACCTGTGTGTTTCTTTTGCTTTTTAAATCTTATTTACTTTCTTAACCTGGTATTGTAGGTAACATTCTATTAAATGTTTTAAAGTCTTTTGGAATAAGGTGAGAATATAAATAAAAACATATACTATATATGTGTACATGCAAATTATACATTATACATTTATATAAATATAAAATAAATGAATAAATTAATAATATTTTGTCTACTAGTAGTGGGCCTTTTCTATCTCTGAGTTGTATTAATGCAACTGTTCTCTACCTACCTATAATCAGAACACCTAGGAAGATTTCAAATATATAATATAATAGCCCAGAACTACCAAATCAGAATACAAATATATGTGGATTTAATGTCCTTAGGGGTAGATATGCCAGGTGGTTTCTTTTTAGCAATGGTTAGAGAAGAATCATTGCTGCTTGCTCATTTATTCACCCTTATCATTTATTTATTCATTAAATCACATGTGAAGTCATGAATTCAAGGGATATAGAGACAAAGTAAACACATTATTTCTACTTAAAGAACTCATTACTTTATGACTTTGTCAAGTCTTCAGAAAACATAGCTGAATTAAAGCTGGTTGACCCTGAAAGAAAATTCCTAAGTTCATACCTTTGAAGAAATTCCTCCACAGTTGATGAGCATGGTGGAGAATACCTCCATGGTTAACCTGAACTCTAGATTTTTCATGGCTCAAGTTCTATGACTTCATGTGTAATGAGAACTACACCCTTGAATCAGCTCCATATTTCTCATTAAATGAGGAAAAATCAGTTCCCATTAAATGTACAAATAGTTGGTATAAAGAAATCCAGACTATAATTTCTCTTCCTAAGTCTTCATCTCTGTCTGGAAGAAGTCATTTTATTTAAATTTTTGACCTATTAGTCCATATTATTTCATGAGAAAATCAAAGTTCTCCTGCTTAAAAAGAAAAAAAAAAAAAGTGCAATACCATTGATCTCCACTGTTTGTAGCCTTGCATTTTGTGTGAGAGCCGTAGGTGGGAATGGTAGATGACTCAGATGAGGATGCATTTAAATGTATGAAGTAAATGTAATCTCATTGTCAGAAATGAAGGTGAATGATACATTACAGTGCATGGAATGAAGTAATCATTGAAACTTTTTGAAGCTACTTTACTAGTTCTTCCCCTGGAACAGTTCTTCAAAATGGTGCAAATACTTACACCCATCTACCTGGGGGAAGAAATTCATATAATGGAAAAGAATTAACAAGAGCTTTTAAAATGGCCTGGTATATTCTATGCTTTTATGTGATTTTTTTCTATTTTTAAATTAGTTTAAACACCTCGGCAAGCTGTTTGGTTCATGCTATTATTTAAATGCAGTAGATTCTGATGGCTGATACTGTGTCCTTAGCAGTCCACCAGTCCTGGGTTTAGCTGACTGTATCTCTTTTTATTGAAGAGCTACATTACTCAGTTCTCTCGAATGCCCCAAATTCTCGACATGTAAAATTGGCATAATAATGAAATAAAATAATAATAATAATAATAATAATAATAATAATAATAATAATAATAATAATAATATCTGCCTCTAAGTGTGTTATAATGATTAAATGATAATGCATATAAGGGAGTTAGCATTCTGCCTGGCACATCATGCATGCTCAATACATTTTATCTATAAAAATTTTTTGTTGTCGTTACTGTTATTATTACATGTGGCTTGACCAAGATAACATGGTGGCAACCTGGTAGTTTGTATATTCTGGGATTCCTCAGGAAGTTTCTCTATATCCACCTTTTCTATACCTACTGTAAATTATGAGAACAGTCATGATTCTGTATTATGCATGTTATTTAACCTGTTTGAAGAGGCTCTTCAAGGAGGTCCTTGAGGTTATTTATAAGATATGTATAAAACACCTAGTAGTGTACACACCACAAAAACCTCACTCAAAATACTTAAGACATGTCTACTCAGTTTTTGAAACAAGGAAAATAGCTTTATGTTGCCATCCTAAGAGATACTTGGGAAATGCCTTAAGGTGTAGGTATATTTTGTTTCTCTTCTATTTTTTGATGGTCTTAATTTCCTGCCTTTGCAAGAAGTCATGGAATCTACTTAAGCCAACTGGTGTTGCAAATGACAGCAGCTAATTTCTCTATTTCCTCCTTCATAGTCAGCATATGGTTTCTTCCTTTGCTGCCTACTTGAGACAATTTAAAGAATAATTAATGTGTTTTTTTCTGTAATAGTATTCCTGTTCTACAGAAATACTTCACCTACCTCCTTAAAGATTTACATGCCACTTCTCCACCGAAGCACTGTCTATCAACTCCTTGATTTGGTTGCATGATGGTGATTAGGGAACACAGATTCATCAATAACTAAATTGCAAGGGCAAAAATAGGGTGCATTAATGCAGGACACTAAATAATCAAAAGATATTGCAAGCTATAACCAATCTATGCTGGCACTTATAGCAATCCCATTGAAATAACTGTCATATTAGTTGAGAACAATAAATGTCCCCTAGTTTAAGTGTTACATTGTTGGAGGAAGAAAGAAAGAAAGAAAGAAAAAAAGAAAGGAAGGAAGGAAGGAAGGAAGGAAGGAAGGAAGGAAGGAAGGAAGGAAGGAAGGAAGGAAGAAGAAAAAGAGGAAAAAAAGTTGAGAAAAAGAACACACAGTTTTGAGAGGAGTGGCTAAATTTTAAATTATGGACTAAAACCCACAACAACTAAACTACTGACAGATAAATCCCCTAAACCTTCAACCTATTCAGGTGAGACATCACTGTATAATTTGGGATCTGATCTCACCTCTGATTTCTCATTTTAGACATATGCGAACATTTTAAATTAGTCATGCAGTCAGTTTTAGGCTCCCTAACTACAAAAGTCTCTTTTGCATTAAGTATTTATATATTCTGTACACAGACTTGCACCCTAATTTATAGAAGTAACAGCCATGATGTTATAATTTATCAGGGGGCTGGAGCTAAGACACAGCTCTGGATTCTATTCATATTCTCTCATTACTATAACCTGAGAGAATCTCTCTTCTTCATAGTCACTCAACTAACATAATAAAATTTAGGTCTGTAGTACCTGAGGATTTCTCTATAATCAAAATTTTTAGAGCTGTTTCTAAATTTTTCTAAACTTTCAGCTGAAAAAAGAAATATTTAATTGTATATATGAGCTGTTTGGTTGTACATAAATGGAAGGAAACTTGTCCTTGATGTTCTAAATTTACTTTGAAAATTATGTCAAAGCAGTATGTATATGTAGACACCAGTATTATTCCATTTCAAAGTACGTGTTCTGTATATGAACCTGAACATACACCTTGGGTGTTTAGCTCTACTTACCCATGCAAAGAATTACCGTTTCTCAATACGCTAGTATTTGAATAATTCAGCACTCTTTTCCATTGGGTTTTGTCAACAATCAATAGGTCAGATTCTATTTATCTCTCTAGTGATCTCATGAGAAAGCCCACGTAACACTTTCTCTTTTCTGATCCTCGTCCTGGAAGTGGTCCACACTCATTAACTATTGGCATATCCTCCCACAGCATTCATAATACACTGGGCCCAGCCATGGACAAGCATTTAATTATAGACCAACCATCTGTTTAATATAAACTACATCTGCCTTCAGCCTCTTGGCAGTCTGGGGGATGATTTTTCTAAGGGAAAATGAGAATTGCTCATCAAATGGCAGCAGGGAAAAGACCTTCTTGAATCTTTCCCACTTTGACACCCTCAGGTCTTCAAAGGCCAAGTCTATTCTTGAAAAATAACATGTTACTTGACTTCACAATTTTGAGAGTTCAGTGTTCCTGGGAAATTTAAACCAATCTGGTATGGATTATTCAGACTCTCTTTTTTTTTTCATTCTAGCTTAGGCTTCAAAGATAATAAGCTAAAAAAAATGACCTAAGGGACAAGGACTGACTAAATGTGGGCATAATTTCCCACATAGTAATCTGGCTATAATTTTATAGTCTGAAATGAGCATCATATTGGTAAGACAGAAAAAACACTTAAGAACATGGCAGGGATGGTTGACTATTGTTTTTTCTTAATGACCCTGACGAGTTTATTCTTACCTACTCCCAGGATCTTTTAGGAGTGCTGCCATATCACACTTTCCTACAGACAGCGTCCCAGGCCACTGTGTTTAGTTAGTGCCATTCAACCTCAGGATACAGCCAAAACTGTTTTTGGACCAGGGGTGAGCACCAAAGCTAGCAGCCCCAGCCTGCCCATTACTTTATAATCTGGTTGGTGTAGAAGATGAGAAACCCTAATCAACTGCTTCCCAAATTACAAATCACTCTACTTCTTTTATTCTAAGGTGCATATTTCCTTCATGGTCTTTAATATACCTGAAATCAAGGTGTCACACTATGTATGTATTTAGTGTAATTGTATTTTCTTCTCTTCCTACTGGGTCTTGTTGAAATGATGGTAC
>NW_011888800.1:5282908-5287785 GCF_000151845.1 Pteropus vampyrus | reverse complement strand
GAAGAAAAAGAGGAAAAAAAGTTGAGAAAAAGAACACACAGTTTTGAGAGGAGTGGCTAAATTTTAAATTATGGACTAAAACCCACAACAACTAAACTACTGACAGATAAATCCCCTAAACCTTCAACCTATTCAGGTGAGACATCACTGTATAATTTGGGATCTGATCTCACCTCTGATTTCTCATTTTAGACATATGCGAACATTTTAAATTAGTCATGCAGTCAGTTTTAGGCTCCCTAACTACAAAAGTCTCTTTTGCATTAAGTATTTATATATTCTGTACACAGACTTGCACCCTAATTTATAGAAGTAACAGCCATGATGTTATAATTTATCAGGGGGCTGGAGCTAAGACACAGCTCTGGATTCTATTCATATTCTCTCATTACTATAACCTGAGAGAATCTCTCTTCTTCATAGTCACTCAACTAACATAATAAAATTTAGGTCTGTAGTACCTGAGGATTTCTCTATAATCAAAATTTTTAGAGCTGTTTCTAAATTTTTCTAAACTTTCAGCTGAAAAAAGAAATATTTAATTGTATATATGAGCTGTTTGGTTGTACATAAATGGAAGGAAACTTGTCCTTGATGTTCTAAATTTACTTTGAAAATTATGTCAAAGCAGTATGTATATGTAGACACCAGTATTATTCCATTTCAAAGTACGTGTTCTGTATATGAACCTGAACATACACCTTGGGTGTTTAGCTCTACTTACCCATGCAAAGAATTACCGTTTCTCAATACGCTAGTATTTGAATAATTCAGCACTCTTTTCCATTGGGTTTTGTCAACAATCAATAGGTCAGATTCTATTTATCTCTCTAGTGATCTCATGAGAAAGCCCACGTAACACTTTCTCTTTTCTGATCCTCGTCCTGGAAGTGGTCCACACTCATTAACTATTGGCATATCCTCCCACAGCATTCATAATACACTGGGCCCAGCCATGGACAAGCATTTAATTATAGACCAACCATCTGTTTAATATAAACTACATCTGCCTTCAGCCTCTTGGCAGTCTGGGGGATGATTTTTCTAAGGGAAAATGAGAATTGCTCATCAAATGGCAGCAGGGAAAAGACCTTCTTGAATCTTTCCCACTTTGACACCCTCAGGTCTTCAAAGGCCAAGTCTATTCTTGAAAAATAACATGTTACTTGACTTCACAATTTTGAGAGTTCAGTGTTCCTGGGAAATTTAAACCAATCTGGTATGGATTATTCAGACTCTCTTTTTTTTTTCATTCTAGCTTAGGCTTCAAAGATAATAAGCTAAAAAAAATGACCTAAGGGACAAGGACTGACTAAATGTGGGCATAATTTCCCACATAGTAATCTGGCTATAATTTTATAGTCTGAAATGAGCATCATATTGGTAAGACAGAAAAAACACTTAAGAACATGGCAGGGATGGTTGACTATTGTTTTTTCTTAATGACCCTGACGAGTTTATTCTTACCTACTCCCAGGATCTTTTAGGAGTGCTGCCATATCACACTTTCCTACAGACAGCGTCCCAGGCCACTGTGTTTAGTTAGTGCCATTCAACCTCAGGATACAGCCAAAACTGTTTTTGGACCAGGGGTGAGCACCAAAGCTAGCAGCCCCAGCCTGCCCATTACTTTATAATCTGGTTGGTGTAGAAGATGAGAAACCCTAATCAACTGCTTCCCAAATTACAAATCACTCTACTTCTTTTATTCTAAGGTGCATATTTCCTTCATGGTCTTTAATATACCTGAAATCAAGGTGTCACACTATGTATGTATTTAGTGTAATTGTATTTTCTTCTCTTCCTACTGGGTCTTGTTGAAATGATGGTACGTTATAGAATAAATGACATCTTTGAACCACAATGATACAGTAACTGTGTGTGGGAACTAAAGCTTAAAGAACATGAGGAATTTGGGGGGAATAGTCAGGACCACAGTGGAGAATAAGCCAAAGAGATCAGCCAGCAGAAGGTATGACTAAACAGAGAAAGTGGCTAGTATAGAACAAGAATTAAATGAGTAGGCAGAGGGACACTGGTCACACGAGCCTCTTAAAGAACAGAGGGAATAATATCAGATCTCTAAGTCCTCATAAGCAGTTCCTGGTCTTGAGGCTCCTCCTGTGGATTTTTGACATAAATAACCTACAAGAACAAGGGAGAAGGTAAACCTAAGTAAATCTCTTGTTTCTTTGCAAGATTCTGTGACTCATATTCTCAAAAGGTTTTTGGGATCTTTGAGAATGAAAGATTCTTATGTCTCGCCTAGATTCTTATTACAAAAAGTAATTGAAACCTTGTGGTTCTCTTAGTATTTTGATTGATAAAAAGTATAAGTTTGAAGTTTACATCTAGATTCAGTCTCAGTGAAAAATCAAAAACTAAACATTAAAGAGCTGTGGTTGGCCAATGTTAGGTTGAAAGATGGACTTTTGGGTATGTTAACACATATGATAACAGAATCTCTTTGCCCAAATGAGCTCTATGATTGATAGTTCCCTTCCCATAATGGAACTCTGTGGCTAACTCAATGAGGTAATTCAAGTTGAATCACACATTGCTGTTCACAAGTTTCTTTAGACGATGGCCTGAATTGACTTTCTTTAATTATCTGTTGCACACCATGTTAATTGCCTTACAACACTTACCACAATTTGTTCTTATTTGTCTACTTGGATATTGTTCCTCTCATTAAAATATTTGTCTTGTTCACCACTATATTTTCAGCATTAAGTGCCACATTATAGGTACTTAATATATATATTTGTTAGATGTGGAAAAGATAGGAAAGGCAAGTGTAACTGGTTTATTGAACACTGGTAGAGAGCAAATAGAAAGCAATTTTATGGATTAATATATTTAAAGCTCTTAAAACATAGGAACCACTGTAATGTAATAATAATGATGACTATTATTATTTCTCATTACTGTCTTTTCCAACTACTCTCTCAACTTGTTCTCCCAACCCCAGATGAAACTTTAGACAGGTTCCTTAGCGCTTTTGGTAACTCTTGTTTTGGCAGATGCCTGAGGTTGTCTTTCTCATTGGTGTGTTTGTAGATTTTATGAGGACCTTATCCCATCACTGATACTCTCTAGCAATAGTTCCCTTGATTCAAAGCAATGCCACCTGCAGTGGTTATTTATAAGCTGCTCTGCCTTCCTGGTTCCAGACGTTCCCTCTTCTGTTGGGGTCACTTCACCATCCAGGCAAATTTTTGGGCCTATCTCTCAATGTGATACAGTTTTGCTATTTCCATGGCAGCTACTTCTCTTACCTCCACACAAGGATAGACACAGCCACGGCCTCTCACTTTTAGAGGTTCTCAAGTTAGACTTGGATGCAGTTCTTATGTTCTCAAACTCCAAGGGATACACGTCAAGCTCTACATGTATCTATACTCTTCAAGCTTTTCTTCAGTTGGTTTAAGATGAGGAGAAGAACTATCCTTCTCTTCCCCACAAGAGGAGATGAACATCAAAGCACACCATAAATCTTCCCATGACATCTTCTCTGCTGACCTCTGTAGGTGCTCTCATATAGCTAATAGGTTGATAATGGGCTAATGTTGGCAGAACTGATTTTATAATGTCTTAACTTATTCTGCATAGATGGTCTAGCACCTAGCTCTTGGACATGGAGAGAGAGGGTAACTGGCACTTCTTTTATTACTCTTGGTCTTGGTATCATTTTAAAAGCTGGGAAACCAAGAGTTTAATTTTTAACATCTTGTTATATAAACATAGATAAAAGTGGCAATTCCTATTAAGCAATCTACAGTCAGACTGATCCTAATTAATAAAAGATTGTTAAAGCCCTATTTGGTAAATGCTACACTGTTCTCTATTTCAAGTCTAATACAGTAGAATTTGAGGATTTCTTTATAATTGAATTAGTAAACTTTATTTAAAGAATGAAATCTGCACTTAAAGAACACTTGGCTCATGCAGACTTGAAAAATCTAATTTAAATATTCTGAACAAAGGCTGCTATAATTTACTGATGATAGTCATTTTATATTATTCTTTACTCTTGGCCTTTCACCAATAATTCTTCTAAACTTGGCTGTCTATGTACCTTTTCCACCCCTCCCCGCCCCCAAGAGAGAGGAGAGGGAGAAGGAGAAGGAAAGGGAGAGAGAATGCTAACTTGGTAATGCTTTTTCCTTATAAATTAATAAATTGAAAATGTGACTTCTTATACTCAAGTGTCCCTGGATTTGATCAACACGAATCAAACTTGAGTATAAGTTGACTCTAGCTTAGTCTAAAGAATATTGATAGTTTTATAGAGATGTCTGACAGACTAGGAATTGCTGGGTCTGAATTGGGTTTTGATTTACTTTGCTTGAAGTACGTACAAGAAGGTTTGTGCACAGAAACTTAGGAGGTCAGAATGAGAGAACAATGGGAGAGATATATTCTGGTACCTCATAGAGTCCTGAGAATGCTTTTTGAACACCTTTTTGGCAAGGGCTAGAAAAATGCTTTCGTATGGGTCACTATAAGGGCTGGAAGGAATACTGGGCTGTTGTGTTTTGGGCAATGGGAAATAACCCCAACCCTAGCCAGCATTCTTCTGTAGGTGTGCTGATGGTATAGACAGTGAGAGCTCAGTAGATGTAGCAATTGCCCAGGTGAGTTGGGAGATCCTGAGCAGAGGCTCAATGCAGGCAGCAGCATGTGGAGGGATTGCTTGATCACATGTGAGGCTTCCACAGGAAAGCCCAGAGATACCATAGGGGGAATTTTCAAGGGACCAAGTCCTTACAGTTACAGAAGTAAAGACAACAAGCCTGTGGAATTTGATTCATAATGCCAATATGAATTGTTTGTGCCCACAGGTTAGTGGAGAAAGGGCATTCAGTTTGCATGGG
>NW_011888800.1:5280606-5281638 GCF_000151845.1 Pteropus vampyrus | reverse complement strand
AATGCTGCTACAAGCATTTGTTTAGAAGTTTTTATGAGGACATATGTTTTCATTTCTCTTCGCAATTTTCCTAGGAATGAAATTGCTAGGTCATTCGGTAACTTATATTTAAACTTTGAAGAACTACCAGACTATTTCCAAAGCAGATACATCATTTTACATTTCTATCAGGAGTATATGAGTTATAATTTTCTT
The DNA here is from genome assembly GCF_000151845.1 of Pteropus vampyrus. NCBI lineage: Eukaryota > Metazoa > Chordata > Mammalia > Chiroptera > Pteropodidae > Pteropus > Pteropus vampyrus. The sequence continues at coordinate 5,281,443 of NW_011888800.1, read as the reverse complement.
ACATCATTGCTAACACTTATTATCTGTCTTTTTGATTATAGTCATCCTAGTGAGCATGAAGTGGTATTTCATTTGGGTTTTTACTTTCATTTTCATTTTCTTCAGATTCTTCAAAGATACTCTTAAGTCCATAAAAATGCTTGTGAGAGCTTTGGACATTGCGCCTGACCATGGCAGGGCACTATCATGAAAGGCATGAGAGGAGCAGGACCTATGAAAGATCAGGGCCTGCAGCACAGCTAAAATTAGATAAACAGAAGAATGTGGTCATGAACAAAACATCAGAGCCTAAGGAACAACTCCTGGAACACCGTAATGGTCAATTTTATGTCTATAGTTAGGCTATAGTCTCCAGTTAATCAAACACTAATCTTGGTGTTACTGCGGAGATACTTTAGAGCTGTGACTAACAACCACAATTATTTCAAGGAGATATAAAGTAGATTACCCTAGAGAATCTGGGTGGGTGTAATTCAATCATTAGAAGGTCTTTAAGAGCAGAACTGAGGTTTCTCTCAAGAAGAAATTCTACCAGTGGACTGCAGCTTCAGCTCACAAAGAGTCCAGCTTTCCCTTGCTGACGACTTGGCCTAGGGATTCCATACTTGCCTAGCCAGGCCCCACAACCACACGAAGTGTAAGCCATAGTCATGTAACATGTAAGCCAATTCCTTGATTTACATGTATTTTATAATATAGACATATATAATATTTTATATGTTATATATAATGTTATGTAATATATATCATCTATCTGTCTATCTGTCTGTCTGTCTGTCTGTCTATCTATCTATCTATCTATCTATCTATCTATCTATCTATCTATCATCATCATCA
>NW_011888800.1:5278473-5280556 GCF_000151845.1 Pteropus vampyrus | reverse complement strand
ACAGTCAGACTGATCCTAATTAATAAAAGATTGTTAAAGCCCTATTTGGTAAATGCTACACTGTTCTCTATTTCAAGTCTAATACAGTAGAATTTGAGGATTTCTTTATAATTGAATTAGTAAACTTTATTTAAAGAATGAAATCTGCACTTAAAGAACACTTGGCTCATGCAGACTTGAAAAATCTAATTTAAATATTCTGAACAAAGGCTGCTATAATTTACTGATGATAGTCATTTTATATTATTCTTTACTCTTGGCCTTTCACCAATAATTCTTCTAAACTTGGCTGTCTATGTACCTTTTCCACCCCTCCCTGCCCCCAAGAGAGAGGAGAGGGAGAAGGAGAAGGAAAGGGAGAGAGAATGCTAACTTGGTAATGCTTTTTCCTTATAAATTAATAAATTGAAAATGTGACTTCTTATACTCAAGTGTCCCTGGATTTGATCAACACGAATCAAACTTGAGTATAAGTTGACTCTAGCTTAGTCTAAAGAATATTGATAGTTTTATAGAGATGTCTGACAGACTAGGAATTGCTGGGTCTGAATTGGGTTTTGATTTACTTTGCTTGAAGTACGTACAAGAAGGTTTGTGCACAGAAACTTAGGAGGTCAGAATGAGAGAACAATGGGAGAGATATATTCTGGTACCTCATAGAGTCCTGAGAATGCTTTTTGAACACCTTTTGGCAAGGGCTAGAAAAATGCTTTCGTATGGGTCACTATAAGGGCTGGAAGGAATACTGGGCTGTTGTGTTTTGGGCAATGGGAAATAACCCCAACCCTAGCCAGCATTCTTCTGTAGGTGTGCTGATGGTATAGACAGTGAGAGCTCAGTAGATGTAGCAATTGCCCAGGTGAGTTGGGAGATCCTGAGCAGAGGCTCAATGCAGGCAGCAGCATGTGGAGGGATTGCTTGATCACATGTGAGGCTTCCACAGGAAAGCCCAGAGATACCATAGGGGGAATTTTCAAGGGACCAAGTCCTTACAGTTACAGAAGTAAAGACAACAAGCCTGTGGAATTTGATTCATAATGCCAATATGAATTGTTTGTGCCCACAGGTTAGTGGAGAAAGGGCATTCAGTTTGCATGGGGCTCTGGATCCAAAGCACTGAAGAGCAAACCCTAACAATATGTCTGTCAACTACTTGGTATGTTCCTGCTGGAAAAATCCATTGCCATCCCTCTGATCTTACGAGGTCAAAATGAGGAAAAACATATTTGGATTATCTTTTTAAACCTATTTTCCATTCTTGAAAGTCCTAGCTAAAGCTATTAGCTGATAATTAATATTTGTATTTTAATAGAAGAGTCAAACGACATAAAAGAAAAGAAAAAACTGAAAAAACAGAGATATAGCAGTGAAATAACAGCTTCTCAGCACCTCTCCTGAGAGGCCAATGTACAAGAAATTTCCTATTAGGGGAGCCAGGAGGAAGTTTGGACAGAAGTCCAGGGCCATCTCTGTAATAAGTAAAATGGGCTTTAGTAAGTTCCCAGCATCGAGGTGCTAAAAGCCACAAAACTGAGTCATGCATTTGTACATCATCAAAGATAAACTGTTACCAAATAAAACAAAATTCGTAAGGCCCTGAGGTAAAAGAGCAGATTCTAAGCTGATACTCTGTCTAGGCAGGCTTTTGAGCTAGCTTACTCTTGGATGAGTTCCACCCTCATCAGCCTGCTTTAGGTGGCAGACTACACAACTGTCAGCAGAGAGTGGCACAGGAAGTGAGACTGGAATGGGGCTATCTGTTAAGGGAACAGTTTCCTTCCAGTTTGATCCGTATGAGTGGTGAGTACTAAGCATTGGAGAAACACCTACTGCCTCTTTTGCTTTGATGGCCTGTTTCCTGACAGGGCTTTAAGTCAGCGGATGCCATGGACATTGGCTAATCATCAGTCTGATCAGAGAGCACTGCCCAACAGGTCTGTTAAATTATTCTGCTGCCAGGCTTTCCTAAGATAGTCTTAAAAAAAAAAAAAAATACAACAGTTCTATTGAGATATAATTTACATACCATATAGTCCATCCACTTACAATTCAATGTTTTTTAGTATATTCACAGAATTGTGCA
>NW_011888800.1:5273910-5276408 GCF_000151845.1 Pteropus vampyrus | reverse complement strand
TTTGTATATCATATCATATAGCATGTCATATCATAATATAAGGCCTATATTTTCGATATTTCTCAGCCTCAGTTCCAGGGCTGGAACACTCACTACCTTCTAAAACAAATTGCTTTCCATCCCCCTAAAAACAACTGTTTGCTAGAAATTCTTCCTAATATTGAGATGAAATCTTCAATTATGTTAAACCCATAGCTCCTAACTTAGAATCATCACTTCTGAAGGTGTAATTGTCTGGAGTCGTACAATTATGGAGAGGTTCAAAAAGATTATGTGACTCCATAAATTTTATGAGTTAAAAATTTGCTCACAATTATTCTCTCATTAGAGAAATATTTTTAAAGTTCTTTTTTAAAATTGAGGCTTACTGAGAAAAGTGAAGTGTGGTGGTGGATAGGATTGAAACCTTACAATCTGGCTGACACAAAGCTGGGTGACTTCTGGCTGGTTCCTAATTAGGCACTCATTAAGTCTTTATTATCTTCAAAGTCTTGTTTCAGATATCTTGGCTTTGGCAAAGTACGGTGTATTCTTAAATTTTCAGCCCATGTGGCTTTCGAAGGAAACTCTTTTAGGGGTGCAGGGATGTTTCTGATCCCCTTACACTTACCTCATCAAAGTGTGTTTTTACTCTGCCTATTTGATGTCAGAGAGGCCTCATTAGGAGCTCATTTTATTAGCTCTGTTAAAAGAGTTTCCTGTAGAGACAGGAAGTTACATTTTGTAGCATTGTTTCTCCAGAATCTTGACAAATTTGAAGTTCTAACCTCCAGGGCTCCAAATCCAGACAAAACTCTTTCCTAAATTGTTCCCTAATGGTATTGGGAAATTAGTTCATACCTGAGTTTAGCCTCTGGGCACTCCCACTTTATAGGCTCTGCTTTTCATGAGATCAGGAGAGTGATTTCACTTGTGGCATTTACAATCCATGCTTTTGGTGACCTTAAGTTCTCTGTTACCTTTTAAAGGGCTCTAAAAAGAGATTACAGTCTAATAGGTCATTGAACCAACTCAATAATTCCCTGGCGGCTTGGCTCCTTCTTCAGAAAGGAGAAATGTTAGGAAACCAAAGTCATTGAAGTATTCTTGCCTTTCCACTTATAAAATGGGAAAAAAGAGCACTAGCCAGTTTTTCAGGGTTTAGCATCAAAGTGCTCAGCAATGCCATGGATTCTTTATTCTGATTTTTTATGTCTTGTTATTAGAGACTTCACATTCTCCTAGGTACCTAAAAGGTCTGGGTAATCTTCAGTACCCCACTGCATCGCTGTCCATCTGCTGGAACTTTTCCTTAGGTTCTTTTCTTACAGAGTTTCCTCATTTTATACATAATTCCATTCCCTAGAACATCGTAGTTTTTGCTGAATTGTGCAAAAAGGAGCCTTTCCTTTAAGGAGATGTGGGATGGGTGATCATTTCCCCCACATACTTGATAGAAATAAAAAACGATTCTAGATTTCATGGTTGAGTGTTCAAAGAGTGTCAGCAAATAGGAATTGCTCTACAAGTATAGAAACATAGCTGGTTGTGGACAATAGTGAAACTAGGAGACCATAGTACTAATTTCTAGAGCACCTTCCTCTTCAAAGTCTTCCAATCAGCTTCCAAAGGCTGTCCGTTATTTCTTCAAATCCTCACTAGATTGTACATCTTTGATTATTGTCCTAGGAAAATATGTTATTACAGGAGGCAGGGGAAAAGGTTGGTATTGATTAGATCACTGTTTTTTAACCTCAGTCAAACCTTGGTGTTACCATCAAGAAGAAAGGAAAATAAACTCCCATCAGAACAGCATTTTAACTTTTGAAAGGAAAAGAACTCAAGTTTATCCTTCCACCTTGACTCATCCTGTGTCCCACATGTTTGCTTAATTTTCTGGCACAGCATAAAAATGTCCTGTACTGAAAGTTTTCTTCTGAGTGGGTCAGAATTCTCTACACAAACGAATTTCTCAAATCTTATTTTGTGCCTTTACAGGGTTTGATCCTTTATGAGCTCTTTTGTCATCTTCAACCAACCAAAATGGTTTCATCTACATAAGGTGAAAAATATAATCAATTCCAGTTTTTCAAGTCTTCCCCCAAGATTTCTTTCCCAAATTTATTTTTCTCCCACTACAAAAAGTATCTGAAAGTAAAACTATGATATTATTTTCCTCTCTGAGCTTATGAAATTATAGAAATTTTATGGAAACTTATGTGTTCATTCATGTCTGGGGCTCTCCTTCACATCTTCACTCTACTATCATTTGGGCAGAATTTGACATATGCCTACAAAGGGTCTAAAAATAGAAGGTCCTCAAAATGTATTTGGTGAATGAATGCATATCCTCTTTTGATGTTATAAAGCAACAAGGAGCTGACGTTGTAGGAGATACTTATTAGACTCAGGGTAATTGCTTGTATGAATCAGCTTAGCAAACATTTATTAAATGTCTCATGTTTTCAGAGAAGAAAAATAAACAGAAACTAAAGCTTTATATATAGTAATGTTTTTAT
>NW_011888800.1:5245295-5272485 GCF_000151845.1 Pteropus vampyrus | reverse complement strand
GTCCTTTTGACAAGTTTGCTCCCAAATGCAGCTTTTTTTTTTTTTTTTTTTCAAACAAGAGAACAGCAAATGACTGGATGTTTTGGTCAGTTCTGCCCAAAGAAATTGAAATTTTGCTCCATGCGAGGCTTAATGTAGAAAGTAAAGTATGAAATTGGATGCTCAAACCTGCAGTAGTTCTATTTTGGGACCTGAGTTAAACCACAAGAGGAAATTCCCAAGTCTTTTTCCCAAAATATTAATTGGCTTTCATAACCCATAGTTCATGGAGGAAGCAATTTAACATGTTAAAGAGTAATTTAAATGCCTCATACACCTTTCTGTTTCATTAGAAATCATGAACTAGAATTCTGACTCATCTGAACGTTGTCCAGACATCCTCTGTAACCAGAAGTACCCCAGGGACAACACTTCCATTCATGGACTGAGCAACTACATTAGGCTATTCCAATCTGACACTTCAGTGGAACCAGTCAAAGCCACTAGTGTCAATGTAAAGAAACTATCTGCCAAATTGCTATTAAAGTCCATCACTTATTAAATCCTAATGCCAAATCTGTCCTGGCTTTTTATTTTGTACAGAATATCACAGACTAATTATATAAGTACTACCCGTTTCTTGAAGACTTTTTTCAAGTCTTATCAGTAGTTGTCCCAATCACAGTAACTTTGATAATAGCTGCTTTATTTAAATTTATTATAGCTTTTAAAAATGTATTGATGCATATAGGCAACTCTATACTTGTTCAGTTCTTTAATATATATGTTTTATTCCCCATTATTTCTAAAATATGTACTGACTATAAATTGAGCACTGTCCCTATCTCAGGGACCTTATTGTCTAGTGAGACTTCTAGGTGAAAATGGTCAGTAATGAGGAAGTGAAGTAAATGCTCCTTCAGGGATCTGTGATAACCTAGGAGAGGGGTATTTAAAACAGATTGGAGACTCAGAGAAGCCTTTTGGGAAACATCAAGAGTCTCCCAGTGAGCCAAATAAATATGGGAAGGATAAAGGACATTTAAAAAGATAGGACAGAATGGACAGAGGCATGGGAATATTTGAAAGTACAGTATATATTCAGAAAATTGCAGATTGTTCAGTGTGTGTAAAGTTCAGGTTGGGAGTTTGAAAAAATAATGAGACATGAAGATGGCCAAGCCATTCTAAGGAGTTTGTACATTTTGGCAATTGAGAACCTTTGAAGAATTCTAAGCCGGGGAGTGATGCTCTCATAGTTGGGTGTTAGAAATTTTGTGATAACTGCAATATTGTGGGATGGTTTGGAGAGCAGCGAGATTGGTAGTTAGAAAAATACCCCAATCAGATAAGAATAAAAATTGATAAGAACCCGATCTAGGAAAATAGTTAATTCAGGGAAATTTAAAGTAATAAAACAAGCAGGGCTTTCTAAAACATTGGCTCTTGGGAGAAGAGCACAGGGTACTTCTGAGGTGATTCAGGTTTCTGGCTTTTGTCTTTGAACCAAATATGGTGCATGAAAACACAGGAATAGAGAATGAGTGGAAGGAAATATAATGGAGAAGAAAGCATAAAAAGTGGTTTAAAAAAATAAGTTCCGTTTGGAACATGTGCCTTTTGACATCAGTTTTTGATATCTGGTAGGACATTAAAAGTAAATCTCAAGAGAGAAGTCCGACTGAAGCTTTATGTTTGTGAGTTACTAGCAGAGAAGTGAAGCTAAAACCATAAAATTGGATAATATTTCACAAAGAATGTAAAACAAAAAAATGACCAAGGACAGAATTCTGGGGAGGGTCATAATTTAAACTGGACAGAGTAAAAGGATGACAGAAGAGAATGAAGGGTGGTTGGAAAGGCAGGTGGAAAGTTGGGTTGGGGCAGCCTCCAGAATGTCAGAGGAGGGAGTTAGATGATTGAGTTAGTTTCCAAGGTTTGCCGTAACAAATTACCACAAACTTACAACAACAGAAATGTATTCTTTCAGCATTCTGGAGGCTAGGATTCTTAAATCATGGTATGGTCAGGGCCATGCTCCCTCTGCAGGCTCTAGAGAAGAATGCTTCCTTTTCTCTTCCTAGCTTTTAGTGGCTCTTGGCAACCTTTTATGTTTCTTGTAGCTGTATCACTCCAATTTCTGCCTCTGTCTTCACATGGCCTTCTCTTTGTGTCTCTCTCTGTCCTCTCTTCTTACAAGGACACCAGTCATTAAATTTAGGGCCTATCCCTAATCCAAACTAATCTCTTCTCCATCCTTAATTAATTACATCTGCAAAGACCCTTTTTCCAAATAAGGGTACATTCTGAGGTTCCAGGTGGATGTGAATTTGAGAGAGACACTATTCTACCCACTACGATGGTTGAGGGCTATGCATATGACCTTTACACATCTATAAAATCCTTTACCCTCATCAGAAACCATGGTTTTTCTCTGGAATTTCTCATATCTGTCAAGGAACAAATGAGTTTATAAAAGAAAAGAGAGAGGGAGAGACTAGGAGAGAGGAAGCAGAGCTGATGCCTATTCTTTACCAGTTTTCTTCCTTCTTTCTGTGGAGCATAAGCTGTGAATTGTAAAATTGTTCAAACATGCTATTAACCCCCCCTCTCCCCAATATGGAGGGAGGCCTACAAATCAATATCAGACTTGGGTCCTTAAAGCTTATCAAGACAGAAGTTAAGAGTTGTGTAGTTGCTTGGTTTAGGCCCTATTGTTCATATTCCCAAATGATTTCTCCTAGGGCTCGGTGTTCAGATTGTCCTTTTAAAGTTGGTCACTTTGTGATTTGCCTCTAGCTATTATGGCTATATAAGTCAAAACACAGAAAGGAAAAGAAATTATTTCTCAGTAGCATCAAAGTAAGGTTGAATGTATGACTGTTTTTAAACAATCAAAGATAAACTAAGCTCTGGACTTGAAGTTTATAAGAGACAAATCTCACAATACATAGGTCATTATGAAGATATGATACCAAATTAAAAAATGAAGGTTCATGTTATAGAATTGTATTCTTTATAATATCATTTATATTTAATAAGTAAAGGAGTCATGTCAGTTTTTTAAATTAGTCATTGAATGTCATGATCATGGTAGCTTCCATATGTGATTCAGAAATTCTCAGAGATTCAAAAACGCATTCTAGGAGATTTATATTTTTTAATAATAACATCTCTTTTCAATGTTTAAATCAATAAGTAATTATTTTAACTTTTTTCTTTCAATATTATAGATTAGGAGGTCTTGAATGTGTATTGGGTATAGCCAGTGGTCAAAGGTGATCAGAAAGAAGTGTTCATGACTTGGTCATAGCTCAAATTGTTTGTCACTTTTCTCAGTATGCTAGCCCTTGATGGTTTCAAACATTATAATTCTTAGTCATAAAGCATTAAAGACAGGAAAGTAAGTGGAATTCTGATGCTCAAATACAGTCAATGAATGATTTAAATGGAAAGAATAATAAATAGAAAAATTTGCCTAAGGTGCTATTGACCAGGTGTGTAGTTTCAGTCCCTTAATCAAAATCTCTATATACAACATCTGGAATTTCAAAATCAAATGCTAAATAGAAAAAAAATTAGTGTGGCAATTATAAAAAAAAAAATTGTTTTCTTATTTATTGGCAACAAAGACTATCCATTTCTAAAATCTATTAGTTACTAAGAATTACCTTAAAATGCCATCCTGAAATATCTCTTACATTAACATTTGAAAGAATTGAATGTATGTTTCTATACATACACATATCAATTGATTTTCAAAATGAAAAAAGCAAGTAATTCAAATAGGAAACATGAAAGCATTTTCATCTAGTTTTGATAGTTCAACACATTGTTTCAATTTATATTTAAGTATATATTCAGCCCAAATTCAAATACAATATGTTTTTTTTAAAAAACATATACTATCAAATCATACTTTATCTTACCAAATTGATTTAAAGAATATTCATCACTGGTTAAGTAAAATTTAATGTTTATATAACATGTCTATATTAAGCAGTTATTAAAATGAGCTTTATAAGATAATCGAAGGTCTATTGATAAAAATAAAATATGCTTACTTAAAATTACATTATCACGTATCATACAAAAATAACAAAATGATTATTTTTAATTCCTTAGATTATTTCATCATAGTGAATTACTGGTAGAAGAATTTTCAAGTCAAAGAAGGTCCGGAAACACCATTTTAGATTAAGTATGGAGAGAGAAAATTAAAACATTTCATGGATTAATAACAGTTGCCCTATGAAAATATTGTTTATCAACACTTATTCCTTCAAGGAGCATTTGCTGAGCTTTTCTATTAGAGAATGCCAAAATACCTGAACAACAATAAACAAGATATGACCATTCATTCAATATTTATGAGAAATCTATTCAGCTATCATTTACTCTGTTAGGCTCTGAAATTATAATATTGAACCTGGTGGGCAAGGTTCTCACCTTCATCGGGCTTATAGTTCAATAAAAGAGAAAGATAATAAACAAATCAAAAAATTTTAAATTGTGAAGAGTACTGAATCACAATAATATAAATATAATTCTTTTTTAAAATTTTTAATTAATTTATCCAGAAAGTTCCAAGTGTATAATTTAACAGTAAGTCATATATATATTGTATTATGTGTTCCCCTCCAATAATTAGATTTTTTTCTGTCACTACATATTTGACCCCTTTTACCCCATCTACCTCTCTTCTCCCCCCTCCCCCTTACCCTCTGGTAACCACTAGTCTATTGTGCATGTCCATAAGTCTCTGTTTGTCCTGTTCGTTTGTTGCTTTTAGGTTTATATCCCACATATAAGTGATATCATGTGGTTTTCAACTTTTTCTGTTTGGCTTATTTCGCTTAGCATGATTATCTCGAGGTCCATCCGTACTGTTGCCAATGGTAGTATTTTATCTCTTCTTATGGCTACATACAATGGAGTAAAATTCCATTGTACGTAGGTACCACAGCTTCTTTATCTAATCATCTATTGTAGGACACTTCAGTTGCTTCCATGTCCTGGCCACCGTGAATAATGCTGCTATGAACGTCGGTGTGCAAATATCTTTTTGGATATAGGTTTTCAAGTCTTTAGGGTAAATACCCAGTAGAGAGATTGCTGGATCAATTAAATATAGTTCCTATATTTTCAGCCTTAGCATTAACCTTAGACATACCATGGAAAATTTAATTATAATTATGAATAACATGCTCATATGATTGATTTTGGCAATATAAAGGTTATGCTACAGATGAATGAAGTTGTAAGATAGAAGCTGGAGATATGAAAAGCAATGAAGAGAGCTAACATCCTCATCCTACAAACTGTAATTAATTAGAACATATTATCTATATCTGCCCTATCTGATACAGTTGCCACCAGCCTCATGTGGCTGTTTAATTTTAAGTTAATTAAAATTAAATACGATTTAAAATGTTGCTTTCCTCGGTTGCATGAGCCCTATTTCTAGTAACATAGAAAACTTACTAGGTTTAGAGTCTGATGCACTGATTGGATAGGTCTGATGCATTGATTGGATAGAAAACTTCCTAGGTTTAGAGTCTGATGCATTGATTGGATAGGTCTTTTGGGGCATTATAGGGAAGGTTTGAGTAAACTTTGTGTGTGGGAAAAATGTAATAATTGTAACCAAGAAGGTTGCCTGTGGTAGATTTCATCATTGTTCCTAAATTTTCACTCCTCCCTGCATCCACACCCATTGTCATGGGAGGTTGCAGTTCCTCCCACTAGAGGCAGAGTATATTTTCCAATCTTAGATTCTTAGTTTGGCCATGTGTCTTGCTTTGACCATTATAATGTTAGCAGATGTCATGTGATCAGGGACTTGAAATGTTCCAGTGTGGTTAGGCTTGCTTTCTTTCACTTTTGCCATTGCCCTGAGTAGCCTTCTGGTCCCAGAATAATGTAACATGCGTGTGAGGCAAACGTGACCTGAAGTCACACCCAGTGGAGCCCAGCCAAAACTAGCCAAGCTAAAATCAAGCCAAAGATCATGATATGTAAATAATTGCTTTTTGTTATAATCCACTGATTTGAAGATTTTTAAAAAAGTATTATTATGGCAATATTTGACAAAATATTCTTATTAAAAAAATTAATTTGAGGCAGTTTAAATATCTAAATATGAAATGAAAAAATTTAAATATCTAAGCAAAAATAATGGAAAATATTTTAAGAATTTATTATAAAATAAACCAAAAGCGCAAAGCATAAAAATTATTGATTAATTTTTCTACAATTAATTTTAAAGCTCTGTTTAACAAAAGACATCAAATATTAAGATAAATTACAAAGCACAGACTGGGAGAAGATATTTGAAATGCTTATTGTTTATGCTTATCAATATGTTATTATCCAGAATATACATAGGAACAACACAATAAGAAAAAGTTACCCAAACAATATAAAAATGGACAAAAGATATGAACAGGCTAGTCACAAAAAAAAGAAATCCAAATGGCCAATAGTCACATGGAAAGATGTTAAATATCACTAGTAATCAAGGAAATATGAAATAAAATGACAATGAGATATTTCATATTTACCAGGTTGGCAAAATTAAGCAAAAATCAAACAATACTAAATCTTGATGAAGATGTAGAATGATGGGCTCTCATATAATTATGGTGAAAGTATAAATCGACACCACCACTTTGAAAAATGTTTGGTATCGTCTATTGAGAACAAAATCCAACATAATTCCCTGACCTCATGTTAGACAACAATGGTACCAAACAGACTTTTCTGTCCCTCTGTTAGACAAGTGTTAGACCAGGCATACTTTTCTGTCTCTTTTTTGGGTATATGGATGTTTATTATTATGTGTATACTATTCTCTAATTTTCTTCAGGGCTGAAATCTTTCATTTAAAAGCATGTTTTTAAAAATCCATTGTTATGATAGAACTGATGATTAATCCTTAATCTGAGGGGATGCTTCAAAGTGTTTATGATAACCTATGCATAGATCTGTAAGGATTGTTCTTTTTCTCACCAGACTTTCATTAAAATGTCCACTGTTACTTTGTAAAGAATCAGACTGACTATAGAGAGTATAGAGTATCTCCTCAGAGGAAACACAAGAAGTTGCATCAAAGCAATACTTGCCTAGCCCTGTGCCATTCGGGTCTCCATTCCTTCCCTTCTCTCTTTCAAATAACTGAATGGCATGTCCAGAACTGGTGACAGAGAAGGGCCTAAAGTTCCCACGCCTTTTTTGAGAAAAGGACTGGATCTAAAGAAAACGAAAATCAATAATATCATACTGGGTGGGCTGTGGGAAAGAAAAGAATGCTTCAGGGTGAAGCTTCATTTGAACAGCCCTCTTTGTAAACTCTATGTCTGGAACATCTTCACCAGTCTGAGGCTGGCTTTATTATGAGCTGAAAAGAGTCAACATCAAAATCGTTCATAAACTTCAGATGAGTTATAACTCAACAACCAGCTCTCAGAGTGAGATGCGTAGCTTCTCTTTGAGCAGTTGTTATTGTTGGCACTGGAGGTAGCTTGGCTCTGTTAAGGATGATCTCCCAGTTGGACCACTGTTTCACAAAACTGACCAGTTTGATGAAACTGGCTGACCTCGCCTCTTGTTTTGATATCATGTAAATAGAGTCCAATTCTCTTCCCAGCTCTGTGTCTTCCTTCCTGGAAGAACTTTACTAAGAGCCTGGCTTTAGATTCAAAGCTGGAGATACAGATCCAACTCTTTAAGACTCTAACTAACATTATGTTCCTCGTGTTCTTTCTCTTAAAATATTTTTAAAAGAATATAAATGAGAAATAGATTTTTAAAATAGTTTTGAAGCCCATACTTGAAAGCATAATGTAAGGTTCAATTCAATGTAAATATGAAATATTTAATAATAATAAAAATAACGATGCTAATAGTAATACAAATAGCCTTTATGGACTGGTTACTATGTGCCAAGTATTCTTTCAAATGTTTTCCAAATACAAAGTCATCCTTATAATAACCCTACGAAATAAATAGGTGATTATTACTCCCATTTTATAAGTTAAGTACTGAGGCTCGGAGAAATTAAATAATTTGCCCAAGATAGCAAAATCGGTGATGGAGCACAGTGGAGTTCAGAGATCATCTAGTTCAACCCCTCCTCTCACATATAATAGAACTGGAAGTCTTAGTTTCCTTGTTGTTAACATGAGGAAGTACATTCATATCCAGGGAGATATATTCCTCTCTCCATACATATAAGGGACACTTGCCTAGGCCTCCTGCTCAGCTAAATCAACACTGTGTTCACATATTGGCCTCTAGATAAGGACTAGAGAGGCCAAGTAACTTGCTCACAATTGAGCATTTAGTGAATAGCAGGGCTGAGGTATAAGAGTCCAAGCCTCTCTCTAGACTCTAAACCTGATTTTCTTGACTGTGAATTTGGCTTTCTCCATTAGTTTTTTTCTCTGATTTTAATTTGCTTTATTTTCTGTTTTTCAAATTTTATTAGAAATGGTTTTACTCTCCCATTTAGCCTCTAGGGTGAGTTCTTTTCAGAAGAATTCTAGTTTTAATCAGATTTTATTGATCATTTTACCATAAGGACCTCACCAAAACAAACCTCTAATTTGATCGAGAATTGAGGATTTCTTACAGAAAAGTCCTCTTGCTTTTCTGTGTGATCTTAAACAACATTTATTAGTTGCCTTTCCACAAATGATCTAATAAATGGTACACAGAAATCTGGGTGATGCAAGCCCTTTGACCTTTCCTATGAGTGTATGACAGCATATCCAATAACTTCTTTTATTTATTCTTTCCTGTAGAACAGAACTTGGCTTGAAAATATAACTGGAAAAAGTCCATAGACTGTCCCTTCAGGAATTTATAAGGTACTAATTAATATTAAACAGCAGGAAACAGATACCACAAATACTCATGATCCTCTCCACCCTATGCCCACTCCTCTGCAATTTATTTGAAAATTGCCAAAGAAAACAGTAGCTAACTTTCCACTCCCCCACCCCTACCCCCGCCCCGCCGACCAATATTTGGGCACAATAATGGTAACACTTAACTCAAAGGTGTTTCTTTGAAGAGATCTTTAAAAAAAAAAAAAAAAATCCATGTATTTGGGAACTTTGTTCAACCAAATCAGTTAGAAAATTGAAGAGCCGGGACCTTTAAACTTGAGAATGGGTTTAATCAGGGTCAATCAAATGTCAAAAGAACACAACCCTGCATTACTTGATTATTTCCAACTCCGTGTAAATGTAAACGTGGAAACTTGGGCATTATCCATGATGTGATGATGGCAAATGTCTCCTTCATAGCTTAAACATGTACTGAAGTTAACTTCAGGGAGAATACTTTGCCTCTTCTGGAAAGTTCAAAGCTTCCTAACACAATCATTAGGACTATATTCTTGTCTGCTCTGTAAGACCAGCAGTGTTTCTTAATGTCACTTTTAAATCAGTGAAACTTTCTATATTTCCATCATTTCATTATTACTCCAACTCAGCCAACCACTTAATTTTAGGAAGAAGACAACTTTCTGTTATGCTCATAAATCTAATTGGGTAGGATATGACCCTAAAAAGAAATAACTTCTTACTTTTTTTGTAAGTGAATATTCTACATAATCAAGTTGCTATGATATAGCCTGATTTAAAATTTAAAGTGGAGAAGAGTCATCCTGAAATGTTATAAGTTGGAATATAGTCATCTCTGTCTTGGAAATTTTTTAAAAAATCAGAAAAGAAAACAACACAGCCCTTCAGGATGCGATAAAATTGCTTAATCTGAAAAGAAATATAGTATTTCATTCTTTTAAGAAATAATTCATTTTTTGAAAAAATATACTAGCAACAAAACATAAAAATTACCCATAGATAGCATTTTGATCTCAATGTCCTCATATGTGTTTTTAGTACTTTTTTCTATGCAACATATCTATATCATCATTAATATCATTATTAATGTGGCCATAGGTACTTATAATTATTGCATAAATGGTGTTTATTTTACTATTTTTATGTACAGTTCATTTATAATTTTATGTAATCAATTAGTCAGTTTTGTCTTATATTGTTTGTCTTGCATCTCAAGTTTACAAAGATTTTCTGACTTTTTTTCTTATGTGATTATTGTCTACAATTAATTCGAATGTAAAATCTACCATAATTTATTTAAACATTACCTCTTACTATAAATTTAGTTCATTTTCAATTTCAGTATTATAAACAAAACTATGGTAAATATCCTATTAGCTAGTTTTTGATATATCTTTAATTTCTGAGGATAAATTTTTGGAAGTAAAAATATTTTATAAAATAAATATAGAATACTTTGATACACACTGATAAGCTTCATAAAGTATGTAACCATTGCTGTCCTTCTCAAGTGTATTAGTAGTTTAATTCTTCATACCAAAATACATACAATATTATTTGTGAATTTAACAGATCAAAATAACATCTTGTTTTAATTTGTCTCTCTATGCTTATGAGAGAAGTTAAGCTCTTTGTAAACTTCTTAGCTCCTGATTTACTCTATAAATGCCGCCCCTTTTTTTTTTTAACAAGTTTTATAGATTTCCTATTGGCATGTTTGTATTTTATTATTTATTTATAAGATTTTTTTAACATAGGAGTTATTGTCTCTTTGACAAAATAGTGAATCTTAAGCTAGGCTTCTCACAGATGAGTTGAAAGCTATGTGGGTTGGCTAAAACATTTGAGAAAGCCTCCCAACCCTTGTCTGAGAGAGCATAAGAATCTGGGGAGGCCATAGACCCCTCTGGAAGTGTCTGAGACATGTCCCTAAATAGCCTGGTTGCAGCCCTTGCATTAGGATTTCTGGTGACCTAATATTGACCTTGAGTAACTTTGTGTGTCTGCTTCAAGTAAACAGGCAAGCCTCCAGAACAGTTTTATGACCATTTCTTCTTATTAGTTTATAAATGTCTAGATAATGAATACCTACATGCATGCAAACTTTGGTGTGAGACTCACTTTCTTTCTAAGAGGCAGTCCTCATTAATCCCACATTTCTTTGGCAGTTACTTCAAGGAACATAAGTTGTGTATGGCTGGATTTGTGAGGTCAGTCCACGAGACAGACCTATGTCAGACCCCTTAGTGAACATTTTGGAAATGTTTCTGTACCTTCATTGGATTGTTCTCCTAGACTGGGGCTACCTATAAGGCATGAGATCCGATTTACTTACAGTTGGGAGAGGAAACACTTTCTCCTTATCATCTTTTTCATGGGAAGAAATTATTTAAGGAATCCAAGGTCATTGCCTCTCCAACATTTTCTCTCTCACCATCTTATCTATGTCACCTCAAAAAACACTACTAAATAGACAGCTGGGATAAAATCTCTGTGTTAAGAAATTATCACTAACAAGTAATTCCCAAATCCTGCTAACTCAGCACTGCACTTTATCGAAGCTACTTCTACTCTCTTTGTTGGTTGATTTGGCACATAGACTTGAATTTATTTTCAATTACTGCCTCTCCAACCCCATAGTTCCAGTTTCTTAATGGTTTATAAGATTCAAAGCATAAATGACTGTCTGTGACAGTAGCACCTGCTTCCCTCTTCAGGTTATTTACCTGCCAAAGGATCACCTCCTTAGGATTAGTGACCTACTAATCCTATTCTAGGTTTATTTTAGAAAACCAAACATAATATATCTGGATTCTCATCATTTAGGAAGTACCCCAGACTTAATGAAACTTGTCTAAAAGTATGTTAACAGAATAGTTATCATAATATGACAGAATGAAAACAGTAAACCTTTATTTTCCCCCCAGTTCATAAAAATCAAAAGCAGAAACAAGTTAAATGCCCTGTGACTCACTGTGAGTTCTGATAGCCTTCTGTTTCTGCTCGTAGTCTTTGCCTGGGAGAGAGAGGTTTCCACATTTTTATGCGGTCACCCAGAGATGCATGCATATCGGAAAGTGTGTCTAAGAATGATCTCCTCTTGGTTGTCTGAGGCTTTGGAGTTCGATGTGATCCTTCTGTCACTGTGGAAACCTGAAGGGGGAAGTTGGCCTGGCTCTCTTTCTTCTCACTATCAGGATCTCAGGTGAGCATAAACCTGAGGAGTAAGACAGGCTGCTTGGTTCAGCACTAACCTGGTTGGTCTCACCTATGAATGAAGGAAATAAACATCTGTATGATGTTACTGTAGAAGTACTGAGATCCTTTACATCTTCCTTGACTAATAAGTGACAACTGAAGTTCAACCATCAGAGCTTTCTTTCTGCTGCTTAAGGTTATAATTACTATTCAAATATCTCTGGGATGGGGAGAATAGGAGAGTGGAGGTAACTAACATTCGAATGCTTACTTTGTGCCAGGACCTATTCTAAGCCCACTAGAATTTATATTTGCTAGAATTTAATTCTCACCGCTTTGTTAGGTATAGGTACTATTTCCCTTCTAGGATGGAGGTATTTGGTTTCCAGAACAGTCAGTTAGTAAGTGGTAGATCAAGGTTATGAATCCAAACCTCTTTTACTCTGGAGCTCTTGATATTTAGGAGAAATGGGCACAAAGCTGCTATTATTCATAGTTTTGTATTGATTTGGAGAGAACTTAGTAGCACTTATGACTTGGAAAGCATAAGAAGTAGGTTCATATCTGATGAAAAGAGTATCTAGAGTAGCAGAAAACAATTCTTGAGCTCCCTTGCAATGTTGCTAATGAGCCTGGGTAGGGCTTTCTACCCCACCCCTGACCCCATCTCACACTTCCTTTACAACCTCCTGCCTGACCTAAGTAAAGATGGTCTGAGGGAAAAAAAACTCACTATGTGAAAAAGCAACATCAAGTGAGAGTCTGTCTTTCCTAGTATGCCCTAAGAAATGACAGTGATATAGAGGAGTTTAGTAAATGAGGCATGAATTTGTGACAGAATAAACAGCTCCCAGCCTGCCACTGTGCAGCTGGGATTTGGCAGCTTAACCAACCAAACATTTTTAGATTAGGAGACCAGAAAGGTGTCAGAGACTTGGAAAGTGCCTCACACATTTACATTTGTGTCACCCTTTAGGTATGTTTTGAAGTTTGAAATAACAGATGTGGTTGGCCTCTTTAGTGGAGAGAACCCTGGACTTCGAAGAGGAAGACCAGGGTAAGAGTCCCAGCCCTTCCACTGATTAGCACTGCAGGGTGGAAGCCAAGCAAGGCTTTGATCAGGCAGGGTCCCAGCCTTTGCTGGATCCCACAGGGACTTGGAGGGTGTAACACCTCAGAGTTTGTCTTGACTGGAGGCAGTGGAGCTGGGCTTTCATAGTCTCTAAATAATGAGTCCTGGGCTAAGGGCTTTCAAAGAGCTGCAAACAAACAAACAAAAACAAAAACAAAAACAAAAGAAGAAGAAGATGATGAGATTCAAAAATGAGATCTAAAACTTACTGTAGCTGTTGCCATGGGGAAATTTTACTTATTCTCCTAGTTTCCCTACCTCTGATCATTGTAGAATAATTAGGCTCATAGGAGAGAATGAACGCAAATGTTTATCCACAGTTCTTGGAACACAGTAACTGTCAGAACTGGTATTCTGAGTCTCAGTTTTTTCCCTCTGCAATAGCAGTAATAACAATTAAAATATATGGCTGAAAAAATATCATACATGGCAAAGTATTTATTATTCCTTCTGGTTCTGATATACTGAAATCATAGCCTTGCCTACAAATCTTAATGTCTAAACAGTGCTCTTGAGAGATGCTGAGAGACATTTTTATGAGACTGGAGGTGAAACTCCATTCCCATAAAAATCAGGCCTGGGAATGGGGCTACTGGTCACCTTACCCAAAATCAAGAAGAGCTTCAGAAAAAATGCCTTTATAATTCCAGCCAGCCTGAGGCATGTATTTTCTATGAATAAAAATAATGGTGCATAATTTTTCCCTAAGCCCCTATCAAATAGTCAAGTCTTGGAATTCATCATGAACCACAGAAGAGCAAAGCGCAATATAATGAACAAAGTTTACAGTGATCTGTTCTCCTCATTTGGTCCCTGTATCTACTTTGCAGTTTAAGGAGAATAACTACTCTGGCAACATATTTGGATGGAAGTCCATTTTTCATTTAAGGATGACAATAGCAGTTTTAAACAGCCAGGATATAGGATGGGGCTGGCTCTGTATCTATGTGCCTGGCAACTAAGGAAACAGGAGCAGAGAATAGAAACAGCCCATGATTATGAGGATATCCAATAGCCACTGGGTCTGCATGAAAAGGTCATGCAACCCATCTAAAAACACAAGTGCAAATGAGAACTTTTAATGCCTGAATAAAAACTAAATAAAAACTAAACTTTTAACCATCTTTGTGGAAGAAACTCAAGTCTGAAGGAAACAATTGTTTCATTATTCCTGATGGGTATGGCTTTAGGGATTTGATGCTATAGATTATCTAAATTTGATCTTAGAACAGACCAGTTACAATGGCAAAGAGGAAGCATGGAAAGCAGTTTAAATAGCTCTTACCTCTCCCCAGTGCAGAGATGAGAGACACGACATGGTTGTGCAAAGAAGCTGGCTATTCTAAAGTCTTGAATAACTGAGCTGCATTTTCACTCGTTGGGTGGAAGAGAAAATGGACAGACATAGTATACTGAATAGAGCTGGGGAGGGGTTTGCCAGGGTTCTCTGTCTAGGTGAGAAATGATGGGAACTAGCAGATGAGACCAGCTTCCTGCCTCTGTGGAGAAACCTGCACCAAAGACCATGGATTCCATGGCTACCTGAGGGAAGTAGACAGCTGGCCAAGATGAACACGTTTCCTCAGTAACAGGACGGAATTTCATGTCATGGTTTCTAAACACAGCCTGAAAAAGCCACTAGCTCTTCTAACACTGGCCTCCCTCAAGGACATAAACACTCCCAGACAGGACCACCTTGTTCTGATGATTCTGGGAGTAGCTAACAATTTAGAAACCTACCTATTTCTTTATATTACCATAACCCCACCCCTAGAAAGATGTATTTCATGCATGCCACTTCCTTTGCTTCCAGACCTCTGGGGTAAAAACTTCTCCTTTACATTTGACCACCTCCGGAACCCCCCACTCTCTGAGACACAACAGCTGGACTGTTACCAGGACTCAGAGAATTTGACCCACAGGCAAATGAGTTATTATTCATTTTAGATGTGGACGACGATCAATGATGGTGTATAAAGAACTTTTAATGTCAAGGATAATGTGTAAAAAGAGTAAATCAGTTTGAGATAAACATTTGTATTTTTTTCACATAACTTTCTCATATTTAAAAGTAAAATATAAATTTATAGCCAAAACATCCATTAATGAAATAAAAGCAGTAATGGTTCACAGTAAAAGAAAGGCACCCATTGTTAATTAGGATTTAGAGGGATTGCATGAAATCCATGAGAAAAGGTCCAATCTCTGTTAGAGGTATAGAACTGGAGATCATGAGAGAATATGGGGTTGAAATGATTATTTGAAAGTTATTTGCATAGAGGGGATAGTAGAAATTATGAATGAAGGTTTTCATATTTGCATGGAACTTGTATGTGTGTGAAAAAAGAAAAGGACTCAAACTCAACTCTTGGGGACATGGAGGAAATGAAACAAGTCGATATAAGCCTGGAGCTGTTAGAAAGGAGAAAGGCCCAGGACAGTATACGTCTTGGAAGTCAAGGGAGAAAGTGAAGCCAAAGTCCTCATTGATTGAGAAACATAAGAGGCTGTAGAGGCCACAGGAGAGCAGTTCTAAGATGACTCTGCATGCTGTTAATCATGTCTTTTAATGATGAGCACTGAGAGTTATGGCCTGGTGTGCTCATAGTTAGAGAATCCAGAGCTCCCAGCCTACAAGACTTCTGTCATTGATTAATCTTGTGTTTCCTAGGCCCGAGATCTGAAACCATAAAATGTGTAGTATTTATTTAGTATTAGTCCATGTTCTGAGGATGCTTTTTCTGGAACCATTTTGAGACCACAGAACTGAAAAAGGTTTTGAGATGAAATGCTAGCCCTGTACCCAGGTTGGCCTGTCATTCTTTCCATTTAAAGCCACCAGTAATATGGTTGCAAGATGTATTTTGCCCATTTTTAAAAGCCATTTTCTACTTTCTACTTTCCAACCACCAAAATATGTTGGGAGTGTCATAATTGTTTTTCACTTTGGAATGTTAGAAAATATTGTTTTCATAATAGAAATAGCATTTCTTTAACTTTTTTTTCTTTTTTTAATCGCCAGTGGCTGCCATACCAAACCACTGAGTTGGCTCATTATATTTCCAATTCTAGCTTGTGCTAGAATTTCTGGCAAATGAGTATTATAAGGACTGCCCAAAATATTTTTGAGGAGGTTTATCTCAGAGACTAGATGGAAGAAAGACTGAAAAACAAAACTGGACTTAAATGCATTTATTCATGTAAAGAATTTAGAATAGGGTTTGACACATGGTAAGCATAT
The DNA here is from genome assembly GCF_000151845.1 of Pteropus vampyrus. Classification (NCBI taxonomy): domain Eukaryota; kingdom Metazoa; phylum Chordata; class Mammalia; order Chiroptera; family Pteropodidae; genus Pteropus; species Pteropus vampyrus. The sequence goes on along the minus strand of NW_011888800.1, from coordinate 5,256,065 downwards.
ATAAGTTCTTGTTATTACTAGGACATTCTAAGATAATGTTGCATCTGAGGCTGGAATGGACCAAGAAAGGCCACCAATCTTTATGACAGGATAAGTGCTCCTTAAGGATCCAAAATAAATGATTATTAGAGTTTAGAAGACTTCTAGGAAGCTGTTAAAAGATAACTACATCATGGTGACAGGCTAAGTTTGTAAAGAGATTAACCAGTTGGCAATTGGGCAAGCTTACCTACAAGATGTATCATGTAGAGGGAGATGGCGTAGTTTAGTGTCATTAAAACCTAGTTCTAGAATCTACATACTTTGAATGTGGTCCAACCATAATGAAATATGAAGCTGCTTGAAATTAGTATAGAAAGAAAATATTGAGACTGTAGTGAGTATAATGTTCAGGCTTTTAGAAGTTGTCAAAAATGAGGAGAGAGATAAATGAGTTCCCATTCAGGGTTCTATCTTTTTCTTTCCACCGAATTGCTTTCAAGGTCTCCAAGTTCTCTTGCAGTAGGGTGATGTGATTAAAACATTTATAAATAAATGATCTGGTTTCTGTAGATCAGTCAATAAATATTTGAACACCTATTTGTACAAGCATTTACCCTGAGACATATGAAAATCACTACAATAGAAATTGTTTGTGTCAATCATAAGCTTCTCCCTTTGGTAAAGGGAGGACAGATGTGCCCTCCCAAAATTTACATGCTAACAATGTCCAACTTAACCAGTGAAAGAATATGTCTAAGAGTCTCAGAAGAGAGTTGGTAGCTGAACAAAGATAAAGGGAATAGAGGAATAAAAATGATGGGATGGTTTGAAGTTAGCAAAACTTCCCTGCAGATGCACTGTAGAGCAAGACATGACTTTGACTCTAAAAAAATTGGTGATGGGAAAATAAACACAGATTCCAGTAAAACTTGCCCACCCCTTACCTAGAACTCCAGCAGCCTCAAAAAGCCCATTCCCAGGGTAGAATCCTACAAAAGAAACAGCCAGTTCTAGTGGGGAATGGTCATAGCCCATACCTTTGAAATAACTCCAAACCCCATTATCCCCATCAGTCATCCTAATGGATGCTAAAGATTTTTTAAAAAGAGGGTTATGGGTATATTTTCAGACCTGAAAATATAGAGGTAAGCATATCCATAGAACCTTTGGGACAGCACAAGGAAAACTGTTTATAGAAGAATATTCACGTCAGGAATTTAGATGAGGTTGCAAAAATATGTCTGTACCTAGTTATAGAGGAAAGTAAAGCTTAGAAGGAATGGCTTAGAGTTTCTCTTCTTGGCATGGGAAGGAAGAGAAAGATCTATGAGCTAGAGGGAAAATAAAATATTAAAAGCTATATTTCAGAAAGACTGCTCTTCTTGTTGGCAGTAAGTAGGATGGACCACAGTGGGTAGGACGACTCAAGGCCAGGGTAAAGAAAACAGGTTGATGTTACTACCATGGATCATGAACAAGGACCTAGATTCCATGGTACCATAAGACTGGAATCAGAAGAGGCCTTCTCAAACCAAAATCAAATGGTGTTCTTTTATTATTTTTTTCACTTTTTATTATGAAAAGAATTCCATCATACATAACAACAGAGAAAATAGTACAATGACTTACTTCCTAGGTATCGGCCATCCAACTCAACAATTATAAATATTTTGCTAATCTTGTTTCATTTCTCTTCCCCTACAACTGTTTATACATGTGTTTAACTTTTCTTTTGAAATAATTTCAGACTTACAGAAAAATTACAAAAATAATACCAAAAATTCCCATATACCCTTCACCCGAATTTTTCAAATGCTATTAACATTTCGATATATTTGCTGCTTTAATTCTCTCTTTCTCCCTGCCACTCCCATCCCCAGTTTCTTCTTCCCTCCACCATCCCTCTTTCATATTGATGTTCCAATTACCCCCAGATTTGTCAGGGAGCCCCTGAAAGCTGTATTCTAAGTCTTCCTGACATTTCTCAATTATTCTTTGAGCACTTCTTACTTTTTGATATAATACAATGTTCCAAGCTCATGTGTACTTTTCATACCACAAGCCTGGAATCAAATCCAAGGACCTTGTTCTTTTTAGTGAAAAAAGATATTTAGAAACCAAAATATGAGCATTAGATATATTTACTATTTTTGCTGCTAGGCTCTCTCAACAAATATATCTAGAAAAACTATATATATAATTATGAGTTCATACTGATACTTCCAATTCCAACCCAACACCACAGGGTTCATTCCAGCCTTACCCCTTTTGCAATTTCCTTTCCCAACAATGAGAAACTTGACTTTTATTATCCACAATATAGATAAAATTATACTTTTAATGAATTATCTCTAGGACTTCATAGAATAATCTTGAACTTACCCATAGTTTTCTCTCTTTGGCTAGTTAGACTTTGTCTCACCAGGGAAGAGGAGGAAAAGCATACCCACGACAAGCAAAAGTTTAACATATATGTTATTCCACATTTCAAACACAAGGCAGGCACAGGGTGAAATGATGTTTCCAGGGCAGTTAAGGACTAGAAACCTCACATTTGTCCTTGGATGGGAGTTTATTTTCTTAGACTAAGTCTGGGCTTGACATTCCAGCTGCTCGCCCTTCCACAGCAAATGGATATGGAGAAGTCTGCCACCAGCCGCTGATGGAGAAAACAGCTGCCTCTAGAATGGTTGGAAGTCCCTCTCCACTCCCCGCATCTCTCGCTTCTGAAAATACAACATGCACACCTCCACACACAAAGGGTAAAGAATTCCCGTTTATTGCTAGGAAATCCTATTGAGATCAAGAAAATCTCCCCTAAATAAATTCTTTAGCCAAAGTTTTCCTTTAGATGATCATTTGCATGAACATCAATTCAAGCATGACTGTCTTCGTTATTTACGAGTTGTCGTCTATGTGGATTTTTTTCAGTTTCCTGAGAAGTTGGATGAGTGAGTACATGACTTGATGAGTTGACCACCACTTTATTTCAGAATATTTGCTTGTGAGGCCTTATTTCCACTCATTAAACAATACTCGTTGAGCGTTTTTCTATGTGTCAGACACTGTGTTAGCCACTTAAAATATAGACATGAATCAGAGACATAAAGAGTCTACAGTCTAGTCACCAGGAATAGAAGAAGTAGGACCTCTTTTTTCTTGGTGGGATAAACCATTTCTGGTGGACTTAAAACGGCCACCTGAAATGGTATGATTTAGATTCATCAGGAGTCCCCAACCCTCAGGTTGTGGGTTGCTACTGGTCTGTGGGCTGTTAGGAACTGGGCTGCACAGCAGGAGGTAAGCGGCAGGTTAACTAATGAAGAAGCTTCATCTCTATTTGCAGCAGCTCCCCAGCGCTAGCATCATCGCCTCAGCTCCACTTCAGATCATCAGGCATTAGATTCTCAAAGCAGCACCAGTCACTGGTGCCAAAAAGGTTGGGGACTGCTGATTTTAGATGACGCTTAGCAGCTTTCCCTCATTCTTGCCTAGCTACTTGACATCTCTTAAGATGATTCAAGTTTAATCATTAGTGCTTCTTTTGATTCCTTCCTAAAGGCTTTGTGTTCTTATAGAATTTCATATTACAATATAAGTACTTTTCTCTGGCAGAATATTTGTCTTAAATCATTGTATGGGTAATATCTTAATGGCATTATTTAGCAGTTAACTTAGAGCAAGGTCTTATGAGTGGGAACACTTAAGGAAGAAGGGAAGTCAATTGGAAGTGAGGCAGAGGATCCTAGCTAACACCATTACCAATTTCATAGTTTTCTGTCTACAAGACCCAGATCAACTGAAAACAATAGTTAATACCACTTAAAATATTTTCTATAACCCAAAATATGTGCTTTGTTTTACCATTCCATGAAAAAAAGGGATATGAAGAGTCTAGTCAGCTGCTGTGAAATGAAAAGATTCCAAACTTAGATCCAGCTAATCTCCCACATATAATTTAAAAGGGATTGCTTTTCTTACACGTTTATACTTTCGAAATCTTCTATGATAAACTTGTATTACTCTGATTTCATAATAGAGTGGCAGGGACCACTAAAAAGGGGGAGCCTTACTGCCGCATGTGTGTTGATTAGGATTCTTTATTAAAGTGGCATAAACACAGTATAGCTAGCTTAAGGCAAATTTATTAACTCACAGAGCCAAAAGGATACAAGGGTAGCTCTGGTGGGAGGCAATTCTTCATTATTTTCTCATGTTTCTGCATGTTCTATAAGCAGAAGCAATGATCATTTTTTTTTCTAGACTTTTTCAAGGATGTTTGTATAGTGACTAGCTACTGTCTCATTCTGGAACAAAGGGCAAGCAGGCTTATTGCCTATTATAAAAGATCTGAGTTCCTTAAGCTTGGGGTTTCTCTTCTGTAATGCAATGCACTGTCTGTGTAGGTGTCACTTGGTCCTCTTTACAACAACAGTTGGGAGTTGGTACTCAAGGAATGGGCACAAGGAAATCTAATACTGTGGCTACTATATAGGCATGAGTAATAAAGTTCTTTGGCTCTATACCAAGAGTTTAATGTCTTCTGCTTAGCATCTATAAAACTGGGGTAGGTGAAATTGTCAGCTTGCAAGTAGGGTAAAAATCTCAGACCCCTCACAATTCTTGTCAACTCAAGGGATCAAAGTAAAAATAAACTGTTGGAACCAGGGTCTCAAATTCATTCCCTTCAGAACCATCTTTCTGTCCATATCTGCTATGGGCTAATTGTTTATATTCCTCCAAAGTCCATGTTAAAATCTAATCCCCAATATGAGGGTGTTTGGAAATGGAGTCTTTGAGAGATGATTAGATTATGAGGACAGAGTCCTCATGAATGGGATTAGGTCTCATAAAAGAGAACAAAGAGAGCTCCCTCACCTTTTGCCATGTGAGGACATAGTGTAAAGATGGCTCTATAAACCAGGAAACTGGCCTTCACCAGACACTAGATCTGCTGGCATTTTGATATTGTACTTCCCAAGCCCCAGAACTATAAGAAATAAATTTCTGTTGTTTATAAGCCACTCAGTCTATGGCATTCTTTTATAGCAGCCTGAATGGAATAAGAAAGTACATCATCTATTTCTGCCTACTCCTGTTCAGCATCAATCTATAGACAGAGAAGAAAGATAATATTTGTCAGTCCCAAATCTGTTCTCTCAGCTATACAGCCCTAGGGCTACTGACTTTCATTTGTTCCCAGGGAAAAACCCTAATTGGCCTTGTTTATATTATAGTCCTCTTGAACTAATATTTATTTAACAGGTATATACACGATATACTCAGTGAGAATATATTTCTGGAAATCATGTTCTTGAATATAAAAATTCTTATAAATATATTCTTTTCTTTAAGTATGAATAAATTAATGAAGATAATATTAATATAAGTCATTCATATTCAAACCTTTGTGCTTGTTAGTGTATCTTCGTAAGTCCCTCAATATCCCACTTCTCTCCATCCTTCAATATTCAACTATAGCAGAGATCTAGGAGTAGAGACCAGAGTAATATTTCTTCAATGTCAGTTAGGAAATAAAACTGCCTGGCTACAACTACATAGTTAAAAGTAAATTGGCTGAAATTGTCATTTGGAAAGCTGATCATTTGGTAAGTAGGTTTTAGGCAAAATCACCTAGAGGCCCCCTATCCAACATCTTCACTCTCTTATTTCTATGTTTGTTGTCTCTCTGATAAGCTCTTGAAAGACTATGCTTCACATATAGTAAGTACTTGGCTAAATACAAAACCTTTTAACATCCACAAAAGAGAAACTCACCAGGCTCTTTTCCTGGGAATAAACAGGATGCTTTAAAAAGGAATATAAGACAAAAATATTCCCCCAAATCTGAGAATATTACTCCAAACAATTATTTTCCTGTAGCTAGAAAAAGAATTGCACAAGTTCCAAAGGTTTGAGATTCTATTTTCCTATTCATTAATTCTTGGTTTCAAAAAACTTTTGAAAATATAGCTCATTTAAACCAAGTAGTTTCCTATTAAATTTCCTATAAATTCTTGAGGTCTCACTAAAATAAGCTCTATAACCTCTGTTTGGAAATACTCTCCTTTGTTCCTGTGCCTTCTCTTACCTTTTATTTATTTGTTTATTTGTTTATATTTTATTTATTTATGCCAATTTTTTTTCAAATCCTCAATTCAAATACTAAAATTCTTAATGAGTCTTTGCTTAATGTTGATGCTAATGTTAAAAGGATGGTTATAGCTTGGTGGTTTTATTTGACTCCTCATATTTATTGTTGCCCTTTTGTCTGTGTTAAGAGGGAAGAGAGGCCAACGTCCAGAGCTGAAGCCGAAGGAGCCAGTTTGGCTTCTGCAGAGTCAGTCAATCATGGTGCAGTCATAGATCTCTTGGGGCTCCAGCCCACAGGCAGGCCAGCTGAGGGAAAGAGCTTCAGCTTCTGTAGCAGCAGATTGGGCCAGCCAACAGGATTTAGATTCACTTCAGTGACCTTTCCTGTGTTTGTTTGTTTGTTTATTTGTTTTGTGGATACCTGCAAGATACTCATATATACCTTTAAACCTGTTTTCAGATGATGGTGAAGCTCTCGTGATTTTACCAGCCATGATTATACTAGAGTGTCCTCAAGCAACAATGTCTGTCACCTTAGATAGCTGTGAACCCCAGACTTGTCTGTAAATACAAACTCTAATAATATGAGCTTTTTTAGAAGTGTTTATATCTGGTACATTGGGATGATGATGGATTGCATTAAATCAGCCTTATGGGGTATTGCACTTGATTCTTACATTGGACTCAAACCACATTTCCTCACAATAGAAGGTCTAGTATGTGGGTAATGTAGGATGCTTCAGAGAAAATATCCTTCTGATTCTCATATAGACATCTGAAAAGCTCCCATTAATGACATATTCATCCATGGAAGTATTTTGACTGTTTCTTCTTACTGACAGAGAAAATAAGATTCTGTCTGGGCTGCAAGATGCTTTATATCACCCCAATAAACAATAGCCAAGAAGTCAGTGTACCTTCACAGATTTATATTTAGGAGCTTAACTATGTGTGATGTTCAAATTCTAAAGGCCTATCCAAAGAGGCTATGTTATTTATTCACCAGTATAACTAATTGTGTAGAATATTTTGCTGATAGTATAAACCAAATGCTTTTTTATTTTATTTTATTTTATTTATTACTTTCTGATAACTCTAACTTTGGGCTAATTCTTGATCAAAGCATGTACAATCTTTTTATTAAGCCATGGAACAGAAATTTATTAGCAGATATATCTCGACTACTAGTTTACCAACATGAGAGATTGTCAGACTTTAGAAAGTACTAAAAAATAAGCTTCACAGAATATCTGAAAAGAGAAACATCAACAACCAAAAATATACAGAAGAAAAACATTTAGAAAGGAGAAGAAATTCGAAGCAAAAATGAAGAGTAGAAACATTGTAGTACATCGCTTTTCAGACTTTGGCTAAAATCAAGTGAAACAATTCAATATTCACGATCAATTATGAGAGAGTTTTCACATGCTCATTCAGTTAGTTAAATCAAAATTTTTTTTTAATTTACAAGCTAAGAAATCTGATCAACTAAGGGTAATTAATAAAGGATGAATCTAACCTAATATATCAAAAGGTTCGAGAAGTGGACACAAAAGAGAGAACATGTGATATTACTCTTACTTTTAATGATCGTATATAGAGTCCATGCATTAACTTCCCACTGTCCAAATTAAACTGAACATCTGATAAATATTCTCAGTACATGTTTGTTAATAATGCAAAGGCAAGAAGAAACTTTTAGCCAGGTGATTTAAGACTCAATATGCTTAGCTACTACTAAGTGTACCATGAAGTGAACCTAAGTGGGGGATGGATTTTTGCTTTTCTTGATGAACTTGAGCTAAACTTTGATAAGATTTTAATATTTTCATAGCCTGAATATCTGGGACTTAGAGGTTGTTTCTTCCCTAATATGGATTATTACACGGATAAATAAAAAGGAAATTAATGAAGAATTCTTAATTGATTGTACGGCTTTCTTAAAATGTATAATCGCACTTCAGCAAAATTGATATGCATAAGTTAAATTTTATATTTACTCCCTCTTAAACTTTCCATTTTCATTCTTTTCTCTTCTCTTCTGAAATGTACTTTTCTAGGTATAGATTCTAATTCCTATTCCGAAAGGCATTTAAGTAGCCCTTACTCCTGATTCAATTTAGAATTCTGTGGCAATAGCAAGTTTAATAGATAGTGGCTGAAGCAAAGGATGAAATGACCCATCTGTTTCAAAGCAAAGATGCTGAGCCCACATGGTGGCAGAGAGATAAAAGTACTAAATCCAGCAAACAATTGGGTAACTCTTAGTGGCCTATGAAGGAAGGCAGATTTTCCTGCAGGCTTCTGCCTACAGATATGCCATTCTGACATCTTTCTGGGTCTGCTTTATAGAGATAGAAAGGCCCACCAGATAGCATTGCCCTGTGAGGGCAACTCAGCCTTTCCCAGTGGAAGTTTTAGAGCTAATGACCTTTATTACTTACTGGAAGTGGAGACATAAAACTCTGAGATGCATCCAGGCCCTGGGTATGTTTTTCTGGGGCAGCCTGCTCGAAGCACACGTGTGTGCACCTCTCACACCTGCACATCATTGTATTGCCCAGTTCTAATAATAGGAAGCCAAATGCCACATGAACACTGGGCAGAGAAACAAGGCAGGGAGAACAGACAAGCCCTGGTGGGGTGTCTCTAGCCAGGGCACACATGGTGCCCTGGGCTGTCCAAGGGAGGTGTGACACTGTTTACCAGGGAGAGTGGCTGCTACAGCCTGGCTCCCTACGCCCTGTCTGGCCTACGAAATGTGATCTAAATCACAGGAGGCAAAAACATATTACTCTGACCACAATTCACATTCCGTAGGAGGAGACAGGATTAGAACATTTCTATTCTTGCCCAATGCTGCTAAATTTAAAGTCAATAACTGTTAACTGTTGTCTCCCTTCAAAAGACCAAAGGCAAGCATCATTTGCTGATGGCAAAATGCTCTGAAATATCAAGAGCTGTATGATTGGGCAAAGGAAGATGAGAGGTAATGAACAACAGTCCTAAACTCATTGCCAAGGCTGTTGGCAATGCCATTTAGAGTAAATACCTCCATTTATGACTTCATTCATCCTTCAACTGTTCATTTATGCATGTACTTATTTAATCAACAATTAATTATTAAGCTTGTGTAAAGTGTAGAACATAAAGGTGACCAGCCCGAGCCCTTAAGAGGCTTGTAAAGGAGATAGGCACATACACAGAGTAACAATTCTCCATCAAATTAAATCTGGTCTGCTAGTGATTTACCTCTCTTTCACTTCTATACCCTTCCTCAGTTACTCTCAGATCTAGAGTCTCCCATTTCTTGTTCATTTAAAGATCCTCATTATAATTGAAAAGGCAGCTCAAAAGTACTCATCTAGCCTTTCTTCCTCCTTCAGGAAGCCAATTTCACAACAAAGTTTACAATTAATTTTAATTATTTTTTCCCCATCTTTCTTCTCCAAACTGCAATCCCCACTCTACTCCCGTTTACCATTTTTCAACCAACTTTATTCCATGTTGAATAATTTTTTAGTTTAAGTTGATAAGGCTATCAGCAACTTGACTAGTTTTCCCAAACTCCTCATATCATTTGGGACCTTTAGTGACTTAGATCTGCTATCAAGCGGTTGGGGACTCATTTCCTTTTACCTGGCCAGATCTCTGTAACTGACATCTAAGAGGAATCATCTCTTCTGCTATTCAGCATGAGACTGCTAAAGGTTCCTGGAGAGAAACAGGCTGAAATTATGGCTATTAAGGACAGACTTTAGATTTAATATTTAGTTCTCCTTGTCCACCAGCCCGAGGGAGCCAAATAAATCTGAGGGGTATTTTCATACCCCTGTTTGCAATTACATTGTACACTATTTTTACATAAGCTTAAGCATCGACTCTTAGTGTAAGAAATGCCCCTGAACTTACTGCACTACCTTTACCTAACTAATCAGTTTTATGAAAAAAGGAACCCAGAAGTTTTATTCCTCTACCTCTTTTCTCCACTCTTACTATAGCTGGTTGATTGAAAACTAGTACAAGTTTCTGCCTGTGACATCTTGTGCCTCTCTCTCTTCTCCTATATCCACCAATGGCTTGTATAGTGGGTTAAGATTTGGGGTAAAGCATCTCTTAGGCATTTAATATTTAAAGCTCTTTTCTTCTTTCTACGTGTCCATCTTTCTTCAGAGAAAATGAAAGCAAATCATCAGGAAAGTGGGAAGAGAGACTGAAGAATCAGACCTAAGATTGGAGTTTTGAGAGGGTGACAGCTGGGGGAAATGCTGAGAAATGACTTCTTAGAATAGAATCCTAAGATGAACTAAGTATTATTTACACAGGAAAAAAACTAAAGGAAAGAATTTGGTTTACTTGGAGTTGACAGCAAAGAATTCAGTGATTCTACAGTGTAGTGGTCTGTACCAAGGAGGAACAAGTCCCTGGCCTGGCCTCCTATGTCCCCAGGCACTGGTTCTGGACTGCGCCTGAAACAGGAGACTGAGCTCCCAGCATATTGAAATTGCATCAACTGAAATGTTATTTACTTTCCATGGAAAAATTACAGCAAAGAGATTAAGTTATGACTTAGTGCATTTCAAAGGAAAATAAACATTTATTGCAATAAATAACCATAAAATAGGTCCAATAATACTCTAAAAATACTCTCATGATTTGAGAAAATAGTAAAATTTCTTTTTTACCATGCCTGAA
>NW_011888800.1:5181936-5245245 GCF_000151845.1 Pteropus vampyrus | reverse complement strand
AGCCCTTAAGAGGCTTGTAAAGGAGATAGGCACATACACAGAGTAACAATTCTCCATCAAATTAAATCTGGTCTGCTAGTGATTTACCTCTCTTTCACTTCTATACCCTTCCTCAGTTACTCTCAGATCTAGAGTCTCCCATTTCTTGTTCATTTAAAGATCCTCATTATAATTGAAAAGGCAGCTCAAAAGTACTCATCTAGCCTTTCTTCCTCCTTCAGGAAGCCAATTTCACAACAAAGTTTACAATTAATTTTAATTATTTTTTCCCCATCTTTCTTCTCCAAACTGCAATCCCCACTCTACTCCCGTTTACCATTTTTCAACCAACTTTATTCCATGTTGAATAATTTTTTAGTTTAAGTTGATAAGGCTATCAGCAACTTGACTAGTTTTCCCAAACTCCTCATATCATTTGGGACCTTTAGTGACTTAGATCTGCTATCAAGCGGTTGGGGACTCATTTCCTTTTACCTGGCCAGATCTCTGTAACTGACATCTAAGAGGAATCATCTCTTCTGCTATTCAGCATGAGACTGCTAAAGGTTCCTGGAGAGAAACAGGCTGAAATTATGGCTATTAAGGACAGACTTTAGATTTAATATTTAGTTCTCCTTGTCCACCAGCCCGAGGGAGCCAAATAAATCTGAGGGGTATTTTCATACCCCTGTTTGCAATTACATTGTACACTATTTTTACATAAGCTTAAGCATCGACTCTTAGTGTAAGAAATGCCCCTGAACTTACTGCACTACCTTTACCTAACTAATCAGTTTTATGAAAAAAGGAACCCAGAAGTTTTATTCCTCTACCTCTTTTCTCCACTCTTACTATAGCTGGTTGATTGAAAACTAGTACAAGTTTCTGCCTGTGACATCTTGTGCCTCTCTCTCTTCTCCTATATCCACCAATGGCTTGTATAGTGGGTTAAGATTTGGGGTAAAGCATCTCTTAGGCATTTAATATTTAAAGCTCTTTTCTTCTTTCTACGTGTCCATCTTTCTTCAGAGAAAATGAAAGCAAATCATCAGGAAAGTGGGAAGAGAGACTGAAGAATCAGACCTAAGATTGGAGTTTTGAGAGGGTGACAGCTGGGGGAAATGCTGAGAAATGACTTCTTAGAATAGAATCCTAAGATGAACTAAGTATTATTTACACAGGAAAAAAACTAAAGGAAAGAATTTGGTTTACTTGGAGTTGACAGCAAAGAATTCAGTGATTCTACAGTGTAGTGGTCTGTACCAAGGAGGAACAAGTCCCTGGCCTGGCCTCCTATGTCCCCAGGCACTGGTTCTGGACTGCGCCTGAAACAGGAGACTGAGCTCCCAGCATATTGAAATTGCATCAACTGAAATGTTATTTACTTTCCATGGAAAAATTACAGCAAAGAGATTAAGTTATGACTTAGTGCATTTCAAAGGAAAATAAACATTTATTGCAATAAATAACCATAAAATAGGTCCAATAATACTCTAAAAATACTCTCATGATTTGAGAAAATAGTAAAATTTCTTTTTTACCATGCCTGAACTTTCACAAAATATTAGTTTGATGATTAGAAATTTGGCTGCCAATTCAAGGTCTGGGTTATCACTTCATGACCCATAGCTCAGCCCTTGACCATTCTGTGACCCCATTTCTTTCGCTGCACAATGGGCTACTTCTTTCTCAGTGAGCATGTTCTGAGATAAGTAAAATAATGAAGAGGTTTTTAATCCTTAGGATACATGATGCTAACAGATACAAGTTTTATTTTCGTACACAACTTATTAATAATTCTACCCTCATGTAAAGATTAACACTCAGTAGCCATCAATCTTTCTTTTCCACTCTTTGGCAATGTCCCCCACCCTAACTCTGATATCTCCTCTGCAGTGCCTCCTTATAGGTCTAATATACTTCACCATTATCAACTTATACCTGTTTACATGCTGCCAGTCACCACTTCTGGTTGCAGTATTAAAAAGCTCTCTGGTGAGATTTTGAAAAATGCCATTTCCTAGACTCCACCTCTTCAATCCTGTTTTAATTGGTCCCAGGTGGGACTGAAACAGCCCTGGGTTTAAAAGACTCACCAGGTGTATCTAATGTACTACTAGGGCTGGGAAACATTGGGTGGTTGACCTGAAGAGGGGCTTTCACTTACAGGTGGAGAGAGTTAAAAATAAAATTATTGATGCCCAAATATCTACCTCACTTAAGGAATCACCCTTATGCAAGAGAGGCACAGCTGAAGGCCCAAGGCATAACTTACCATGTTATGAAAATTTGCTAGTTGCAAGTGAAATTCTGCATTTAATTCCATGCTTATGGATAGATTGATTGTATAATTTATTCCTCAACCTAGAACACTTTTCAGAGTGGATTATGCACAGCCAGGCAAACTGAGATATATGCCACCCTAATTCGGGGAGATTTTTATAATTGGGAAATACAGACTTTGGGGATACAACTTATTGCTCCTTGAACAGATTGACTTTCTCATTTGTAAAATTGGCATACTAATATTTAGCTTTCAAGTTGAGAAGCGTTTAAATGTGGACATTTATATGAAAGACCTTTGTAAACTCTCAAGTCCTGTATTTGAACTTTATGTATTATTATTAGAGCCAAAATACTCAGAGAGACTGAGATACCAGAAAGTGTTAGGGGAATTGACAGTTTTTATTCAGCACTACCTTCTCTCTTTAAATCCCACTTTGAATTTGAAAGTCAGATGAGACAAAGGGAGAAATTCATAGATCCCTGTCAAAGGTATCCCCATGGCTTGTCATGTAAAGTGTTACCCATCTAACATGACAGGTGCCTTTTTGTTAAACATCCTGGCTCAGATATTTTGGGGCATCATGGAGAATTTAGAATTTTAAGATTAAGGTTGCAAAGGGCTTTAATAACTGTAATCAATAGCAGATATCTATATTATTCTGTATAAATTAAAAGACACAATGTAGTTCGGTGAAGGCATGGCCTTTAGGGATGCCCACCTCTGCCTGCTTCATTTCCTTGGTAGTGTCTTTCGTTTTCTCAGTCTCAACTTCCTTATGGGAAAATGGAGATAACAATGTTCTTGTCCTAAGGTTGTTTGAAGATTGAAGTGGAAATATTAGTGTCTGGCACATTAATGTACACAATACTGTGTGAAATGTACACAGTAAGTGGCAGCTATTGCAGTAACCATCATCATTATAGGCTCCTGATCCTCCTGCAATCCATGAAGTGAATAGAGCAGGTTGTGGGAGGAATAGCTCTAACAGGAGGCAAAGAAGAAGCAGGAGAAGAAGAGAAAAGATAGGATGCTCATTCCTATTTCACCAATGTGGATGGATACTGAGACTCAGACTTTTTAGTGCATGTGGCATACCCAGCTCCCCGTTGCAGTTTAGAACCTAAGTCTGATGACTTCATTATTAAGACTCGGGGTTAGGCAAACTTTTACTTCTCCTTATCAATATTAAATACAGGGAGCATGCTTTGTAAAAGGCTAGTTGAAGGATCTCCTTTAACCTGGAACCCTATGTTGACAGTATAGCATAGCAGGTGTCACACAGAGCCACAGCCTTGTGCATGGTAACCATCACCACACTCTCTTCTGTCGCCCTGTCCTTTAGGGTTAGTTTCCTAACCTCCCTGGATATGCACATTTTACTTATGGTACAGTTATTAGCATTTAGCTAGAATATGGAATATCTCCCAACACATTTATATAATTTATTTACAGTCCTATAGCGGTTTATAGTCTAAGCCCTGGTTAAGCTGAGCGTTATTTTCTTTTCCAACACAAGATAAGTAATTAAGAGAAGTGGCTGGTGTTATTGCAGGCGTAATGGAGTCATTGAACAGGCATGCAAAAAACGTGGTGATAGACACAGAGGAACAGGAAGCATGCCAGAAAAAGACATCAGAGATTTCCACAGCAGAAGTTAGAAAGGACCAAGTAAGAAGTGCTCCTTCTCTACCCTATTCCAGGAACGTGAAGCAGGTACAAGGAAGACCATTGAGTCTATGCAATCTAAGGTTCTTTGCTTATGAACATTGATATACTCCTTTCAAAGAGGAGATATCCCTGCCCCTCCATGTTGGGAATCACTGGGTGGATGGATATTGTTGCTAACACCCCATCCACCTAGTTCATAGGTTTCTGTATCGAAGTCACAAGGAGTTAGTGGGTTTTCCAAACATGAGAAGTTTGTTCTAAGGGAGTGAGAGGAACAAATCACTATGATCTTGTAAAGAATCTTTTATTCTTAACTAAATTTGAAATTGAAGTCTCAAAGTAAACATGAAACTAAGTCTCCTGTGTAGCACAGTGCCCTATAATGTTCAGCTCACTAAGCTCTTTAAATTTCAGCTTTTGAATTCACAGACAACATTCAGATGGGTAAATGACTTCAGTTGCCCTGAGACCTGGCTACAAGGTTGGGTACCTAATCTGAACCTACAGCTGAGGACTGTATTGGAAGAAAGTTGGGTACCATGTTTTCTCACACTGTTGACCCACCATGCCTTTTTCAAGGTGCAGTTCAATGTAGCTAAATTGATTGACTGCTTGCCCTAGATAGCCACATGCTCTCAGAGATACTGTTACATGTTAACATTTTGGTTTAAAACTAAAAACATGTGGGGCACATGTCTGAACCAAATTTACAATGAAGGAAGTGTCTATCACCTCTTTCACACATCTCTCTCCTCCTGACCCCAACCTCCATTTCTCTTTTGTTTATTATTTCCATGTCTTTTGTTGTTTAAAAGCTGTATGCATTGTGGACTTTGTTTCCTACCCTTTCTGCTGGAATACTCCTTTGATAAAGGAGTGGACAAAGCCAACCAGGTTGGTGGGCTCCAGCAAAAGAAAGCTGCCAACAAAATACTGAGTTCCACAGAAAGAACAAAACCATAAAGTTGGAGCTGAGATCCCTCCAGGTCATTTATAATAAAAACATAAAGATAGCAGAGCCTAAGATTGATTTAACATGCTTTGTCCTCTCCCCTTCTTTCTTCTTTTCTTACTCCTCCACACCACCCCACACATACACACACAGAAACACACACACGTGCTCACGTAAACACACACACACACACACGCGCGCGCGCACACACACACACACACTCCAGAACTGGATGAAAGCCTAATGGAGATACCATACCAACTTTTGATCTACCCAAATTACCAGGTTCCAATTGCCCTATGCCAAGGTACCAGTGAGCTTCCTGGTGCCACCCAGCAATTCATAGTGGTTATGATGGTAAGATGATAGCTGTGCCTCTGTTGCAGTTTACTTTATAAATTCCCCTTGCTTATGGCTTTTAACTTTGCAATAATGAGCCCCTTGGTGCTGAAATGGAGGCCAAGGAATGGAGAAGGGATTGTAGACTAAATGTGAAAAGGAAAAGAAAATAAAACACCAATTTTCAAATCATAAGGCAGAAAAAATGAACAGGAACCAGTTGTTAAAAATATTGTTTTTATAAGACTCATGGCAATGAGAATTTACTTCATATATAAAAGGCAACTACATTCATTGATTGGAAATAAAATAAAAATTGCAGCATACATTTCTGTTTTACTTGTTTTAAATTTTAATTACAAATCCAGTATTATTTTACTTCATAAATTTTTTTTGTGACTTGGTTGTTTTCTACTTTAACTATTAAAGGATTCTCCTACAAACTCAAAATATAAATTGGCTGAATTATACAAATAAGACAAAAAAATTCCTTTGCCCACTTTTTCATGTTTCACTTTTTTTTTATATGGCCCTTAAAGAGCTACCCAAGATTCTCTTATCATCATGTATAACACCCTTTGTCATTTAGAGGCTAGCAAACATCCTGCCACACTGTCGGATCCCATCTCAATTTCTTCTATGGCATCCTTCTCACTTAACTCTCTTTGTTATCTTTTCCCATTGTTTCATTCCACAAATGTTTATGCACTAGGCATATAGCAGTCACACACACACACACACACACAATTCCAGCCCTTATTTGAATGGAAAAAGAGATAGATAATAAAGAAAATAATTATTTAAATGGAAAAAGAGATAGACAATGATGAAAATAAATATTTGACATAGATGAAACATCTTTAACAAAATATTAGCAAACCAAATTCAGCAATACATTCAAAAGATTATACACCATGATCAAGTAGGATTTTTTCCTGGGATGCAAGCTTGGTTAATCATCTGCAAATCAATTAATGTACACACCACATAAACAAAATGAAGGATAAAAATCAACAATCATATCAATAGATGCTGAAAAAGCATTTAACAAAATCCAGCATCCATTTATGATAAAAACTCCCAGCAAAGTGGGAACAGAGGGAATATACCTCAACATAATAAAGGCCATGTATGACAAACCCATAGCTATCATATTCAGTGATGAAAAGTTAAAAATGTTTTCCTTAAAATCAGGAACAAGACAAGAATGTCCACTTTCACCACTTTTATTCCACATAGTATTGAAAGTCCTAACCACAAGAATCAGGCAAGAAAAAGAAATAAAAGATATTCAAGTTGGAAAGGAAGAAGCAAACTGTCATTATTTGCAGATGACATGATACTATATAGAGAGAACCCTAAAGATTCCACCAAAAAACTATTAGAACTTATAAATGAATTCAGTAAAGTAGCAGGATACAAAATTAATATTCAGAAATTGGTTGGTTGCATGTCTATACACCAGTAATGAATTATCAAAAAAATAAATTAAGAAAAAAAAAATCCCATTTACAATTGCATTAAAAAAAATAAAAAAGGAATATATTTAACCGAAAAGTTAAACAACTTGTACTCAAAAATTTATGACATTGAAGAAAGAAATTGAAGAAGATACAAATAAATGGAAGAATATACAGTTCTCATGGATAGGAAGAATTAACATCATTAAAATGTCCATACTACCCAAAGCAATCTATAGATTTAGTGCAATTCCTATCAAAACACTAATGACATTTTTCATAGAACTTGGACTAATAATCCTAAAATTTATATGAAACCGTAAAAGACCTCGAATAGCCACAATAATCCTGAGAAAGAAGAACAAAGTTTGAGGTACCACACTACCTCATATCAAACTATACTACAAGGCTATAGTAATCAAAACATCATGGTACTGGTATAAAAACAGGCACATGGATCAATGGAACAGAATAGAGAGCCCAGAAATAAACCCACGCATATATGGTCAATTAATCTATGACAAAAGAGGAAAGAATATACAATAAGGTAAAGACAATCTATAAATCTATAAATTTACATTTTCAATCTATAAATTCAATAAACAGTGTTGGGAAAACTGGACAGATTCATGCAAAAAAAAGAAACTAGAACACCTTCTTATATTATATATAAAAATAAAGATTAAAGACTTAAATGTAAGACCCGAAACAATAAAACTCCTAGAAGAAAACATAGGCAGTAAACTCTCTGATATTGCCCTTAGTAATATTTTTTCTAATATATCACCTCATGCAAGGGAAACAAAAGAAAAAATAAACAAATGGTACTACACCAAACTAAAAAAATTTTGAATAACAAAGAAAACCATCAACAAAACAGAAAGACAACCTACTGAATGAGAAAAAGATATTTGCCAGTGATACATCTGATAAGAGGTTAATATATAGACTTTATAAAGAACTTATGCAACTTAACACCAAAAAATACTAACAGTCCAATTAAAAACTGGGCAGAGGACCTGAATAAACAGTTCTCTAAAGAGGACGTACAGATGGCCAATAGACATATGAAGAGATGTTCAATGTCACTAATCATCAGAAAAATACAAAATAAAACTATAATGAAATATTACCTCACACTTGTCAAAATGGCCATCATCAGTAAATCAACAAACAAGTGCTGGCAAGGATGTGAAGAAATGGGGGACCCTTGTGCACTGTTGGTTGGATTGCAAATTGGAGTAGCCACTATGAAAAATAGCATGGAGATTCCTCAAAAAATTAAAAATAGAATTACCTTTTGACCCAGCAAATACACTTCTGGATATTTATCCAAAGAAAACCAAAACACTAGTCTGTAAAGTCTATGCACCCCTATGTTTATTGTAGCATGATTTACAATAGCCAAGATATGGAAGCAACCTAAATGCCTATCAATAGGTGATTGAATAAAGAAGAGGTAGTACATATATACAATGGAATATTACTCAGCCATAAAAAAAGAATGAAATCTTACTATTTGTGACAGCATGATTGGACTTGGAAGGTACTATGCTGTGTGAAATAACTCAGACAGAGAAAGACAAATACCATATGATCTCACTTATATGTGGAATCTAAAGAACAAACTAAACAAACAAAACAGAAACAAACTCATAGATACAAGGAACCAGCTGGTAGTTGCCAGATGGGTGAGGGGTTGGGGATAGAGTGAAAAAGTTGAAGAGATTAAGAAGCACAGATTGGTAGTTATGAAATAATCATGGGAATGTAAGGCAAAGCATAGAGAACATAGTCAATAATATAGTAATAACTATATATAGTGATATAGTAATAACTATGTATAGTGACAGGTGGGTACTAGAGTAGTCAAGGAATCATTTTGTAAATTATGTAAATCTCTAACCACTATGCTGTACACCTGAAAATAATATTGAATGTCAACTGTAATTGAAAACTCAAAAATAAAAGGAGAAGAAAGGTGAAAAGGAATAAGAGGTTCAAATCTCTAAGTATAATTCAAACAAGTCATGGAGATGTGATGCGCAGCATAGAGAATGCAGTTAATAATATTGCCAATAGTGTTGTATGGAGTCACATGTTTGCTGACTTACCATGGTGATCACTTCTTTAGATATATAAATGTTGAATAATTGTGGTTTACACTTGAAACTAATACAATATGGTATGTTAGTTATATTGTAATAAAAATATGTTTAAAAATAAAATAAATAAAAGAAAAATAAATATTTACAATATATTATATGTTTTATGGTGATAGGTTAAGGGAAAAAACAAAACAAGGAAAGGTCATATTTATGCGTGCTTGCCCATTTTGATAGAATTGTCAAGGACTGCTTCTGGGAGAAAGTGGTCCCACTGCCACAGTTGTGAAAAGACAGGTGATATCACCATGCTTGTTCTCTTTTGAAACCTCAACTGACAAGGAAAGGACATTTGAGGCGAGGGGAGTAGCAAAGCTTTCATGGTTTCCAATTCCTTAACAGAGTTTTTAAATAATCTATGGGTTAATGCATTTAAAGCTCCAGGATAATTTTCGACTTTTTCTCTAAAGCTGTCTCTACCCAGCATATCTTGTATTCTTTCTTCGTGTCTAATTTTCTCTTCAGTGGTTTCGATAATCGTGTTTAGGACCATTTTCTATTCAATTTTATTTTTCCTGAGCCCTTCATGAGCATCGGTCTCTTCATAAGCTACTGAAATAAAGAAGGCTCTGACCTGCCATTCAGGGAGCTACTAAACTGATAAGTAACCTAACAACTATACAGTTATGGTAGACAATGCTCACTCTTCCTGGAAATCCACTCTTCCCTGATTTTTTTCAACTGAGCACATGACCACTCAAAAAAAAAAAAGGCTACATTTCCAAATTCTTTTATAGGTCAGGATAGTTTCAGTTCTGGCTATTGAGTAGCAAAAGGAAGGGACATAACTTTCTTAAAAATTCATCTTTAGTTTATTTCTGCTTCTGACTGATACAGAACCAGTCTGCTTACCATAAACAACTAGAAAACCAGACAAAATATATTAAATGACTATTTCAGACATTGAGACAATAGGCAGAGCAGGACTGTGATCACTGAGTAAAGAGAAACAATGGTGGAGCTTATGACTGGCCTCACTTTCTGCCAGTAGAAGATGCCTGGCAGGTGAGATCTCAGGCAGAGCACACAAGAGCTTGCTGAGATGGAAAGACAAATATTAAATTTGGGGAAAGTCGAGGCAGCCAGAATTTGTAGGACACAGTATTGAAGAATAGTGATCTGTGTGGGGAAACATGCATAAAGTTACCTTTAATTCTGCCAGTAGATAGTGAAAATACCTACTAGGAAACTTTATGCCAAATAACTCCTAGAGCTTGAGCAAGGTCGAGAGATTCAAACTTTTCCCACCTAGAGCTGAGGAATCTCATTAAATCCTCAGGGAATTTAATAAAGAACCCAGAAGGGTCATGACTTGGTAGTATGGCTAACATGTGTGAGATTGTTTTCCCAAAAGGAATGGAAAGAAGCATGCATAGAATTTTTTTGAGTAAATAATGGCAACAAATTTACAAATATAATTTTAATTTCTGGTTATTTGCTAATAGTATATAGAAATATAGTTTATTTCTGTATATTGACCTCCATCTTAATTTCCTAAACTCACTTTTTAGTCCTAAAAGCTTTTTAAATAAATTCCAAATGATTCTTATGTAAATTATCATACTGTCTGCAAATGAAGACCATTTAATTTCATACTTTCCAATCTGTTTGACTTTTCTTTTTTCTTTTCTTTTTTTTTTTTTTCTCTTG
Organism: Pteropus vampyrus; assembly: GCF_000151845.1. Taxonomy (NCBI): domain Eukaryota; kingdom Metazoa; phylum Chordata; class Mammalia; order Chiroptera; family Pteropodidae; genus Pteropus; species Pteropus vampyrus. The sequence continues at coordinate 5,234,745 of NW_011888800.1, read as the reverse complement.
CTTTATTGTGCTGGCCACCAATACATACCAATGTTGAATAAAAACAGTGATAATGAACATCTTTGCATTTTTTTCTGAGTGTAGGGGGAAAGTATTCAGTCTCACACCATTAAGTATAATGCTAGCGACAAGCTTTTCACAGATGCCCTTTGTCAAGTTGAAGAAGTTCTCTTTTGAATTTAATAAGAATTCTATTGAAAAGGCTGTTGCATTTTATCAAATGATTTTTAAAATATACATGGAGATGATCTTTTTTGCTTATTTAGTCTGTTAATATAAACTAAGATTGAGGTGACTGACCACAAAAGAGCAAAAGGGAACTTTCTGGGTTGATAGAAAATTTCTAGATTTTGATTCTGTTACTGGTCAGTATTTGTCAAAATTCATTTAAAGTTTATTTAAAAATACATTTGGAATGCATTATTTTCCCCTTATTATGTTATATCTTCCTCCGTCCTGTTGCCTAGAATTCATGTGTAATGACTGAGGCCCTCACTGTCATTTAATACCATTAAAATGAGAACCCGGTGCAGGAGGACCCTGAGTTCCTCCGGCCTCTGAGAAGTTAAGCTGCCATACCTAACCCTGCACCGCTCACTGAATTTTTATGAAAGAGAATTAAATTTAGAATTTTACACCACTGTTATAGTTTGGCAACACTAATTCTACATGGATATAATAAGTCAGTATAATATGGTGCCATAAGAATTTGATGTAGTGGGAATGCTAAGGGCATTTGATGACGTTCACAATGAGTTGTTACAATTTTGATTTTAGTAAAGTCTTTGTGGGCATGAGAGAGAGAGAGTGGCATTTAAACTGATCCTTAGGAGTGAATATAACTTCAACATATGAATGTGGTAGAAGAGCATTCCAGGCAAAGATTGTCCTGAAAAGAGGTGTGGAGTTGAAGAGAGGAGGAGGCAATCAGATGTCATAAGAAGCATACAGGAGAACAATAGGGCAGAGGGATAATAGTTATGTTGGAGTGCTCTGATTGCCAGCATGGAGAGTGTGGTTTCCTTAAGCTATGAGAAGTCAAGAAAAGTTTCTGAGCTGTGGGGTAACAGAATGGAAATTACACTTTTAAAAATTAAATCGTGACAAACCAGGCAGAAGAAGATAAACTCAAGGGAAACGAAAGGTGTGCATGAGAAGCAAGACATTAAGTTTAGCTGAGACATAGGCTGTATTAAGAGGAGACAGGATGGGAACAGACTAGAATAATAACTTCGTCTACTAGGTTTGGTGTAAACCTAAGTCTTTTAGGAACATAAGTGACTTTTTGTGACTTAAAATAAAGTCAACTTGAATGTAGAATTACATGGCTATTTTATCTCAGAGTGAGGAAGGCAATGCAAACAATAATACAAGATGGAAATCTATTAACATAGTTCAGACAAGAGGAAATAAGGGCAGGATCAGAAAAATAGGTAGGATATTGGCTTTAAAGATTAAATCAAGATCTAAAAAATGACAACAAGAGGAAGACTCTAAATACTGGAATTGAGGGCACAAGCCTGAGATGATTACTCAGTTAGGGATGATGCAGCAAAGTAGTAGAATCTGTGGTATAATTCCTCTGCCCAACTCTGGGCTGTGACATGTCTCTGTGGAGAAACTAAATTATTCTGCCTAAAGCATAGAAAGAGGGAGAGAGAAAAAGAAGCATGCGAAATAATTGAACAAGAGTAATAAAGGGAAAACTCTATGTTGTTGGATTTGATTAAAGTTATCAAGGTATATAGATAGATACAGATATAGATATAAATATTTCCCAGCTTTGTCAACTGCAAGGAACTAGAGGCAATGATATTCAACAGAAATGAGCATATGAGCATCTAGATGCTGGCATCTAAATATTTTTTTTTCTCTAAAAGAAACTGGTAATTCTTGGCAAAATGTTGATTCTAGCCTTGGGGAAGGAAAAGTTTTAGGTGTTCTTGAAACTTCTTGTGCCAGTGTATAGAGCATAACAAATGAGGACCTTTTGGACTTTACAAAATGCACTTTATTGGGAGTTATGACAGTAATGTCAGCTGGCAAACAACCAAGTCCCATGATGGGGACACCCTTAAGGATGTGACTGGAATGTCCAAAACTACGAAACACAGCCAGATGACAGGAAAGGGCCATACAGATGTCATGTCTGATAACTGAAGAACTCTGCCCATTGAGAACTGTGTTAGCTGAGCACTTCAGAGAGTCGATGTTCAAGCCTGACCAGAACACATTGTGCTGGTATTGCTAGAGCCAAAGACCTCAAGCTTCTGCCCGTCATAGCCACTCGCTTGGAACTGATGCCTGAATATCTGTGCCACCAGTTCTAGAGTGCGCTTCAGGAATGTGGAGAACTTTCACTTTTTTGCTCTGTTGTATAAGCCTCTAAATATTCTCCTCTCCATGTGTTGTGTGTTAACCTGCATGGATTACTGATTGTTTTATCTGAGAAGATTTCACTCAATAAACCTGGCATGGTAGAAAGACACAAACGCATCCAAGGATGTTACTTTGGTAGTTGCCTTCCTTGCTTGTGACAGCCAAAAATTGAGGGAGTGCTCAAATTTGTTGGGGTCATGTCAAAATGACAAAGGAGCCAGCTCCAAGGGGGCATTCATGGCTAAATTTAGATAGTTTTGAGCATCAAAGTGAAAACTGTCAGTAATATATCAAATAAGAAAATGAATTAATGAGTTGATAATTATACTAGGAGTAAGAACAAATGAATGAATGAATGTGATGAACAAGAAGGGCAGATCCTCTTTTACAGAAGAATGCCAACTAATAACATAGAAGATATGACAAAATGTGAAAATCATTATTTTGCAATCATCATAGTCATAATTGGTTCAGCAAAAAATCTTCGATGAATACTAAAATGTTTGGTTAAAAGGTTGTTAAGAAGGAGAATATTCACACAGTCTCAGAGTATTGCTTTTTAATTACATAGAGAGAAAAATAACTTTGTGTGGAAGAAACCTAGAGTCCACCAACTTAACTAAATAATTCAACTTAATATTGCTAGTAAAGGGACAAACTGATATTAAGTGCCTTATTTTAGAAATCACAGAGTACATCATCTATGTAGCATTTTTATCATGTGTGTTTAATCTACATCTAGTCACAAGGAAGCAACCATGTAAAATCAAATTGAGAGACATTCTGAAAAACAACTGGCCTAGATTCTTCAAAGTAAGAGTGATTAATGAATCTAGGTGAAAGGTATATGGATATTTATTGAACTATTCTTGCAACTTTTCTATGAGTGGGGGAACTTAACACAAAATAAATTCTCAAAAAAATAATAAAGGATCAATTGGCCCTGAGTTTAATGCCTAAAATATATTCATGTATATCAAATGCATAATTTTTTATGCATACTAAATCCCATCATACACTCATTTTTAAGGACACTTGTTCTCTGGTTTTCACTCGTATTTGTTCCAGATAGAAAATATGTCTTCTAAATGTTGAGTAAATGAGAGTCTTTAATATAATTAATAAGAAAAATAGTCATGAAGAAAAATAAGAAGGGAGCACGTGTATGTTACTTGGGTTCTGCCAATCAGATATATCCATGGAAGTATTTGATTTATAATTGATTCATATATAGAGAGAGTATGCAAAATCCATCTTTCAGTGAGTGTGGCAAAAGAAGTCCCTGTCTCTTGGTGCAAAGAATAAAAAGTTTCTGTCATCTACTATCATTGTTGTAGTCTGGAGATCTGGGCTGAGCAACAGCAGCAAATGTCTTTCCTAGGGTAGCGCTCAGAGTGTGGTTTGGCACTCTTCCTAGCTGAAAAGCTCTATCTGACTTTCTCACCCTCTAAGGAAACCGGTGAGCTTCCTAATTTCCTCTAACAAATTCCTTTTATGCTTAAACTAACTACAGTCAATTCTGGTTTTACTACGGAGAACCGTTAAGTATGACACTCTAATTGACTTCCAGGTTTACCATGGCTCAAGGAATCTTAGGATATGCCAGATCAAAATCCCTTCCACCATTTTCACATCAACATGTTGAATCTCACCCCCAAATACTTATATTATGAGCAGTGATGACAGGAATTATTTTGTTAAATGTAAAAATGTGAGGAATATCATAATGTTCACAGGGTCAGACTTCATTTTTAGAGATCGGCTAACATGGTGGTTCTTGGATTCTGAAAACATTTCCAAATATGTTTTGATGGTCTTTTAGTTTGTCAAAACCTCAATCACATATGGCGATTTTGAGAGATTAATCCATATGTTTCTAATTTACATTGATTTAACTCATTCAAGTGGTTCTTCAAGATGACAAAATAATGGCCAGGAAGGCAGAAGACTCTGTTAATAATTTTTTTTTTTTCTGGATGTACACCCTTGATTGGAATACCTCCAGTCTCAGAGAGTTGAAGTAAGTTCAGAAGTTGGCTTATTTTCCTTTACCTCGATATCAGTTTCATATGAAACCGAGTTGTGTCAGTATACTCTATGCTACTTGTTTCCTTCATAGTCTAGTCATCCTTCAGTTTGTCTAGAGCTGAAATACAATCTGAGTTCAGGATGCATTGATAATGATGTTAAACTCATCTTTCCTGGTTCAGAGTTTACATGACAGGAAAATATCAGCAATTTAGGTCCATACTAGTACTAACAGAATTCAAAATAGTTTTCTCCACTCACTCTGCCCCAGTTGCTTTGGATTTAACCTAAGGGACACAGTTATTGATGAAACTATGGTAAAAATAATGCTGAGATCTTTGCAGTTCTGGTACAAACCATGCAACTTCCTCATATGATCTATCACCAGTAACTCCATTGAGCTACATTGGTTAATCTTAATCCAACACACCAATTCACTGAAAGTATTTTATTTCTACCGCATAAACTTCACAATCTCCACATTTGTCTATGGCTATCTCAGGAGACTGTGTGCCCTCTCCCACCTCTAATGGTTGCTCTTCTTGGTAGAGATATTAGAATGGCTATTTGGGGTGAGATCAAATTTAGGGCCCAAGTTAACTTCATGAAAAAAAATTTTATAGAACTTTATTCATTTTGAATGGAAATGTATTGAGCCATGGTGTCCCATCAGACTGTGCTAGTCACTGTACTAGATATCATTCGCCAGCTCCTTTTCTTCACTATGCTCCAACCAGATCGACTTTCTTTCTGTTCCTCATCTCTGCAAGGTCTTTCCCACCTAAAATCTACATGCATGCTCTTTATTCTGCCTAACCAGCCCCTCTTGTCTCTCTGCACAAATAGACACATGCTATTCCCAGCTAACTCTATCTTATCTTTGAGGCCTCAGACTAAGTGTACCTTTCTTCAGAGACGCCTTTCTTTTCTCACCACCCAATGTAAGTTCTCTCTTCTAACACCCTCTTCCTTCACAGTACACCATAATTTGTGATAAAGTATTCATTTAATTGTTTTCTTATATACTTTTTCTTGCTTGCAAGACAGTAAGCTGCATAAAGGCAAAGATCAGGTCTGTATTGTCAACCACTGTGTACCCAGTGTTTTTAACACAGGGTGTAACATTTGTTCAGTATTCCATATAACCCACTGAGAGATAATGGCCTGTTCACATTTTAATCTGATGGACAGCAAGTTCAAGTATGTTAATAGACTTACAGACAGTATTATGTTTATGCTCAAAAGATGAATCCGATAAAGAAAATACACAGCTATCCTTCTCTGTAAGTAGTTATTCCTTTGCCAATTAGTCAAAGCAGAAATTTCCTGGCAATATTTTCAGACATTGTTGTGAAGATGGGCCAAAGAAAGGTCATAAACCTTTCTCCCACTAAATTTATTTGTGCTTATATTATGTTCACTCTAGAGCAAGAGAAATGGAAGTGATTGTTCATCATTGAGAAATAAAACATGCAATAAGTAACCCACTATTTTTATACCATTTTATATTAATCACATCTCGTGGTATTTCATCTCTCTATTCCTTGCATTAGCTATATTTACCAGAAGTGAATAAACTTTCAGCATTCTGTGTATGAGCTAAGAAGAAATATTTAAGTCATGCATAATTCCAGATTGTTCCAATATTATGTCCTGATTTTGTCTGCATTCTTTCAGTCTAGTAAAATAATAAGCATGACTGACTCAGTTAGAATGGGAGATGTGCCTTTACGTTCCATGTTACTGGGAAGTGTTGACACCAGTTTTAATGAAACATGGGGAAATAATAGCCATGAAAAGGAAAGTCTGGTGTTTCAGTGAATTAGGGTCTCCATGTCTTCCTTGTTGATCCTCTAATGTCACATCCTAGTAACTTCTACTTAGTAGTATCTTTCTTCTCCAGTATCTTTTAATTAGTATGTTTCTGCCTCAACTTGTATAATCCAACTTGTACAATCTAATATACAACCTAATAATCTAATAATAACCACTCTGCTACCTTGTGTGAGATGGGAATTGGGACAATTGCCCAAGCACCTGTGGTGTAAGAAAGAGAAAGCTCATTGGAGGTCCTTCAGGGATTCCTAATATTGTTGACATTGGGAACACAATGAAGAAAGAGCACACGGGATGTCCCATAACCCAGTTACTGAAACACAGTGTGAAGAAGAGACTGGAGTGGGGCAGAGATATCCGTTTCCTTCGCCCCATCAACAAAGCTTCAAAACTGGCCCTCCAACTAAATAGTCTTTTATTCCTCTCCCCTCTCCTGACCCAAAATTTTGCCCAGCCCCATGCAATACAATCTATTTATTTAGAGACTGCGATGCTCTACTAAGTGTTGGGCTTTATACTTCCCACTACAACGATGAATAGAACAACAAAGGATCCTGCCCTCGGGGAGCTCATTGCCAAGGAGTAGAGGTGAGAGTTAGGGTTGCTGAGAGGACTTGGACTTATTCTGTGATGTATTAAGTGCCATGACTAAAGGATACACAATGTGCTATGAAACTTTAGAGGAAAAGAGAATAGAATTCTTGTAGATTTTTTTGAACACTTTCAAACAACAGTGGTCTCGGTTGCATATAGCACTTACCAATGCATTGTCCTAATATATTATGGGTTTCATGTGTACTCTCAGTTTCTATAATTCACAAGGAGGATTCCAGGACTCAGCATAGCATCATAGTCAGGACTATGATTTATTACAGCGAAAGGATACAAAGCAAAATCAGCAAGTGGAAAAGATACATGGAGTGAAGATCACAGAAAACTAGGCACAAGTTTCCAAAATTCTTCTCCTGGGAAGTCAGGACATACTCAGTTCATCTAGCAGTTATTTGTGACAACATGTATGAGATGTTATCTACCAGGGTAGCTCATTAGAGACTCCAAGGTTTTAACTGTGGACTAGTCATATAGGCACCCACTGCTTAGAATTACAAAAATTTCAGAGTCCCAGAATTAAAACAAGTGTTCACTACGAACCACATTGTCTGTGTAATTGGTTTAGGCACAGTGAGCCCCTCTTATAAATTCTTGCAAAAGCGGAAACCCTCCCAGAATCCAAGTTCCCACATAGCAGCCAATGGCCAATCTTACAAACAGGTCTTTTTATGCATAGCCATCTACGTTAACTCATTTCTGCACATATATCTATTTGTTTATACATTTCTTTCTATATCTAGAAAGTAGAGTGGCTTTTGGATTTGTATTCTAGTTTCAATCCATGTTAAACAATAGTAGGTTTTCTTTTTTAAATGACGTAACATTAATACCTATTTTCTGTGGTATGCCGGAGCCCGTGGTACCTGCTTACAAGAGCTTTTTGTTAAATCACCAGGAATTTTGTGAGCTCCATGTTGGTAGCTTAGAACCACTTACTTGGCAATATTTACACCACAGAAATTGATAAATGCTAAAAACCAGTGCTTTCCACACCTCTCTGGAGAGCTGGTTATTAAACATTTACCAGCACACCCGTGCCTATTTTTATGTTCCAAGGGAAAGTGTGAGAGAGTAAAAACTAAATTTTCACAGCTACCAAGTAAAACTCCTACTCCTTTTTATTTGTTCATTTATTAAATGTGAAATGTATAAAGATAGATAAGTTTTCTGCTTTGGGGTGCTTACTATCTGGTGGGAGAGACAGACAGATAATATACACAAACTCGGCAGGCCAAATTATTCTCACATTAATGCATATTTTCCCTCATGCCCATAGAAGACTCAAAAGAAAGAGAAGTATATTTCTTCTGCTTCAAGAAGGTTTATCTATGTCTGAATTCCACAATTTTTAATAACTGCAGTAATATAAGTTTTCTTGAAGACAACTTTTCTCCCTGCAAAAAATAAATGATCGGACTTTTGGGGGGAATAAGGGACAAATGAAAGAGGCTGGTGCTGGCAGTGGGGACACAGAACTGGCCTTCTAACAGGAAAAGATGCTGGTTTTTCTGCTCTGGGAAAGAGCCATGTACTTAGGTTGGTGGGGTGGGGGCAGGGTAGGAGAGAAGCCATCATCTGTAGCATATACTAAGAGTGGTCTACCTCCCTTCCTGCCATCCATTGAAACATTTTATACACACGAAATGCTTTGAGAAGTGGCAGAGGCTCTGAAGGAATGGCACATGGAAGCTAGGGCAGGTAACACTAGGAGAGGAAACCTCAGGAGCCAAGGCAGGAAGGAGCAAATAGTAACATTTATAGAGCTCTTATTATGCTGCAGACACTATTTTAATCATTTTACACGCTTTAACACTTTTAATCCACACAACAGCCCTATGTGGTGGGTTCCATTTTATAGGAGAAATGGAAGTCCTAGGATGCGTCACTTTTAAAATGAGTTTGTCCCCACAGGTAGCTTCAGCGGCTGTGAGAGGCAGCTTCTTTATTTCTCCTAGTCCACTGCCTGACACCCAGGGTTCTCACCTGTAGTGGCCCTTATGTGCAGATCCCATGCTCAGACATGCTGGTGTGCAGTTTGGGTGTTTTTGTTGAGTTTTAGATGTTCAGCTTAATTTTGTTTCAAAGGGAGAGATCTGGATCTGGGGACGTCTCTCACTCCGCCACGTTTCTCCAAAATCCTGAGTTTGTCCCCAGAAGCCACTGAAAACACTGAAAGAACCATCACAAATTTTAGGTTACAGATATTAGATTTTCTTTAAAAAAAATATTTCATTTTACCTATTATTTATTTATTTTTATAGGTTTATTGCAATATAAGATATATTATAATATAATATGTAGTATAACACAATATAATACTATATATTGCAAAATGATTACCACAATATAAGATTAGTTAACATCTGTCACCTCACATAGTTACAATTTTTTTTACCTGTGATGAAAACTTTTAAGCTCTACCCTCTTAGCAACTTTTAAATATATAATACAGTATTGCTAACTGTAGTTTCCATGCTGTACATTATATCCCCATGATTTACTTATCTTATAACTAGAAGTTTGTACCCTTTGACCACCTTCCTTTGTTTTCCCCATACCTCACCCTTGGCCTCCGGCAATGACTAATCTGTTCTCTGTTTCTACGAGTTTGTTTTTTCAGATTCCACATATAAATGAGATCATTAGGTATTTGTTTCTCTCTGACTTATTTCACTTAGCGTAATGCCCTCAAGGTTCATCCATGTTGCAAAAGGCAGAATTTTCTTGTTCTTATGACTGAATAACTTTCCAATGAGATTGTATGTATTTTCTTTATCCATTCATCAAATTGTCAATGGACACTTGGAATGTTTCCATGTATTAGCTATTATAAATAATTGTAAATAATGCTGCAATAAATATAAAGATACAGATATCTCTGAGACAGTGATTTCATTCCCTTCAGACATCTACCCAGAAGTGGAAATGTGAGATATCATGGTAGTTCTATTTTAAATTTTTGGGGAACCTCCACAGTGTACCAATTTACATTCCCACCAAGTATACAAGGGTTCTTTTTTCTCTACATCCTCAACAGTTCTTGGTATCTCCTGCCTTTTCGATAGTAGCTATTCTAACAGTTGTGAGATGATATCTCATTGTGGTTTTGATTTCCATTTCTCTGATGCTTAGTGATGGAGAGTATCTTTTCATGTACCTGTTGGTCATCTGTGTATCGTCTTTGAAAAAATGTCTCTTCAGGTCCTTTGTCCACTTTTATTGGATTGTGGGGCAGTTGCTATCGAATTATATGAGTTCTTTGGATACTTTGGAAATTAGCCCCTTACAGATATGTGGTTTGCAAATATTGCCTCCCATTCTGTACATTGCCTTTTTATCTTGTTGATTATTTCTTTTGCTATGCAGAAGCTTTTTTTTTTTTGCTTTCATTTCTTGTGCTTAGAGTGTTATATCCATAAAATCATTGCCAAAAATCAATGTCAAGGAGCTTTCTCCCTATATTTTCTTTTAGGAGTTTTATGGCTTTAGGTCTTACATTTAAGTCTTAATCCATTTGAGTAAGTTTTTGTGAGTGGTGTAACATAGGAGTTCAGTTTCATTATTTTGCATGTGAATATACAGTTTTTCTAGCACAAGCATTAGGCTTTCTTTAAAATGAGCATTCATTATTATAGTCAGTATATTGCAAGTATGATAAAAATATATTTTGAGTCATTGCGAAATCAATCTCTCTCTGAAGGATGTTTACAAGTCTTACCCTTGGGAATCTCATTGTCCCTCTGGGTTTCACTTTTGCCTTGCTTACTACTCCCCTCTGAGTTTGCTGCATGCCCTGAACAAAAAAGGATTCTTTTGAGTCAATGTGCTTATGCATAATGCCATTTTGAAGAAAGTTCAGCTTTAGCTACAATAACTGCATTTGTTTTATTGCAAAATTTTCTGCCTTTGCATTGTTCCTCTTCATAGAATTTTTCCAGAGACTCTCACTTCTCCTGGAATTCTGGTGAGAAAGACCATGTATTCAAAAACATGTTTTAAGAAAGTGTCCTTTAAGAAAACTGCTCCTTCAGAGCTGTCTTCTTAACATTTCTTGCTCGAGTTAGTTTAATTCAAATAAATGTTCAACCGAATATAGCAATGAAACTAGGAATAGGGAATGTTTGCTGGAAAATAGCCAAAAATAATTTGGAGAAGTGTGTTACTATCATACCTGTTCTTTATCTCCCTTGTTGCTTTCTTCTCATCTTTTGGCCAAATAAAGTACATGGAGCATCGTTCTTTAAAGTTCCCTTTGCCAGAATATTTCCCTGGAATCATTTTCCCTTTCATTCTACAATCCTACTAACACAAATCTCACATCAGTGAGCAAATATTCCCCTCTAAAGCTGAAGTTCTGCTATTTTAGCTCCCACTTGCCAAAAGCAGCATGATTTGAACATTCTTCTTTACCTAGTATCATTTGCCATCAGATAACCATTAAATGAATAGAGGTTGCAGGTTATAAGGAATGCTAACAATGCAGATAAAGTCCTGATAACTGGCAGCTGTGAATTAATTCCGCCAGATTACAGCCCAAGAAGGGTGGCTGTCAAAGGGAGCAGAAGGTGCTAGGGAGACTTGGCATACTTCCTGTAACTTATCGTACATTCCCCTAGGCCAAGCAGCCTGGCATTTAGCGTCTAAAGTCATCATAGAAATGAGACAAATTTTACGGTCCTGTCTGGCAACTGCTCACCATGGCAAAATAAGCCCCTGTGACTGTTGAAAAGGGAAACAGGCATGTATTTTCACCCAAAAGGATGAATTAAAATGACTATGAGGGAGCCACTGATCTGACTGGGCCATGAGAAAAGGGTCAGTTGACCACTTAAACCATTGCATTTACTGGTTTCAGACTCAAACTCCATAGCCTACCAAGCCTGGTAATACATGAGGCCCAAGAGAACTTTTTGCCTAAATATTTCAAAGCAATTGCAACTTATTTATTGCCTGTTTCTAGGTTGGCATGAGGATACATAAGCAGAGCCTCAGGGAATTTGAGTTCTAATCTTACCCCTCTGCTTCACTTCTGATCTGCTTTGTGATTAGAATTTACCTTCACTATCAGCAAGAACCCACTATTTTGAGCAGCTGAGCCTGGAGGCCAGGCTCTGCTCAGTTTGAGTGGTTAGTGTTCTCCATTAGTGATTTTTGGCAAAAAACTTAGTGTATTCCTGAGTTTGACCCGTAGATGGAAATTTTTTTGACTATGTGACATCTCTAGCTTCCCTGTTCTAGAAAAGAAGAATCTTTGATTTCTGGGAAAAGCTGAGAAGCTGTCACCAGACCCATTGTCCTATTTGTATATGAAAATTTTTCCAAATAAAAAGGGAGTGTACATATTTTTGAGATAATTAGGGGAAAAATTAAGAAATGATCAGTTTATTTTCAATAACCTCAACTACCTAGTCCTCTTAATTCCCTCACACTCTTAATTAAGCAATGTAAAATGAAGATCATAATTTATAACAGTTTATAGTTTAGAATCAATACAGTTCTCCTTAAATCCCAAAGTGATTTATAAACATTTCCTCTTTAACCAAAGGCAAGTGAGAGAAAAGGGTTTAACATTAAGTACTCTGCCCAGCTAGCTGAGAAACTGCCCAGCAAGCTATCCTTCCATTGAGATCTTATTATAATATCTCCTTTACTTATGTTTCTTAAGGTTGGCAGATTTTAATTTAGAAACCATATGATTTTTTGATAGAAATATCAAGATTGTAGGTTATTACTAAAAATTGGCAGTGACTGAAATATGGGGTAATTATGTATCTTGACATAGTTGATAATTGGACTGATATTGAAAGTGAAATATAATCTCTCTTTACTCTCTACCTCCTGAATCTGAAACTCAAGGCATATTCAAATAAAACTTTGAATGACTTTTCTGTGAATAAAAAACTCTACAGCCCATACTTTGAATCATACCAGAAGGAAGACTGGCAGCCCTTGATGATATTATATGTCTTATACTAGGACATTCTCCAGCAAAAGTTCCAGTGTTCTTTGATAGATAAAAGTATTCCAGGGACGTCTTAGGGCCTTTGCATAAGAAACACTTTAGAAACTTTGTTGATATGCCCACCTAAATGTGTTCTTTTCAGACTAGAGAAATATATACATACATATATACATATATAATATTTATATATAATTTATATATAATTATAATGTTTATATAATTTATATACAAACATATCCAGAATGAAAGATGACACACCACACAACTACACAAGAGAGCACGTATAAGGCAATATAGATTTAGTCATTTAATCTTGTGTTGCTAGAGCTGGCCCCAGGTAACTGTCCTGACCTTGAAATAGAGAGTTATATGGTAAATAACAAAAAGTACAGTACTATTTCTGTCCTGCCACTGATTTTCCTCTCCACTTGCCACTTCTCAATGTTTTATTTCAGAGACAAATTTTTGAAGGAGTTATCTAACTCTCTCTTTCCTCACTTCCTACTCCTTCATTAACCTGTAGAAATCTAGCTTCTTTCTGTTCACATGCTAACGTTTCTTTCATAAAGGCAACCAGTGACCTCGTCATCTTTTCAGTGATTAGTTTGACCTCCTAGCAGCACTGAACTGCATTGAACATGATTTCTTCTTTGTCAGAACCATCTCTCGCACTGGCTTCTGTAGCATACACTTTCCTGGTCCTCTTCTGAGCAGTTTCTCGCATCTGAGAATTGGATCTTTGGTGTTCTACTCTTCTCACTTTACACCCGCTCCCTAGGCAATTTTATCCACTTCTGTAGATCCACTTATTACCTATATGCTAATTTCTCATCTACTCCTATACCTCAAACCCAGATATGTCTCCCAAACATAGACATGTAAGTAAAAATATGTGCCGCGGTATTTTTCAAACTATGAGTCATAATCCATTAGTGGGTTTGAAGTCAGTTGAATAAGTAGAGACCAGCATTTTAAACATGAAATATGGAATAGAATAGAGAATATAAGAGTGCCTCAGACTTATATAGAATAATTATTATTTCATGAAACATTATTTTTCATTTTATGGGAGCATGGGATTGTGATGTTAACCACATTTCTTTCTCTGGATCATGGTCAAACATTGGAAAAGCACTGGTCCACTGGACGTTCCCACATAGATGTTTCAAAGGTGATTCCTGCAACAAATTTTTAAAAATAAATTCATTTTTAACCCCAAACCTGTTTCTATTGTAGGAAGTCCTATTTCTTAGTTTATTGGTTCAGTTACCTAAGTCAGAAATGTGGAGATTGCCTTAAAGTCAGCTTCTCCTTCACACTCCACAGATCATGAACAAATAGTGTGAATTTGGCCTCCTAATGCATTTATAGTCTGACACTTCTCTCCATCTCCATGACCACCAGGCCAGATCAGGTCACCACAGTATTTCTCATTGTCTATTGCAATTGCCTCTAACTGGACAAATGCATCAGTAATGAATGATGAATATATCAGACAGTAAGAAATTATTGAAATATATGACATTATTAATTTTTGTAAGGAAGATACTCTAAAGAGTAAAATGCAGTCAATTTAAAAGATTGAGATAAATTCACTGATAGTACATCTTTAGCAAACTGCTGAGGGGTCTGGGCAACACATTCAGTGTCTTAAGACTGGTATGAATAGAGCACCAGCCCATGGATTTTAGAGTCAGAGAAATACAGAATAAATTAATGACCATTTGGACTATGGAGCAGACCTAAAATTGTTTTTCTGAAGTTGATATGAGGATAAGAATCTATAGTTACCCAAATCCTGATCATCTGTAGCAACCATCAGAGCTGCTGTCTAAAAGATTGTCAGGGACTTGGGAAAATGCTAATGATTCCAGTTTCTATTGTTTTAGCAGCAGCTTAAATTTATGTTAATCTTTCTTCAAGGACAACTTTCCGAGACTAAAGCATCTATAAAGAAAACCAAACATTTACCAAAGCATATACCATATATGCCATTCTATTGTCAAGCTGACCTTAATAACCTAAACCACAAAGTAAACTCAATAATGTCTAATAAATACATAGGCTTCCAGAGGATTTCTTTATTGAAGGCTGCAGCTTTCTTAGTTTCTGTTAATAATAAATTCTATACATTTATTGAATAGAGAGACTCTGCAGCTTTTTTCCCCAAGGTTATTCAAGACAATGACTCATAAAAATATCTAGCTTCTTTGTCATTCTATTGACTCTTCCTCAGGCACTTTTAATGGAGGAGATGGAAGTCTTGGCTGTTGTCAGGGTTGGAGACACTGCTCTTCTCTTTCTGTGTATGGAACTCTTTCCAGCGCCTTTCCATCTGCAAGACAGAAAGGCTTTGTGAACAGGAAGTGGAGTCAGAGCTACAAAAGCATGAAGCCTGTGGAGGCAGGCGTCATGGGCTCCGGACGTCTGCAGAAAAAGTTGAAAATGAGCCAATGTATGAAGAATTGGGAGGCGTTCTAAAGCCCTCTCAAGACATCAAAAGCCAAGTATCATAAGAAAAGGAATAAAGAAATAAAAGCTGCCATTTTTATTGCTTTCTCAGTATTACTACCAATTTCATTAAACCTGAAAATATTTCATTGGGTTAATATTATTCATAGCTATAAAAATAAGGAAGATATTTTTTTGAAAGACTAAATAAATTAATAAAAAAAAAAAAAGAAAGACAAGTAAATGGAAAAATAAAATAAAACCTTTTGAGGAAGGAAATCTTTGATAGTGAATATTTTAGTATTATATCAAACCATTTGATGATGTCTTTTGCCTCACTAGTATGTCCAGGGATCCTCCAGACAGTCACATGTAAAGCTCACCTCTGAGTTTGAATGTTTCTGCATCACACCCAAAGACCAGATAGGATAGACAAATTACCCAGAGCAGCAGAAGTGCATTTCTTCCTAAGATTTGTGGAATGTCCAAAGGTGGAGATTAAAAAGTGGTCCTGATCAGGATTTAGGGGATTATTATAACTACAAAGATTTTGGAAAAGTATTTTTAAATGACTGAACTTTCAAAACTCATGGTGTCCATGCCATATTGTCAACTCTCTCAAAACCTAAAATGCCTGTTATTTTTCTCTTTTGCAAAATAGTGAAAAATTTACATTTCTATTAAAAGACTTTTTAAAAGATTTATATTTAATATGAAGCTGCATGGCTCAATATGGTAGCCACTGGCCATGTGTGGCTATTAAATTTAAATTCACTAAAATTAATAAAGTTAAAAATTATGTTTTTTAGTTGCACTAGCCACATTTAAAGTGCTCTAGGGCCTCATGTGACTACTAGTTACCATATTGCACAGTGCAGACATAAAACCTCTCTAATACTGAAAGTTTTATTGAACAGCATTGATCTAAAACAACTTGTCTTAGTGTATGTTTTAGGTCACTAGCTCTAAGCTTTTAATAGAGGGTAATGTTCAGGGAGTTCTGAGTTAAGGTTTTTCTTTCTTGCAGTTTTTTTTTAATGTCAGTCTCTCAGATGAGGCTCTGCAATATAGGAGTTTCCCAAACGAACTTAGACATCAAAGTTTTCTTTGTGGAGAAACTCCCAGAGCAGTGTTCCATGGAGCAAACTTCAAGAAATGTGGATCTGTAGAATAAGTAGCTTGACATCATGGGCTATGCCTTACTCATCTCTCTCTCTTCCCCTTCTGTGTCTAGAATAATGCCCCCACACATAGTAGGTATGCAGTATTGGCTTAACTGAGCCAAGTGCTAAGATCAGGTGAAAAAGAAAGTGGTAAACTGATATAGAGTGAGAAGCATCTAGTTTTTAAGCTCTCAAACCAGTCGCATTCTCCACTGAGGCTACCAAATAAGGTAAACCACTAAACTATACTCAAGCACACACAACTTTTTAATTTCTACATTTAGATTCACCTCTCTGATGTACACCATTTAAAATTTTCATGTTCTTTATTTGAGAAAGCAAGAAACATTCTGAAAAGTATGTTTTCCCGAATTATTATTTAACTTGCTAAATTGAGTTTGGTTGGAGTTTGCTTAAAACTCCAATCTCTCCAACCATACTGAAAAGAAAGAAGTCTACAGATTCCAAAAAACTTCTATCTTCATAATATTGCAGTTTGGACAAGTTCTAATGAAAATTTGATACTTTAAAAACAACTTAAATTTTCTTTTAGTGACATATCTTACCCAAAGCTGGCTGGAGCCTGGGAGGCGAGAGAACATCTTTTCCAAGGAAAACCACAAAACTTTCTATTTAAAAACTCTTCAATATACTATAGTTTATTTTTCTTTTAACTAAACTCTCCCTAAAATCTTAGCCTTAGTTGTCCTAACTCAAAAATAGGGTAGATACTCTGATATCCTAATGGAATGTCAGAGGAAAAATGATGATGTGAGGAAATTGCCTTGGTCTCCACAGAGGCCAGGTACTAAACAAACCCTCCATAGCCTCTTGTCCCTGAGTCTTTGAACTTCTTTGCTTTGCCCAGACATCTTTCTCTTTTATATCCAAAGACCCATCTCCTCCAGGAGACTTTACCTTCCCCCTCTTCTTAATGCCTATTGTGTTCACCATTGGACCTTGTAGTTGGATTGGCCATTGGTCTTCTTTCTCTTAGGTGGGTACTTTTATGTCATGTTCTGTCTTCCAGATGAGCTGAACGACTCTTTAGAACAGAGATCAATATTTAGTGACCTCTTTGCTCTTGAGTACTTAGCACAGTATCATGCAGGCACCAGTTTCTCAGTAACTAATGATAAATAACATCCTCACGCACTGCTTAGAGTAGATGAGTTACATAAAATAGTGAAATTTTCTTTATTCAAGATTGTCTAATTTAGAATTTGTGGTAATACCTATAATAGGTAAGAGCTTGGCAAATTAAAACAGCAAAGATGCAATTTTTATAAATTTAACCTACATGAAAAATAAGTCATTTTAAGATCTTTAAAGACATTATTCACATAGCAACCATTATAACGATGCATAAAGAAGATAAACTGGAATTTACCTCTCTTTTTTTTTTCTCGATAGTATTTTTTATTGAGATGTACTTCACACATAAAAGTCACCATTTTATTTTTATTTATTTTTTTAATTAAGTTTATTGAGTAACATTGGTTAATACAATTATATAATTTTCAAATGTACGTTATCATTTGATATTTGTATATATCATTTGATATTTGTATATTTGTATATTGTGTGCTTACCACCCAAAGTCCAGTTTCTTTCAGCTACCATATATTTGATCCCCTTTACCCACTTCACCCTTCCCCTACCTCTCTATATTTGACTCCCTTTACCCCTTCTACCTCCCCGCTCCTCCACCACCCCCTACCCTCTGGTAACCACTAGTCTATAGTCCATGTCCATGAGTCTCTGTTTGTTTGTCCTGTTCATTTGTTGCTTTTAGGTTTATATCCCACATATAAGTGATATCATGTGGTTTTCAACTTTTTCTGTCTGGCTTATTTCACTTAGCATGATTATCTCAAGATCCATCCATGTTGTCGCAAATGGCAGTATTTCATCTCTTCTTATGGCTGGGTAATATTCCATTGTATATATGTACCACAGCTTCTTTAGCCAATCATCTATCGTAGGACACTTCAGTTGCTCCCATGTCCTGGCCACTGTAAATAATGCTGCTATGAACATCGGTGTGCAAATATCTTTTTGGATATGATTTTTCAAGTTTTGGGGGGTAAATACCCAGTAGTGGGATTGCTGGATCATATGGTAGATCAATTCTTAGTTTTTTGAGGAACCTCCATACTGTTTTCCATAGTGGCTGTACCAATTCGCAGTCCCACTGGCAGTGTATGAGGGCTTCTTTTTCTTCGCATCCTCTCCAGCATTTGTTATTACCTGTCCTGTTGATTATAGCTTTTCTAGCAGGTGAAAGTCACCATTTTAAAGTGTACAGGTCGACGGATTTTAGTAAAATCATTGTTTTGTGCAACCACAACTACTATTTAGTTCCAAAACTTTTTCATTATCATGAAAAGAAATCCTTATACCCATTAGCAATTAGCCCCAATTTCCCTTCTCTCATTCCCTACTAATCTACTCTCTGTCTCTATAGATTTGCTTATTCTGGACATGTTATGTAAATGAAATCATACAATAGTGTCCTTTTGTGTCTGGCTTCTTTCACTTAACATGATCTCAAGATTCATCCATGTTGTAGCATGCATCAGTACGTCATTTATTTTTATAACTAAATACTATACCATTGTATGGACATGCTACATTTTATTTATCTATTTATCAGGCAATGAACACTTGGGTTATTTAAACTTTCTGACTGTTATAAATAATGCTGCTATGAACAGTCGTGTCCAGGTTTTTGTGTGGATATATGTTTTCCATTCTCTCAAGTATGTACCTAGGACTGGAATTGTTGAGTTCACTCTCTTTTGCTCTTCACATAAATCCTGGAAATTATATATATTTATATCATTCTTATGAAATCACTAAAAAAAGATCCCTGAGAGATCTCTATTTGCTAGCATGTGGCAAACCAAGCGATGGTTCTGAGAAAGCATTTCTTTAAAAATAGTCAAAGTCAGACTAGTTTCTCCTGGTGACTTCATTCAGTTTATTGACTCTACCATAGGGTGGTTTGAGAGGGCCGCAACCACTCAGCCTCCTAACACAATTGGCCTCCTCAGATAAATATTAAACTGTATACAACGACAGGTTAGGACAAGTCCCCTGGGCAAATTCCAACCAAATGCCTGCCCCCAAGTTCTTCCTAATGGAAATTCTGGGGTCTCTACTTCTCCTGTCCCATCTTTCTTAGATTGCTCTGCCTCTTGCGTTGCTGGAGGTATTTGACTAAGAAGCTAGCAACCACATCCAAGGGCCTCTTTCTCCTCTGGATAAGGCTAACTGATGATTTGGGAAGAAGAAATGTAAAGGTGATATATAAGGTACGTTAGGATAAAAAAAGTATTGCCTATTTCCAAGTTCAAAAAGACATTTGCTTCTATGGGCCTAAAAATGGTTTTATAATGTTTCTCACTTTCAGATATAAAATAATTTTAGTAAGTTGCAGCATGAATTATTTTTACTGGGATGAGTTGGGATGGGATGGGATGGGATGGGATGAGATGGGAGAGAAGGGAAGAAGGGAAGAAGGGAAGAAGGGAAGGGAAGTACATTCCCCGGATAGCAAAGAATTGTTTCTTCAAACTTTGTCTTAGTTGTATGTGGGGGGAGTGTGTGCGCGTGTGTGCACACATGCTCCTACAGAGCTGGGTCATGACATAAAATCCATTTCTTAGTCTAGATCATCCCCAGAAATGTTTGAAAGCTACACCTCTATAGAAATTTTCAGTTACTTTTTTTGTTTTCTGTTAGCAGTGGACATTTGCAAACATTTCTGAAAATTTTTCTGGCTAATGTATAAATACCCTATTTGTGCCTGCAGCAGAGGCTGATTCCCTATTTGATGATTCAGCTGCGGCCAAAAGTTGTGTAAGAGGTATTTGTGGTATCTTTTATGTGAAAGGCCAGATGAAATGCACTATGGCATCTTGGAAATAAAGATTTCTGGAATTGCCAAATGCTTTTGAGAGAAAACAGAACTATCAATCTTCTCTACCCCTAGGAACATTCCAGATGGGCTCAGAGCATCGTTTTGGAGGTGTGACTAAGAAGGTCAAGAAAGTAAGCAAACAGCATGAGAGCAGGTGTGACATAAAAATTCCAATGTTTTGTCTAGAAAATTCCAATCTATTCTTTATATACATTGTCACACAGAATAAAAGGCTCCAAGCAAGTCTTACTATACATGTCTCCTAAGCAGTGGGGAAATGTGTAAGTCTCTTTTTAACAGCATACAAAGGATAGTAAAACCCATGCTACATTCATGAACTCTGCCACAATGTTTCCTGTTTGTAATAAATGTCCATTTTGTGGAAACCCAAAGGAGGAAACTTCAGTTAACCTTTATTAACACACTTCCTCTCCAGCCTCAGTTATCACACCAACTGCTGTAGGACAGATGTCCATATAAGCTGTTATGCCTTCACAGTAAAGTAACCACAGAAACAGGAACATTTTTCCAGTGAGGACCCTGGTCGTGTTTGTTCTGTGACCAGTATTTCCAGGCTTTAGCTCATATCTCAGACACTCCTCTCCATTCTTGGAAACCTGTATAGAAGTCCAGATATCTTCCCCTCAAAGTTCCAGTTTATTTCTTCTCCATTTTTCATTCTCACTCATAGAAATGATCTTTAGTCTTGATTTCAGATATGAGAGAGATAAAAAATGTGGGTGATGCAAGTGTTGAAATTGGTTGGACAACCTGACATCCAATTTGAAAATTTCTTATGGGCATTTGCAAATTAGAAACTGGAATATAAGTGAGAAGTCAAGAAACCCAATGACAGTTTGAGTCTTCATTCACCATTTTAAATCTATCAATGATGTATGTTATTTATTCCTTTGAAATGTCATCGAGATTTGCCCTTTTATCTATTTACACAGGGACCATCATATTTATGGTTGTAGTCGCCTTTTGCCTGACTTACTGTTAAAGTCTCTTTATTCCTTGTTCAATTGATGGAAAAATTGTAGGCAGGAGAATAACTTAAAATTATATTATGAGTGTGCTATGTGTCTGAATTCCCTGGAATGTCTCATTTCATGCAACAAGCTGTACTTCCACCTGTCCCCTATATGCTCCATATACTACCTTTATTTCTGGCCACCTTTCCTAGAGACCATATTCTTCCCTCTCTCCACACAAGTTTTATTAATTCTTTAGTGTCTATTTGTCAGTCTTCCTTTTCCACAAAACCTTCTGCAATTGCCCCAAATTAACTTTTCCCTTCTCAATTCCCATTGTGCCTATAGTTTGAGAACAATTCTACTTTAAATCATTGAGTGTGGTATTAATCATATTAATATGTTTAAGGGTGCCCCTATACATAGAATATTAAATTTTGAATCTTCTCTTAAATATTGGCCCCATACCACTGGCACTGTGCCAAAATATAGATTTAGCCTTCACCAAGCACATTTCTGTTTCGCTATTCCATGACGTTATTTATAAAATAAATAAAGACCGACCACCTGTTCCTGGCTCAGGGCTAGACACTGAGGTGCAGACATATGCAAACAAAAATGATATCAAAAATAAATGTATAGTAAATGCCCAGAGGAAGAAGAAATTATCTCTGTCTGAGGGGGTAATGGGGAGCCTCCTGAAAAGAATGCTCTTTCCTGCCTGGAATATTTTTCCTTTCTTGTTTAACTAGTAAGTTTTACTCACCCCTTAAGAATCAATTCAAAGTCTACCTCTTCCCTGAAACTATCTTTGTCAACAACAACAACAACAATAACAAAAAGAATTTAGTGCTCTTAAAATTATACATAAAGAAATAAAAGACCCAGAGAAGTGTGATGATTTGCCCAAATAGTGCATATCTTTTCTTCATGTGTTTATGAGTATTAATCTCTTTGCTAGTTGAGTAGTTCTCTTATAAATTTCTTTTTTAGATTTTGTTGTAACTAGATATAAAACTCAACCTGAACATTGACTCCAGGTGTGTTAGAGTTATTTGCAGAAATTATTTAGATTCCATGACTCTCCTTGTCGGTCTTTTTTTATTTCTGTACTTAATTTCTTCAAGGCTCTGGGTGGATGTAAGAGAGTCTATAAAGGAGATTTTGTGCTCTCCACCTAGAACAAGCCCCAAACTGTATGGCTAATCTAGTGAGTATGTTTTGAAAAGGTCTGTTTCCTTCCCTTGATCACAGGGAAGAGGTGTTTGATCTAACTCACCTAATCTCTCATTTCCAACCAGTTGTGAAAACATGCTTCCCAGGATTTTAGACCTCTGCAAAGAGAGAAGTAAATAATTAGGGAAGAGTGGCTAAATATAGACTAGGGTTTTGATTGACAAAACCTCAGAGAGTTGGTCTGATGGTTTCTCTGTAGAATTCCATCCAGAGTTGCTCTTGTCACTGGTGTGTGTCTCTTAAATTTTATTAACCACTTTGGTATCAGAGTTCTTTTTTTTTCTCAGCCTTCCTAATAATGTAAATGCTCTGACTTGCATTTTTTTAAGTGTAAAAACCTGCTATGTCCATTCAAATTAATTCAGTAATCGTTCACTAAATTTCTATGCTCCAGACATTAAAAGTTGCCACTAGGGAAAACACAAAAAGAATTCAGCTTAAAACATCACTGGGAAGATTCCACTGATACAAATGAACTGTACATAATTTTATCTCTTTTTCTTTTAGAATATTGTCACATAACACCTGTGTATGGAGAGGGTGTGTGACACCAATTTCCCTATGCTACTGGTAGAAGTATATAATGGCATTCTCAGGATACTTTGTTATTATCTATTAAAATTTCAAATATTCCTACTTTTGATTTATCAACTCCACTGCCATAGATGTAGTTTACTACTATATTTACATGAATAGGCGACGGGTTAGGTGTAAGAATTTTTATTGCAGTATTATCTGAAATAGCAAAAATGATCAAATATCTATTAATGGGGATATTTAGATAAAATAAAGACATTCAATAAAATGTAATGCAACTATTCTAACATATGAGACAGATCCATATATGTGTATATAAAAATATTTTTAAGATGTGTTGTTAAAAATAATTTTTAGCAAACTTTCAGGTATTAATTTATCTTTAAAAATGTTCTGTAAAGACTTCTATTTCTATTCATAATATAAAAGTAATAGGTCCAAGTGCTGCATCAGACTTACATTTCTGTTCTAGATAACTATAAAAGTGAACAAAGTATTTTAAAGCAAATATGTTCAGGAATTTGACACTAGACAATGCAAGCTATCTGTGATCTTTAAAAGGAGGGAAACAGGAATGTGAGTTCCACATTCACCATGGCTTTCTTTCTCAGGGAAACTTACCAACTATGGCACAGGGACATGTAGACCAAACAGAGAGCTACCATCTCTCTGGGTGAGAAAGACATCAAAATTCAGAGCTTCCAGGAAGAAGGAACCCAAAGACAAAATACTGAAGAGGAAGGAACCGGACAGAGTGTGTACAAGGGGAGGACCCTTAAGTAATAAGCTATACCTCTCAGATTGAGATCCTGAAAAATCAGGGATAATAGCTACTGAAGAGTTATGAGCTGGAAAGAGATTCTGGAATTTGAGACATGTTGGAATTCCAATCAACCAGAATGGTGTCTTCTTACCAAATACCCTAAGCATTCAATTAAGACCTTACAAAGGACACATCATGGACTAGGGCAACTATAAACTTGTATAGCAGTAATCCTAGAGTAGCTAAGGAAACTAAGCCTTGCTGAGTTTAAACGGATCTTCCAATAAGTCAACTAATTTCCAAAATAAAATGTACCACTATTCAAAGAAAGAAAAAATGACCTCAAGAAAATAGCATCGTCAATATTCAAGAGATGATAAAATAAATTACTAGACCTGTGAAAAAGAAGAAAAAATATGACCATAACCTGAAAAGAAAAAGTAATTAGAAAAGGCCCAAAGATGTAGCAGATGCAGAATTTAGGAGAAAAAATGTTTTTGAAAGAAAAGAAAAATATAGGTATAATGAGAGAATAGGTGGGAAATTTTGTCGGAGAGGAGAGAGGCAAACACTAAAAGAAAGAAAAAACTCTAGAGCCAAACAATATCTGAAATAAAAAAATATAGTGAATGTGCTTAATAGTAGAGCACTCCAAAAGAAAGAACCATGGTCCTTAATATTGTTCAGTACAAACTATACACAATAAAACACTAAGAGAGAAAAAAAAATGGGAAAAAAAATAAAGACACCGTGACTTGTCAGACAATATTGAGCAACCTAACATATGCATTCGGAGTCCAAGGAGAGAAGTGACAGAATGAGGCAAAGGGGGAAAAAAAAAGTTTGAAAAAATATGACTAAGATGTTTTCTTAAATTTTAATTTAAATGTCAATGCACAGAATTGAAAACCTTGATAAAAAACAAAGCGAAATAAGTATAAATAAATAAATTACATCATAATTAAATTGATAAAAATCTAAGACAAGAGAAAAATCTTAATGCAGCTGGAGAAAAACACAACACATACACAGCAACAATAAGAATACTGACTCCTCACCAACAGCACAAGCCAGAAAACAGTGCAATGTCACCTTTTAAATGCTGTGGAAAAAAACCAAACTTTTAACCTAAAATTTCATAACCTGCAAAAATATCCTGCGAAAATGAGGCAAAATACATTTTTAAATAAAGATTAGCTGACAACATTTATAACTAACATTACTACACTAGAAAAATATTTAAAGAAGTTCTTCAGTTTCAAGAATAACTGATACTACAAGAAACTTGTATATCAGCAAAGAAGTGAAGAGAGCCAAATATAAATAAACTTATGGAAAAATATAAAGAGACTTTTTCATTTACTATCTTAATTATTGATAAGAAAAATTAACTGTTTAAAGGAAAAATTACTATAAAGTGTTCAGCTTTAACATAAAGAGAAGTAGAAGGTATAACAACAAGCACAAAGGAAGGAGGGTAAATGTAAAGATCTTGCATGTATGTGCAGAGATAAAATTTTATGTTAAATTTGACTATGATAAGTTAATGATGCATATTATAACCACAAGACCAGCCACTAAAAATAAAAACAAAGAGATACACTGAAAAGCAAAAAGAATAAAAAGAACAATAATAAATACTTGATTAATCTAAAATATGACAGAAAAAGAGGCAAAACAAAAGAACAAATAATACAAATAGCAATATAGTAGACAAACTCAACATATCAATAATTACATAAATGTAAATAGAGTAAACACTGATTACAAGGCAAAGATTTTCAGACTGGATAAATAAGCAAGATTCAACTATATTAAGGCACAGACAGTTGAAAATAACAGGGTGGAAAAATATTTAGTATGTATATAAAAGAAGGGACATCACAGAGATTATAAATATATTAAAAGGATAAAGGAATGTTATAAACTGTTTTGTACCGATAATATCAATCCTACACAAATACTAATCCTTTCTTCCAGAAAATAGTGGAGGTGGAATTATTTTCCAACTCATTTTATGGACCAATGTTACCCTAATAAACCAATTCAGAGAAAAACATAAGAAAACAATAAAAAAATTCTCATGCATAAATCATAAAAATTTTTAACAAGATGTTAGCAAATAAAATTCAGCAATATATCAAGATCATATATATTATGGCCAATTGAGGTATACCTGGAGTGCAATATTGGTTTATCATTTGGAAATCAATCAATATAAACCATCATATTAACAGAATGAAAGCAAAAAATATCCCATATAGTCATTTTAATAAATGCAGAAATCACATTTAACAAAATACAACACCCATTTATGATAAAAATTCTCAGAAAACTAAGAATAAAGAGAACTTCTCAACCTGATCAAAAATATGTATAAAAACCTACAACCAAGCACAGGGGACTTCAGGGCAGTAAAACTATTCTGTGTGATACTATAATGGATACTAGACATTATATATTTGTCAAAATTCATAGAACTGTATAACACAAAGTGAATTCTAAGGTAAATGTGGACTTCACTTAATAATAATAATAATAATTCAAGAATCTGGTACCTAACAGAGCCCAACTTAATGAATTAATGATAATTAATGATTATTTTCAAATAATATCAATCATTTGCTTTTAATAATTTTAAGTCTTCATATAATTCAGCGTGTGCCAAAGACTGAACTAAAAGTACCTGTTAGCTAATAGAATAGGCTATCATTCTCAAAGAGCAATAAAATTAATTGGGCAATGAGCACAATTGAGTAATAAGATTAATTGTTGCTAATGTTCCCGACACCTCTGCAAGGGTGTTATTATTATCTCCAGTTTATGTGTGATAAAAGCCGAGGTCAGGGAGGCTAAATGACTTGTCAGGATTCTTAGGGGTAAGGAGTGGCAAATTCAAAATATGTTGCCAAATCTGATGCCTAAACTTATGCTTTTTTTAATGATTTTTTTTTTTTTGCTTCTCACATATCAACAATTAATTAAGAGAAAAATAAAATAAAAAGTCACAGTTTTAAAAGGCAAATTAAATTTATAATATAGCAGCTAAGCAGTGGTCCCCAACCTTTTTGGCACCAGGGACCTGTGCTCCTTTGAGAATCAAATGCCTGATGATCTGAGGAGGAGCTGAGGCGGTGATGCTAGCACTGCGGAGAGGCTGCAAATACAGATGAAGCATCGCTCACTTGCCTGCTGCTCACCTCCTGCCGTGAGGCCCAGTTTCTAACAGGCCATGGACTGGTACAGATAGCCTGGAGGCTGGGGACCCCTGAGCTAGAGTGACTGGTTTTGGGAAGAAGAGTTGCTAAATGGTGGGTACAGAATCTGACTGAGGAATAGGCCATATAGGCTTCTGCCTAAAACACTGACATGGGGCAGTAAAATGTCCATGGACTACATTAAAAATACTATTGTTGCTGAGTCGGATTTTTCCAAATGGCTTTTATGTAACTCAGAAATACAAATTTCTATTAATTCAGCTGAAGCAGACAGTGCTTCAGATGGAAATGTAAAGAGAGTCCTCACTAGCATGGACATGTCTTTATTGAATAATTTTGCAACACACACATGCAGTTGCAGCCAGCCAAAAGACAGCAGTAGCTGGCAGCTGAAATTCTGAGATCAAAAAATTGCACAGCATAATGCTATTCACAGTATTGAGGAATTTCCTTCATTATCTAAATCTTTAATGAGCTTGCCAAGAAGTTGTCTGGTTTGGATAATTGCAAAAGAACCGAAGAGAGAATAAGAGCTATAGGAAAACAAGAAACTTTTGTCTGCTCTTTTTTTCAGACTTTTGATTGCTTTAGGTAGCAAAGTGAATCAATAAGTAAATTTATTTCTGTACACATCTTTAGTAACAGGAAGTCAGTCTCCCTGCCCCTTTAAGTAAATTTTGAATAAATATTTAAAAATTCATTTTGAAATGGCACCAAATTACTAGTCTGGAGACACCCACGTGTCTAGGTCCAGGGTTGGCTGTATTTATGTAGTCTTTCTTTTTATCCTTTTCATCATGGAATGATGGGATAACAACAACAAAAAGCAAGGAATTCTCCTGAGATTAGGATTATCTTAAAGAAAACAAGAAGTACAATCTTGAACCACATTTTAAAAAAATATGCAAAAATATGAAACTGAGCCACTATGTTATGCCATACACAAAAATCAACTCAAAATGGATTAAAGATTTGAACATAAGACCTGAACCATGAAACTAAAAGAAAACATAGGCAGTAAGCTTTTTGACATTGGTCTTGGCGATCATTTTTTGTATCTAATACCAAAAGCAAAGGCAACAAAAGCAAAAATAAATAAGTGGAACTAAAAACAAACAACAAAAAACCCACACAGAAACCATTTTCAATGGTATAGATTAAATGCTAAGATGAGAATAGAATGTGAATGTTTTAAGAATTTGGACATTAGAGTGGGCAGTAACCAAAAGCTGGATCTTGAGCTGCACTTGAAAGATGAGTAGAATTTGGGACTAAGAATTGAATACTAGACACAGGCAGAATGCCACTAAAACTATGGTATCCCATTCTATTTCTTTCTGTTAGCTGCTTTTCTCTGTCCCAACCATTTCCATAACTCAGTGCCTCTCAACTTCATATAGGTACACACCCATGCACACGCATACATGCACTGCATATACACATGTCCTCATCTTGAAGGAAGATTTTAGGATAAATGTGTGACTGAGTATAATAGCTACTTACACAACAAAACTGATTTGGTAGTTTGCAAGAGCTTCTCACAGATAATAGTCCTTACTGAAAAACAGAATTGTAAAAATAAGACAAATTTTATATCCCTTGGATTCTTCACAGGCATAACTTTTCAAACATCAACACAGAGGAAAAGTTACCAAAAAGTTCCTATTCGGCTTGGAACAAAATTAAAATGCTGTGTTTTTGGCACCTCCTTAAAATGGAAGATGCTATTAGCTCTATTTTTGAAAGAGACTTCTATAAACAAGAACCTGGCCTGCCTTTAGTCCTTCAACACCATCCTTAGTAGTAAGAGTAAAAACACCAGCATCACTCATTAGGTAATAGGTGAGGTTTTCTGTTGTTTCTTCAGTAGTGAATCAGATGTTGGCATGACTGTGTATTTCTCTCCTTGTATGCTCATGGAGAAGTCTTCTTTGGAAACTTTAGCACATATTGAGGGGCATTTTGTTGGCAAAGAGAAAAAAAGTTGGAAGTTTATTTATGAGGTATATCTATATTGTGATAGGTTATTTTCCCCCAAAAAAATATTATAAAGATAAACCACTCTCTTATTTTTGAAATCACATTTTTAAGCTTTTTAATTCTTAACTCAATTGAAAATAGAAGTACAGAAATGTTATTCTACATTTTAATGATATTGTAAGTCACTTCCAATCTTCAAAGTTATTTTAAGAAATATGGAAGAGAGAGAATAAGCAGAAATGATCCCTGCTCATCTTACCATAATTTGAAAAAAAAATAAAGTCACATGCTAAGATGTGCATCAACCATACCATATCCAGTGGTGAAAGGAACCATCAAAAACTCTAGGAAATAGTCTACCAATTTTATGAAAATATTTACTTGTTCTTTTTAACTATCATAATTCTACAAGATCCTGTCTTTGTAGGCATTAGATTTTTATGATGATCATAAATGAGATCATAAGTGAAGACTTATGAGAAAGAGATAGAGAATAAACAGTTTATCACAAAGGGGGTGACTTAAAATATGATTCTGGATTCAGAGTAAAACTGCAAAAATAATTTTTATTTCAAAGATAACCCCCAAATCAGCATGAGTTATATAGCTATGTAAAAGAACAAATTTTGAAAAAAAAAATATGGTATGTTTTGTAAATAGAACAAATAGATATAAGATATTAGAGAAGGCTTGAACTAAAGGATCATTCCCTCTAATCTGTATTGACTAATCCAATATGAAAGATAGATGATACTGAGAATATAGTAATTGTGATGGAATACTTTTATAACTTTATGTTGAAGAAATTTTATGGCCTCAAAAACTTCTAGCACAAACCAAAAAGAAGAAAAACATAAGAATTATATAAATAAATAAGGAATTTAGGGGAAATTACTGCTTCATTCTAAAATGTAGACCATCATAAGAGATTATCACTATCATCCCTAACAATGAGAGTAAGCCAAATAAGCAAAAACTTATAGCTTTAAAAAAACATCAGAGTGAAGGATGCAACTTAATCTAAATGAACTAAATTTCAGAAATTGACAAACTCTTTGTAAGAGAGAAGAAACCCATGACTCTTTTCATCCGCAGTGGAGCCACCATGGAAGAAGGAGCCTGACACACACACCACTAAGAAGATTTCAGCCAAACTTCCTGTGAACTTTTAATGGTCAAGTGAGGGCTGGCATGACAGATTAGGATCACAAGGAGCCCCAAGAAGAGTGATTTCTTCACCTGTCTACCAAGCCTTTCCTATTTACCTTCACTGAGTTCGTGGAAATAATTCATTGAAGGCTGAGGATGAGGCAGGAGAGCAGAGATAAATTCTTCTGAGGTGCTCCAGATGTGAAAGATTAACAATGTTAATTACTCAGCACTGAGAGGTGGTATTGCATCTCCTCTTCCCTTGAATCTAGGTGGGCTCTGTGACTTACTTGACAATAAAAAATGAAGCAGAAGAAATGCGGTACCAGTTACTGAGCACAGGCTTTAAGACACTAGCACCTTCTACTTTCTGTCTCGTGAACCCCTCTTTCCTAGAAGCCAGCCACCATGCTGTGAGGAAGCGCAAACAGCCCCATGGAAAGATTCATGTGCTCCTAGACAAAACCCTTGACCCAGTGCTCAGCTGACAACACTAACAAATTACCAGTAATGGGCATGAGTCAGCTTGGAAGTGTCAACTAACTACAGGTGATCTACCCCAGCAGCTGCTGTGTCAAACAGAAAACTTGCCCAGAGGAACTCTGCCTTAATTTCTGACCTACAATGTCATTTCTCCATATAGATACCAATTGACCAATGGTTTTTAATTAGCTAGTCTTTAAGTTCTTGAGATGTATGTTTTCTTTTATAATATTTGTATTGAAGACTAGACTACAAATTACCTTCTTAGCACTGCATTAGCTGTATGCCATGAGGCACTTTTTCAAGATTTCATCATCTCCTTAATCTTTAAAGCTTTACTTGAAGCATACTTGACATACGATATACTGTATACATTTAATAAGTACAATTTTAGATGTTTTGACATATGTATACAACTGTGAAACCATCATAATCATGTACAAGAATTTTGTGGACCATTGCTCTTGGGTAATTTCCTAGGAGTGAAATGGGCAGGTGCTATGTCAAGGGCATGCTTATTTTTTTAAGAAACTGCCAAACTGTTTGCCAATATGGCTGTTTCATTTTATCATCCAACTAGTACTGTGGGAAATTTCTGCTTGCTACACATTCTCATCAAAATTCGGTATGATCAGTATTTCATTTTAGCAATTTTAATAGGTGTACAGTAATAATCTCATAGATTTAACTAGCTAGTTAGCATTATTCTTTTATATGAACATGCTTACCATTCATTTATTCACTAACCTCATGAAGGACATTTGTTTTCAGTTTGAAGCAATTAGGTTGAATTTGCTATAATTGCTATCAACTTTCACTCACTGTTTTTCACATAAATTTTTATTTCTCTTTTATAAATGCCTAGGAGTATAATTATTGGGACATATGGTAATTGTGTGTTTAACTTTATAAGAAATTGCTGGGCTGTTTTTCAAGAGGCTGAAACATTTTTCATTTCTACCAGCAATATATGAATTACATATGTTCCTCCATTCTTTTTACTTTAAACCTATGTGTCTTTCTATTTAAAATGAGTTTCTTATGGGCAACATATAGTTGTGTGTTTTTTTTAATCCACACTTAATAATCCCTGCCTTTTAATTGCGATCTTTAAACCATTTACATTTAATATGATTATTGATAAAGTTAGGTTTAATCTGCCAAATTGCTTTTTGTTTTCTGTGTTGTTTTAGACTGATTGCATAGTTTTGTTTATTTTTTCCACCATTTTTGGATTATTAGCTGTAACTTTGGTTTTGGTTTATTCTGTTCATTGCTTTAGGATTTATAATATTTAATGTATCACAGTCTGCCTCTAAGTAATATTATAGAATTCCCTATATGAGAACCTTACCACAGTCTGCTCTATGCTTCCCTCACCACTTAAGTCTTTCACCTCTTTCCTTTACGCCTGTGCCACAGCTTGATTTCTGTGTCTGAATTTCCCATAGTACAGAGCTGTGTAGTGAAGAATGTTCAAAGTCTATTTTAGTACGATTTTATACTTAAATTGTATTTGTTACAGCTTAATTTATGATTAAAATTTTTATTATTTTTAATATTGCCCCCTCTACTTTCCCTTATACTGCTTTAGAGTCTGCCTAACTTAGATAACACTACCCTGAAGTAATTGGTATCAAGTTCCCTTTCTCTTGAGCTAGGTATAGTTTTGAGAAAATATGGGAAAGATTCTAGAAAGTAAATGATCAAAGGGTAATAAACTGACACCAATTTAAAATTTAAGTTGTAATATTTTACAAGCAATTAAGATTTTTTTCTTTTTCAATCTCTAAATATAAGAAAACCTTAACTTTGCAATTTTGGATAATTTATTTTTAAAAGTTTATATAGTATATTTATATAAATTATATGCATGTATTTATATGATTTTCATTATTCATTGCATGGGTTAATTTTACATGCCATATATATATATTTAAAAATTTAAATAATTTCTTCAATTTATACTAGACTTTTGTCTATGACCCTAGAAGGAAGACATAAAAAAAAGAGTGACTAGTTTTGATAGAATTCTTGACTTCTAATCATTAACAGCATGTAGACATATATTATGACAATATAAATATCTGAATAATAAAAGGTCAGAATTTTCCCTTTGAAATTAAACAAACTTAATGAATAAAATGACCCATTTTAACTTAATCTGAAATGTGACCCAGATTATAAATGCCATCACATGCATAATTTTCCAGTTATAATAATGAAATAGGATTTTTCTATCTATTTTCAAATTAACCTCAAAGTATTTTGCCTACCGAAATGTTCATAATAATTATTAAGTAAATACTAAGTTTTATCTCTATATCATGATTCCCCAGAAATGCTCATGTCTGAAAGAGAAATGTTACAAGACAAAAAAGAAGATTTTTAGACAGTCATATGATGAAATTTTCATGAAAATATTTTCATGAGTAATGAGGAAATATTACAAGCAAGTTCTTAAGTATATTCCTTAGGAGATAGTTTAAAAGTGTGAGAATGCTAAGGATACCCTAGAAACTACTTCCCTTTTCCCAATTCGAATCTTACATACTATAAGCTTGTTTTTTCCCCAATGTTTTAGGTGCAAATCCACTATCAAAAGTCACTTTGACTCTTGAAAGTTGGGACACGTTTTAATTAACCTTTAAAAGCAAAGCATTTCTTGCAAAATTATTATTAATTTTAAATAGTTGGTATTTTTAATGTAGAACTTCCTGAGGCACACAGGAAATTGTTTTAAAGGATCACAAAGTTTGACAAATAAACTCTGAGGAATTGTACCCAGATTTGTTTTAAAGAAAACATATAATTAATAAAAAGTTTAGACTATGACTATGGAGTTTTGCAATTTGTATACCTAACATAGATAGAAAACAAATGAGAGGACATAAACCACATTCTCACCAAAGGGTTATGATCAATCCTAAATATCATACCAAACCAAAGAATAATGGAATCATTTATCGTCTGCAGACATGTGTCTCTATGAAGTATGAAGCTTGATCCTAGGACTAAGTGGAAGTTTGGCTCTTGAAATGGGCTCCAGGTCAGCCAATTCATAATTATTCATTTAATACATCAAATAATTGACTCAACTACACAAAGACTTGGTTGATCGGTGCTGTTACAAGTTCCAAAGGTATGTTTAGTTCAAGGTACACCAAGTCAAGACTGAGTCTCTTACCACAGGCTTGGAAACTCTGGGCCAGCCCCTGCTTAGTGAACTGGTCTCCAGTACCTTTCAGCGATGGATTAACTTTTCCAAGCCATCAAAATGCATTTTCACTCACAGCTTGCTGGGAGACCAAAGAAAGTAGAAAAATCAGTCCCTTGCTCTTGGATTGATTAAAACCTGAGTAAGAAACAGAGGCTATACAGTAAAATCTATTATCCCTCATGGTTGGAAGGAGTTCTAGACAATTAAGTATTGTAGTCAAGAGTCCATGTATGTTTAAAGAATTAGAAATAAAAATATAGTCTTAACTCCACATGTCACAGTGTAAAATATAGTAATAAAATGTATTTGTAATGATTAAAAGAGCACTTAAGTATTTTACAGTCCCAAAGTCATTATTGCAACAATTGTCATATTTACTAACTAACTCAGCCACAGTGGAAACTGAGCCCCTATAAAAAAGGAGCAGGCTTTATGGAACTATGCCTCAGGGATGTCTCTGCCTGGGCCTTTCTAACAGCTCCCCCTCCCCCAAGGAGCAACTTCTCTGTGTGCTAGTCCCTAGTTATGACTCCCTATACTGTGATCTATTTTCTGTACCTCTACTCCCTGTGGCCCCACAATAGAATCTTTTGTTGGAAAAGTACCAATATTTTGCCAGTCTCATTCTGTTCCAGATACTGTCTTAGGTTCTCCCTTTGTTCTGTACTTAACACCTCCAGCCAGTCTTTTTTCAATTTCTTGCTGATCCATGAGAAATAGAGACTGTTAACCTAGGAGGAGATTTCATACTTTACACTGCTATTTCCACGCTTTAACGAAAAAGGGATTTTCTGTGGCTTCACTGCAAAAGACAAACTTATACATATGGGAAGGAGCTAAAGAGTAATGTTGGGTAACTCAGGCTGACTGAGCCAGCTTGCCCCCACTGCCAGTGCCTCACAAAATGTAGAAAATGTCACAAAGAACATGAACAAGGCACAGATGAGAACATGCAAAAGACTAAAAAACAATTTTTTAAAAAATATCCTCCCACAGTAATAATAAAAACACTGAATAAAGGTAAGAATCATTCCTTCATATAACAGTAGCAAACACTTTTTTAAAAAGATACTACTCTGTTCTTGAAAGAATATGGAAGATAAGAACTGCTAGAAGTGTGAAGTAGTAAACTCTTTCTGGAAAGCAAGTATGTAATTTTTATCGAGCATTAAAATAATTATAACTTTTGATGCAGTAAATCGACTTATGAGAATCTATGCTGAGGAAATAATCAGAGATGGTGACAAAGATTAATACAAATATGTTCCTTTCTGTATTACTTATAATAGCAAAAAAAAAGTCACCTAAATGCTCAGCAATAGGAAAATGGATAAATAAATAATGGTAATTATATAAAAGGAAGTGTTATTCAGTCATGTATACAGTTAAAAATCAGAGACATGAAGAATTGTTCAGAATCTAATATTTAGTTTCAAAAGCATATGCATGTAATAAAAAGCAAATAATAAAATTAATTATTAATATATACTGATTATATCATTAACAAGGCTTGTTGTGCATCCCTATAATATGTTTTCATCGAAAATTATTTTTTCTAAGTCAATACTCAATTACTTTACATTTCCTCTGGGCCTAATAATGTGAAATTAGCTATATTTGCCACCATTTGGGAAATATCAGGAGAGAGAAGGAGAAATGAAAGAAAAACATGCACAGGAGTATTAGTTTGTTATACTTTTTACTAAACAGTAGTCTCACAGTGTCATTTCTCCTCAACATATCCAGAGTTGTGAAGGTTGGGAAGAATTGTGGTTTTGTTTTGTTTTGTTTTTTAGTAAAATTACAATGAAGAAATTTACTTGTAAAATGCTTCAAAAAATGAGAGAATGCATAGAAAAGTCAGAACAGATGCATGTAAGCATGTAAAGAGAAGAAGGTAAGGAATGAAAGATGCATGAGTACATTGCCTGGAATAAACCAAATATCAAGAATCTCAGTAACTTTTATTCCTGAAGCCAGATGGCTTAATGCCTTTGAGGTTATATGTTCTGGGCTCTAATCCCAGCTCTGCAACTTGCCTGCTGTGTTGTCTACAGCAAATTGCTTTATACTTTTTAAGCCTTACTTTTTTTAATCTGCCTAGTTTTGAAGACTATGATAATGACTAAATGAGTATATGTGAATATACTCTCACACATATAACTAGAGAGCAGGATTATAAAGCCACGATCAAGCTGTAGAATGTTTTATGAAAGCATGTTGTTTCATTTTATAGAAAATACAAATATGTCTTAGAAATCAAAATTTATAAATCTTTACTCCTCACTAATATATATTCGTAGCATTAAACATTAAAATGTTAATATCATATTTTAAAGATAAACATGTTTAAAAATTAAATATAAACTATTTAACTTGGTTAGATTAGTGGAGTCTAATCGATGGGGTCCAATATTAGCAGTGAAGAATCAAGGCAGGGAGAGCAGAGGTGGGAAACATAGTAGAATTGATCTATCTCTGAGTTATGAAATAATTAGCTTCTTTTATTTTCATTTTTCTTTCTGTGATTTTTAAAAATGTTTTCAAGAATATCTTAATGACTACGTATTGTTATTATAATGATTTAAAAAAGCAACTAAAATTGTCTCATGTTTTGAAGTATATCTCTAGACAAGGTACCTTTCTCTAGGCCTCAGAAAATAGCTAATGGATGAATTGAGTATGCTATAGTGATCACTAGGACTCCTGAACTCAGTCCTCTGCACCATTTCTAATTCACAAGCCATCACTTTCTAGCCCTCTTGACACCATAGTTTTCTTTGTACTAAACCTGGGGCTTTAAGTGAGTTGTTGGGTTGTGTAGTGGGTCAAATGGTGAACCCCCTAAAAGATATGTCCATATCCTAACTTCTGGAGCCTGTGAATGTGACTTTATTTGGAAAGAAGGTCTTTGCAGATGTAATTAAGTTAAAGATCTCAAGATGAGATCATCCTAAATTACCCGGGCTCACCTAAATCCAATGACAAGTGTCTTTATAAGCAACAAAAGAGAAGAAGACACAGTGAAGAAGAGAAGGCCATGTGAAGACAGAGACAGAGACTGAAGTGATGGAGTCACAAGCCAAAGAATATTTAGAGTTACCAGAAGCTAGAAGAGGTGAGGAAGGATTCTTCCCTAGAGCCTCGGAGGGAAACACAGCCCTGCCAACACCTTGATTTTGGACTTCTGGTCTCCAGACTGTGAGAATGAATTTCTGTTATTTTAAGCCACCTGGTTTGCAGTCATTTATTACAGCAGTCTCAGGAAACTAATACAGGCTACCAGGAAATTAACCTGATGAAATACATGAAATAACTTCTCTAAGTCAATGCCAAGTGAGCCCTCTTTGTAGTTTCCTTTTTAAAGCAACTATCATTCTTCTTAGGGCTCCTCTCCAAACCTGACTGCAGATTAGTGCCTCCTTATTCTACACATTTGTCTTTCTTGATCTTTAAAACAGCAGTTCTCAACCTGTAAGTCATAGATACTTGTGTAGAGACATCCATTATAGCCGTGGGTCTGAACTCCTTCTAGGCACTCCTTCTATGTAATATCCCACATATGGATTCAAGTTTTGCCAATATTAGTAAATGCAATTATTGAAATTAATATTTATATCAAATGATTATTACATTGTGGTAGATATGTATTTTCTCAATTAAAGGATGTTAAACATATAGCTATTAACAAGGGGGAAAAGAGGCACACTAAATCTTTTTGACAAACAAAAGAAATTCTTACATTGAAAATATTAGGCCACTGCTTTAAAACCAACTCATGTACTTTTCATCCAGTGTAGAATGAATCATTCTCTTCTGCACTAACATAGGACCTATTTCACATTAGTATTCAGATTTATCATTAGTAATAGTATTAAAGGAAGTGTGGATAAATGAATGAACTTGAAAACCCTGTGAATTCTCATGATAGAGCATTGTATATCTGTTAGGCCCCAGGGGATACAAAAGTGAATGTGTGGTGAATTGAATAGATTGACTTTTTTTTAATTGACTGATAAAAGAGACAATAGTATTATCACATATTGGACCACTTTTCAGCTTTGGGAATTTGGGGCTAGCTACTTAATCCCTTTCAGCCTCTGTTTCCTAAATCATAATGTGAACTAGTCTTATTGAGTGTGGAGAGCACTAAGTTAGATTATGTATGTGAAAGTCCCATCAAAGGGCTCACCACACAATAAATATAGTAAATCATTCCCCCATCCCTTTGTTTCTTATATCAATTGCACTCATGAGTTTGTGACTTTGCACTGCCAGAGTTAACTCCAGGAGAAATGCTAACTCTCCCAAGCCAAATGTTAAAATTATTATCACTTGGTCCTATTTGGTGCTCATGAACAAGTGATTTACCCCAAAAGAGTTTGTTTCCTTACTGGTTCTTAGGCGAAGGTCCAGAATCGAATTAAAGTCTGTGTTGGCTCACATGTGATTAACAAGAAAGATCTGACTTTATCTAAACATGTCCTTAGATATTCCAATAACTGAAAATTGATCACTTTTATTTTTTTGAATAAACGTATGTATTCAAACTTACACAAGAATCTCAGTTTCAGACACAAAATAACTGAACAAATGTAAGACCAATGGGAAGACAGGGCAAGGTGAGGAGTTTTCTATTTCAAATCTATTGAATTCCAAGGCAGGCTATATGCTTCTGGCCTTCTTTTTTAGTGAGACAAAACTGGTCTGTTTATTTGGTTTATTTAAGTAATTAGTTGTGAAGTTAGGTTGTGATTTTTTAAGCCTATGGTAGTTATTCTTTATGGGTCTGGGCCCTGAACAAAAATATTTCTTTAAGTTTTTTATTTGAGAATTGCTTTCTTCAGGTGAGCTCTGGCAAACACTATTAAAATGTATAAATCTGGAATGCTAGGAAGTATAGAAAAGGGAAGGAAATTACCTCAGTTTGGCAGGAGGCACAATGTTACTTTCTTTAATAAAATGTATCCTCTGTCCTGACTAGCCCGATGCAGCCCAAGTGAGCATTTCATTGTATTCTGTCACTTAGCCTTGCCAGCTAGAGAAGGCAGCTGACACTGTGTACCTGAGGTTACAAAGAGCCTATGTGTCCCCACTCTGGTTTTCACATTCCTCCAAGGGTTTGAGGGGAGAGCTGCTTTGTTATTTTTCTCAAGTCCTGTCACAAATGGTCTTTGACAGGCGCCCAGAAGGTCTGAGCAAAAACTGCTGAAGCTGGTTGGCGCCAGAGGTGCCAGGTGCCCATGGGGGTGGGGGTGGGGATGGAAAGCGATTTTGTCTGAAGGAACCCAGAGGCTGTCCCCTGGCTCTGGCAGAACAAAACCACTTTTCAGGGGACAAGTAAACGACCCTGACTGGAATGGAAAGGAAGGACAGAGAGGAGGACAAAGCTTGGGAGAATACAACAGGTCACAGAAGCCTCTTGACACATCAGTTTCTGGCCAACGGCTATAATGGTTTCCACAACATTCCAACAATCAGGTGGCCAATTCTTGTGATGGAAGAACATTTCCCTAAATATATTTCCATGCATTTTCCCTAAAATTCCAAATGAGCCTTACTCTAATGGGTACCATGATAACTAATATCACACCTATATTAGTACCACCTTGGTACATGCAACCAATCTTTCTTATCAATGATTCCAATGATGATGATTATGCACCCTTGCATTACTGCATACTTTGATGAGCACAATTCATTGTAATTTTTTTATTAAGAATTAAATTGTTAAATATGAACCTTAAATATATTCCATAATTATTAGAGTACATTTAACATGCTTTCTTTCTTAATATACAAGTGACCTTATTTTTTGAACTCCCTATTTGAGTCCTAGAGGATTAAGAGAAATCAAATCAATTTCAGTCTCTGATAATATGATTCAAGGAGCATATGACTCACTCAACCCCCTCATATTAGCCTCCGTACTTGCCAGTTTTTTCTCATCTCAGTGTCATTGGCACATGACAAGGATGACTGCAGGTTACTTGCATTTATTCAGGCTTAAGTATATTTCAGAAAAACACAGGCAATTCTTTCCTTTACCAGGGAATGTGTTCTATGAGTCTCTTCATCGAGATGACAATCACAAGATAGCGAAAACTTACTTATTATTATTGAGGATTTCATGGTTATAAAATATATAAGAAAATTGTCATAAAAGTGTATCTAATGAGTCTCTGTAATTTTGATTAAAGGAAATGATATTTGACAGTTGAAGTAATTAATGGATCAGTGAAACAGAGGCCAATAAAATCCATTTTTTCTCTTTTCTCAGAAGAGTTAGTAATAAAGCCAGTGACTTTCTCCAGTGACTTTCTCAAATAGTGCAGTTTTACTTTGTCAATCATTGACTTCTCTCACAGTAAAAACAAAGTAGAACGCAGCTATTCAAATTATTGTTACAAATACTTATTTTGGTCTTACAAGGCATTCATAGAAGAAGGATATCCATACCCACTATCTGATAGCAGAATCATGAAAATAACTAATGTGTGTACAAACTGACTTCTTTTCACTCATTAAAAAAATCGGCTTTATAACACTTACTGAAATTTGATAGAAGGCAAAAGACATAGTGATTGTATCCCTGCATCCGTATGAGGTTATGCTAATGTATTATGGAAGAGACAATAGTGGAAATGGGCCTTAAAGACATGCCGGGGATTTTGAGAGTTAAGAGATGACAAGGAGAGAATTACAGAAATAAGAACAACATAAAGTTTCAAGATAGAAAAGTATGGGAATTGTTCGATTCAGGATATCCAACATATGTGGGAATA
Organism: Pteropus vampyrus; assembly: GCF_000151845.1. Lineage (NCBI taxonomy): Eukaryota > Metazoa > Chordata > Mammalia > Chiroptera > Pteropodidae > Pteropus > Pteropus vampyrus. The sequence continues at coordinate 5,194,044 of NW_011888800.1, read as the reverse complement.
GAGTACAGAAGAATGAGATGAAAGTAGATTGGAGAATATTGTGGAAGACTTAATGTCTACAAGAGAAAGCAATTCTTTACTTAGGAGACAACAGGAAAAACATGAAAGTTTTTATAATAAGAGAGTGATATTTTTGAAGTGTTACTACATGTTGGCAGTCATGGTATAGGAGCAGGACAAAAGGCAGCAGTCATAGATCCATTTTGAAGTCTTTTGAAATAATCTGAGAAGCAATCAGGATCTAATTACAATGGAAATAAAAAGGAAAGGACGTAGCTCTGAGTAGTCATGGAGTAAAACGACCTAATTGTGTCCTCCTTGGAGCCATATCTTCTTTCACCTCTCCACATCCAAAGATAGTTCTGTAGCTTAAAGATAGGAAAACTAAGGGAGCCATTAGTGGGATCTTTAAAAAAGAATATGGAAAGAGGAAGGTAAAGGAAGATGATTTCAATAGTAAATTTTTATTAATTACTGAGTTGAACTTGTTTTGAGCAATTGTGCTAAGACCAACTAAGATGGAAGAAAGCATGCCATGCTGGATCAGTGTTTCATGCTGCAATATTTGTGTACCAATATTGCACAGGATATAAAGCTGATATTCTGCATAAATTAAAAAGGCAGCAAAGTAAAATTTTCTAAGCTCCTAAAGTATAGATGTTGAAAATGATGTGAAGTACGTGCACAAGCGTTCATCATTCTAGACAGGGATACTTGGCTGTCACCTTTTTTGTTGTTGTTATAGAAAGAAATAATTCAAGTCAAATGTTGCCCACAGCTTTGCCCCATACTGCTGAGGGTACTTAGGATAATTTTAAACAAAGTGGAGATGACATATTTATGTAATTGTATTAATACGTACTTTATAAGAAACTATACTTTGTGTTTATAATAGAAGTATAGTTTCCTTTGCAGACAATTTTATTTAAGTAAAACATTGGGTCATTTTAAAGGAAAATGTTAGACAAATAATAGTACAGAATATGGCAACAATATGGAGGTGGTTTTCTAATGACTAAGGTTTGGAGAAACATTGATTTAAATAAACATGACTGGCTTTATCCCCTAATATTATATTTAACTGCACTGTATTTGATTCATGCAGTGATCCTTCCTGACACCACTTGCTCAAATCACCATAACTAACATGAGGCTGGATGTTGGAGGGTGTGTTACAATTGCTTAATAGAACAATAACAACAAAAAAGGTAAAGTAGCCACCGTCAGTACTATATAGGTCAAATTAACATAAATTATATTTTCTGTTTTCATATTATTCATAAGATTAGATTTTGTAACCCCAACATAACTATCATCTCCTTAAGGCGAAGGTAGGTGGATGCAGGAGTTTATAATTGAGCTCTGGCTTCAAATCTTGGTTCTGTCACTTACCATCTGTGCAGACTCCAGTAAGTTACCTGGCCGCTTGGAGCCTGAGCTTATATAGCTACAAAGAGGATAATAACGTTATATCCATGGGGTTTTTTATCTGAAGATTAAACGACATAACGTATGATGCCCTTACTTGGAGGTGACATATAACCTGCCTAGTCTTTCCTTGTAGCATGTATGTCAGGCATGACTCCTGTCTACCTCCTTGACCTCTTCTCCTACAGGAAGCTCTTCTCACTGTGATTCAGCCTCCGTGTTCTTCTCTCTATCCCTTCACATCCCACCCTAGGACCTTTGCATTCTCTTCTACCTGGAACGCTCTTACCCAGATCTTTAGGTCTCTGGCTCCCTCACTTCAAATGAGCTTTCCTTTAAATATGATCTCTTCAGAGAGGCCTTGTCTGATGCCTTATTGAAAACACCTCCACTGCCATCACTCCCACCTCCCCTCCTTATCCCCTCTCACACTTAAATTTTATTTCTAGGACTGATTAGTATCTAAAATTTCATCCTGTATTTATTTGCTTTCTCCCCCATAAATACAGGAGTTTATCTTGCTCATCACTATATCCTCAGCACCTAGAATAGTGTCTGATTTATTTTGGGTACTTAGTAAATATTTATTGAATGTTATTATTAATAATGAATGAATAAAATGAATTCTAAAGGAATTTTTAAAAATTAATACAAAATTGCTAAGTACTAAGTGGAAACAGATTCTAAACCAATGTAAAAAATGGTTAGCCCTAGATGGTTAAAGAAAATAAAAGCATAAGAAATTGTCATATACTATTTTGGTATTATTTTCTGATCGAAAGTTAATTGGTGGAACATTCTAGACTGTACCTCAGAAGGAATGTAGAGAAGACACTAAACAGGCAGAGGAGCCTGGGAAGGCCTCAGCAAGGAAAGGATAGGAAGGCACTAGAGGAGGGTCCCCAAGCTTGTGATCAGTCCCTCGAGAGCACTGTTGGGGGTCCTCATGGCAGATCCCATTGAAGCCACATGTGTCACCTCTCTGCTGACTGATTGGTAATGACACACGTGGGTGAGAGGATGGGATGCGAGACTTTCACATCTTCTGTTTTCCACATGTCTCCAGTTGGGTTCTTGGGAGTGTGTGTGTGAGTGTGTGTGTGTGTTTCTTTTCCTTGGCTCTCAAGTCACATCAGTACGCTCCTGGTACTTGGCAACCCAGCATACTTCCTCCCACTAACGACAAGCCTGTCTGCAAAACAGAACAACATCTTTGAGATGGGGTGTTTATCTGGGCAGCACACAGCCCCTGCAGCCCACAGGGGCCCCTCCTTCAAAGGCATTGCTGAATGGGGCTCACCTGATGAAAGCCTGAACTGTGTATGCTTGACTTGATTTACAGGCAACGGCCAGCTCATTAGGCGTACTGGCCTGAGGAAGCCAGTCAGCTGTGGGGACAAATGTTTGTGTAGCTCTGTGGTGCCCACAAGACCGTTTGCAGCCTGGGGGCTGGAGTACAAAGGGGGCAGTGATAAGGGGCTCTGGAATCCATGCCTGGCTCAGGGAGTGCTAACTGCCCAGGAGATTGATATCTAGGGTGCAAAGGCCAAAAAAATTAGATTAATTTAGCTCAGCTGTGCTCACTGACGGATTGGGTTGCAGCTGGTGCTGAAACACTAGCAATCAGACCTCAGAGATCAGAGGTCAAGTCTCAAGTTGGAAGGAAGGGAGTAAGATGGATTGCCTCTCAGCATGCCTACTCCCCAGGAAAATGATAGCCTACAAAGGCAGCCTGGCATTTCAGATAATCCTATAGAATACCAGTAAGAAAGGAAGTTATGAATGTCTTGGGATACTGCACTGGAAATTGGGAGCACTGTCTTCTAATCCTGGGAAACTGACCTGGAGCCAACTACTTTAAAAATAGTCTCAATTTAGTATCTTCTTCTGTGAAATAAGAGTATATTTCACAAATATAGTGAAATATTTTGAGGTAATCTGAAATATTTTGAGGTAATATTTTGAGGTAATCTGAAAAGCAAGTAAAATCTTCTCTGAATTTTAGTATTTTATTATGAGATACTATTTCTAATATCCCTGATTGTATAATTACTTTTCTGTGGTCCTGGCTCTTTGTCTCCCAGTTCATCTCCTTAAAAAATAATTTCACCTGTACGTTTGCCTATAAAAATTCTTCATGCTCCCAATTTGGTTCCTAGGTAGAAAGTCTACTAGACTTTAAATGACACTTCACATACAAAAGAGAAAACTTTCCCCCCGCTCCCAGAAACTCATTGCTCTATGTTACTTTTTAAGGGACTAACTTTTAAGTGTACTCTTCAGTAAATTATCAAATCTTTCATCTCTTTTGATAAGTCTCCTTTTATAAGTTACCATTTATTGAACACTTAGTATCTGCCAAGCATTGTGCAAATGCTTTATATAATGAGGAGAATTATTGTCCGAATTTATACATATTGTTTAAGTCTAATAAATAATGCCCCTCCCTTTCTCCAAAGGGTCCAGTTTTGGATGATAAATTTTATGAAAGCCCTATAAGTAATTAATTTAGGGATCAGAATGTATGTGTTATTAACTAAATGCTCAAGCAGTGGTGATAGAATGAACTCTGATAATGTCCACACTATGAAAAACAGAAGAAGCAAAAACTATGGGAATAAAGACCCTCCCCTCGCACTGTTTCTCATTCAGAATGTGAATGCCATTTTGGGGGTAGAATGAAACTTGTACAAAAGAGATCACAGCCTTTTAAAACAGAGAACTGTAAAAAGCATACCTCAAAGAAGGAAGGGTCTTCTGAGGAATGCTGTGTTGCACGGTGAAATGAAGACTGATCTGAGAACTAGGAGAGCAAGATCCCAGCCCTAGCTTATTTATGAAGGAGTCTCGTGATTCAAGGCAAATCACTTCTTTCTGAATGTTCCTCATTTGTAAAAAATAGATATTAAGTGAGACAACATTCAGGGAATTTCACTGAAAATTATAAAGCCTTAAACACACAAAGAAATTATTTTCCAACAATTTTACATCTCAGAAAGGATTGGCATTTCCAAAGTCACACATCTACTGAGTTGTGAAGGAGGGAGCCAACATTCGCGTCTCCCAAGCACCAACTCAGTGCCTCTCTCATCACATACTCCACACCCATGAAATGACTGGTAAAAGCCCAGGTCCTTAATGGAACTCAAAGCGAAATCAAGGAATAGCCACAAACCACTGTTTAAACAGAGCCAGAAAATCAAACATGTACAGAGGGCAAAATTAACATTCTTGGATCAGGTTCAGTGACAAGCAAAATGGTGTACAACCCCAGTACCGCTTTGACACAGAAATTTGTGGGATGACAGTCCAGGGATAATAGGAGCTACGTTACCTGTCAGAGAACAAAATCTCATTTAAGTGGCCCCAAATTCAACTAGCATAGGACTATAAGAAAGCCTGCTGCCCAAAGGTCACTAGTGGTAACAAAAAGAAGGCATTATTAGATTTTAAGCAAGCTGTACCTGTTGAATGCTGTTAGATTCTGGAACAGAAGTTTTAGACACAAATGAATGCCTGTGAGGACAGAAAACTGCATAAGTGAATAAAATAGTCTGGGAGTAAGAGACAGCACGAGTGTTTAAACTATAGCAAATTTTAAAAAGTATGCCATATTTCTTCAGTCAACTGTAGTCCTGTCGGAATGTATGACCAGTGTGGTTTGAGCTTACGATGTTTTTAAAGAAAAGACATAAATAGGTATTTTTATGTGAATTCTCTCAATTTATTTCAATTCTTACAATAAATTAAAAACACTCTTCAGGCCAAACAAAACAGAGATTTCTGAGCATCATTTTTGTAATCTTTGCTCTTGAAAATGGGGAAGAAATAGAAGATCATTAGAATTAAAAAATCAAGAAATAGAGTATGGATTACAGGTTCGAAGTTGGATAGGGAAGAAATAAGAATAAAAATTTACAGGAGGAGTAGAGCCAAGCCCGGGTTGTTAGGTAATGTAGCAAACTTACTCTTAATAGATTGAATCTATGTGTACATATTATATATAAAATGTACACAAAAATAAAGAGAAATCTTCAAACTGTCTTGTTTTTAATAAAAAAGATATAAAACATAAATATAGTTAGAAAAAAATTTTAAAGCGAGACAAATGTTTTCTTCCTAAACTAGACTATATTATTCCTGTCTGGTAGCTCATAAGTATTGTATGGAGCTATATTTTGAATTAAACTGTCCATTAATTACATACATTTGAGGTTTAAAAAAAAAGAAGGGGAGGCAGTCAAAGCTATGATTCCACATAAAGGAGAATAAAAAAATTTTAAATTGCTTATAATGGGCAGACTAAAGGAAATCTTCAAAAAATGCTGCACCTTTAGCAGTGACTAGAAGTTCTTTCTGAATAACTCCATTGACTTCGGGTATTTAGATTGGCTTTTAAATGCTGGCTTCCATTCTTTCAAAGTAATGAGGACAACTAGGATGAGAAATAGTATTGTCAGAAAGCAATTTTATTAATTAGGGTATTTGCTTATCTAGACTCAACCAAGGAGTCTTTTGCTCTAAAATAGTATTTTCAAAATTACAAAACAAATAAAAGATTAAAAAACACCTTTGTGTTTTTCAGAAGTTCTCATAGAACATGAAGTCTCAGGGTTGGAAGCAGATATAGCTAAGCTACCAATCTGATTCTTAAATTCCTTAGTGACAGTTGATTGGAGATAACTTTCTAAATTTTTGCAAAATTTATATTTTTCAGAAAATACATACTTTAGAGGCATTCACAGGAAATAAATGTATAAATAAATATTACTTTGGGTACATGCCTTTCTAAAACAATTTTGTTTTTCTGTGTTTTAATATTGATGGTGGTGCCTAGATTTAAATATATGAATCTGAGGGTTGTACTTTCTCTGAATTTGGGGCTCCAGCTTGTATTGCATCTCAGTCAGGAGTCTACCATGTTTCTCTCTAGTAGTGGTAAACAAAGAAACAAAAATAAAAGATCACTTTGTAAGCATCCAGGAGAATTTCTTCAAACCATTTCTAACTGGTTTTCCAGAGGAAATCAATTGAATTAATTTAAATTTCTAGATGCTATTTTAAGCTAACATTTCCCTAGAAGTAAGTGAGCAACACTTTAATAATTTTTTAAAACCCCAAGTTTTGAAGGAAGAGAGAAAATGTTCATTGAGCAATTCCTGCTCTATCCCTAAGAGAATGGACTTACTACTCTGACAATTATGCCTCTTTAAATTTATGAGAATTCCAAGGAAATAAAAATGGTGCTTCTGGCTTTAATTTACTATGAAGTTTTGTTTTGTTTTGTTTTGTTGTGCAGCGTTTATGATACTCTCTCATACAACTGTGAGAAAAATGAACAAATTCAAAAAGTTTTTCAGAATCAGTGTTGTTATCTTTATCACATGCCAAGGTAGATATGATTTCTGTAAGACTTTATTTCCCAAGTTAAAGCATATGTAAAGTGGACATGAATATTTGATCCAAATTGACATAAATAAATTCCCTTTTCTGATAATATTCAAAAGTCCATCTGATAAAGTCAAATCTACTTAACCATATTGTATAATCACTGTAATGTAAAAATACAGCTTGAGATTTAACTAAAAGCAACAGTTTTTAAACAAGATAATTCACTAAAAGTGTGCATAAGAGAATTCACTCTTCTTCTCAGTTTTTCTTTCCTTCCATGAAATTTAAGTTGTTTTATTAAGTTATAGATCTCTCCTTTCCAATTGACTACTTGCTGTTAATATCTCTCCATGGATATAACATTTCATTGAGAGATGAGAGCAGATATAATAATTATGTGATTAAGTTCTTTTTTGAAGAGGGTATCAATACCTAGAGTCAAATTTGATTTGATTAATAATACCTCTTCTTTGATAATTAGGTATTTTTATTTTTGTCATTCTTAATTTTCTTATCTATTAATTAGGTTTTTCTGATGATAACTCCTATACCCTTGTGATTTAGAATGCTTGCCTTCACCTAGGTAATAGATTTATAAAAGTGTTAATGTTTATCTCATCTAATGATACAGGTACTATAAATGCAGTTTCTCTGATGTCAACTGTCAAGGAAGCTTTGTGTCACAGCATGTCAAGAGCCCACCGGATCAGAATAATATTATTGGGCATGTCCAAAGAGAAACATTTCTAAACAGGAGACAAGATCCGTCAGACAGGTACATTGTTCTGTTTCTTTTGCCCCACTCCTGTACTCCATCATGAGATGTGGGCTGAAGGGGATTATGAATGGCAATGGGAGAAGGCATTAACTTCTATTGACATAAATATTGACTGGCAGTCATCCTGACTTCATTACTGCTTCTGTGTTCCTTGCACAGCATTGTAAATAGCGAGAGGGCCGTGATGACTAAGGGGAGGGTGTGTTCTTACTGATAACATTAGTAACTAATTTAGTTCAGACCATAGTCTTTCTCCCTGCATGCTGCATCATTCCTATCTGGTAGGAAGTTCAGTAGTATGTTAGGAGCAAACCTAGTTTACCCGCTCAGGGAAGTACAAGGCTGGATGGGTTTGATTCAAATGGGAGTACCATATGCTGGGAATAAAAATCAGGCTTAGGGACAAAACATTACTGGGCCAGAAACTGATGCTGAAGACTAGAAAGTAATTCGGGAAGCAGGGAACCCAGGAACATCTAGGTACATAGCAAAGAGGATGAGATCTGACAGCAGAGAAGGGTGCAAAAGTCCCACAGAAGATACTTTTTCCTCTTTATTCTCTTGATAGTCCTCATTTCCACCTCATGAAATGAGAGTTGATAAGATGCTTGAACAGAATTGTGAAATGACAATGGGGAGGATGTTTTCATGTTTGTTCTTAATTTTACTAAACATTGCTTAAAATGTGCTCTCTTGAGCAAGATTTAAAATATGCATAATCTTTCCTCATGGACCAAGGATAGAAAAAGGGCCCTGGAGTAACTCTGGCCTGAATGAATGTGCAGCTGTAGCTGCTTTGTATTGTACACAGCAGAGCCCAATGGAGAAAACACTGATTGTAACCCCAGAGGCTTATTCTACAGAAAACACTGTGATTGTAACCCCAGAGGCTTATTCTACAGTATTTATTTTCTTCAAAACTTTAGCAATAGCCTGGATATCTATATAAGAATATGATTTCTAACCTTCCCACCCAATAATCTTGCTGTGTAACAAAAAAAATACTGAATCCCAAGGTGATGGCCTGCCCTGCCACCCTCTGAGTTGTTTACTTAATAACTGGAATTAGTTTGTTCTGATCCAGCCACAGCAACCACCTTAGGAAAAACTTGTGCAGTTAGTATGCCTCTTCCTCTTGCCTTAGTGGTCCATTTCTCTTCTCCTAATACCCCTTCAAGCATCTCTGTGCTGTTCTTGGCCCACACAGTTCTTCCTTCCACCATGTCATGACCTTCCACAGTTTCCTTCTTCAATCAAATTTTATTTGTCCAATTTCCACTTTCTTTGGGGTCTTCTTCAAAGACAAGTAATGAAGAATGAAAATCCATGTAGGAATTAAGTGTGCGACTTTGGATTCATTATCACAACTTTCTAACCTGCTAAGCAAAAAGGCCATATTTAAGTTCAATACAAACGCCTTGTCCTTATGTGCCCCAGTCACCCTCCCCCCACCCCCACTGCAGAAGGATAAAATTGTGCTGGTGTGTTTAAAGAACAAAAGTAAAGGAAGGAAACCTTAAGCCAAGAAAATTATTTTTATCTAAGGCTTCACCAGTGTGAAAAATTTCCTTTCAAGAAACAAAGTTTGCTATTAGTTCTCAATGTGCCAAAAAGTCAGCAATGGTAAATCCTATTGCACACCTCCCCTAAAAGAAGTAAGTGGATGCTTTTTCTCATATTGTAAACTCAGCATTATTTAGAATCTCTTCTAAACTTCTAGCAATCTAGTGTTCAAAAATATTTAAGTTTCCAGTTCAAAATAAATAAAGGGTGTTGGTTTTAAAAATCTTTTTTGGCAGGTTCGTTTGCTTAAATAAAAGTTTAGAAATCTTAATTTGATAATTCAAATTTTTTGCGGTAAACTTCCTAGAAACACATCTCAATGCTTAAATAGCATTACGAAATGACTGGAATAGTGATTATGGCCATTGGATCCAAGAACACACAAATGCGAAAACACTATATATAATTGGCTTTGGCTTTCCTGTGTGAGTCCAAGACATGTACAGAAATTAAATATCTGAATCAAAAGGCATACATTGCCAAAGGTTGATGTGGTTCTTGACTCTTCTGAAAGCATTTGGGAAGAGAAACAGACAAATCAAAAATAGGCTCGCAACAAAATACTTTTCACGTAGTGGGGTGTTCTTCTCTTTAGTGAGCTTTCCTTCCTTGCTACTGTTTATTCTTCTTATCCACTAGAGTTGGGTACTAGCTTTCCAGTGTATTCACTTTGTGTATCAAATGAGGGAAATAATATTAACTTTCTTTCCAGATGTACTTTACTAATTTCATAAGGAGTTCTAGAATAAGTGTTGCAGGAAGATCATTCCCTATCACAAACATGCCCAGCTTGCATGTCAGGGCTATCTTTAGCATTTGTGATGGTATTCTCCATCTCAACATCTGTTAACACCTTGAGAGGTAGAGGTCAAAATGTTTTCTTAGAGAGTTTTGTTATCTATAACCACTGGAAATCTCTGAATTTCCTCCTTTCCAAAAATACTAGTAAATTTCTCCATATATCCTACTTGTTCCAGTTCTTTTTCATTGCATTTGATCAAAAAAGTCAAAAATTAGTTAACTTTGGAAGTTCATTGAGACTGGAGATTATGAGACTGTTTCTATTTAATAATAGGCCATTCCTGATTATAAAAACAACATCATCCCATTGTTGAATATTAAAAAGGAAAAAACGTTCCACCACTCAAAGACAACTACATGTCATTTGGGGTGTGTGTGTGTGTGTGTGTGTGTGTGTGTGTGTGTGTGTGTGTGTGTGTATTTGAAGGCATACTGAAAATATGATTTTGAATCCTATATATTATTGTATCAATATATGAGCATTTACTCACAGCATTAAAAACAGTCTGTTTAAATTATAATTAATGGCCACATAATATTCCATTGGATGTTTCTCCTACTAGATGGAATTATATGAAATTACTGACATTTAATATTTTTTACTTACAATAAAATGGCAGTTTGACATGGTTGAACTTAGTAAAATTTACTTAAAATTTGTTCTCCAGTTATTAGACATCATGTCTAGCTTTTTAAAACTGTTGAATAACTGACCAAAGACTATTTCTGAACATTTTTATATTTCTTCACATATATAACCATTTTCTCAGAATAATTACCAGAAAAATAAAGAATTGATTTGGAAGTTATAAAAAAAAAAATGGAAAATGGAGGCACTTAACACTTATTTTGAAATTCCTTGCAAAGAGGTTGTAGCCATTTACATTCTTTTTTATTATATGCAAGAGTGCCAATCTTAGTCTATACTCATGAAAATTAAGGATTATAACATTTTTTATCTTTGCTAATCATGTAGGTAAATATTATATGCCATATTATTTAACCAATATGTCCAAAATTATCATGATTAATATTTGCTTCAATTTTAGATCAAGATGAAAAAAAAATAACAATTTGTAAATATATGTAATTAGCTGAGAGAGAGAGAGCCTAAAATCTAAAATGGAATTGGGTTTAATGTCTGATTTTGAATTACTCTCCTATTACCCCAGATCCATGATAACAGAGTATCTTTGAAGTGTAGGAAGCTGTAGAGGTGACAATTTAATTGATACTATCTTTGATTTGATATGAGAAAGATGTCAAATTTCTCATTGTGAGTAATTTATTTGCATATGAAATTTGTGTGGATTTGCCCTGTTTCTTTAGCAAAAGAGATTTTTGCTTTTATTTTATTTTGTTACAAAGCCTCATTTAAAATATGTGGTCTTTTCCTGTCCTTTGAAGTCAAATAAATTTAACAGTCAAATAAATTTTGAGCATAGCTCAATTGTGATATGGGCTGGTTTGTTGAAAATTCACAGTAAATAGAACTGATAGATCTTCTAATCAGATTAATCAAGAAAAAAAAAGATAGACACACAAATTACCAACTTCAGCTATTGAAAAAGGAGGAATCGCCATGGATACTACGATATTAAAAGGATAATGAGAGTGTTATGAAGTACTTTAAGCCAATGCATTTGATGACAGAAGAAATGGACAAATTCTTGGAAAGCACAAACTATAAAATTTAATCAATACAAAATAAATAACCTAATGAACCCTCTATCTTAAAGCAATTATAGGAACAAATCTCATATTAAATATGTACTGTATATCATATATCAATTATAATACAAAAAACAAAAACTAAAACAACATTCCTGGCCCAGATAACTTCACTGGTGAGTTTCATCAAACATTAAGAAAAATCTGCACAAACTTCTCCAGAGAATAGAAGAGAATACTTCTCAACTCATTTTTGAGGCCAATGTTACCTAATACCAAAATCACAGAATTACAAGAAAATAAACTATAGTCCAATATCCCTCATGAATATAGACACAAAAAGCATTAACAATATAACATTAAATTAAAACCATTGATATATGAAATAGATAACAATACATCATGAAGAAATAGAGTTTATTCGGAATGCAAGATCAATTCAACTTCCAAAAATTAATGTTCTTCACATCAACATC
>NW_011888800.1:5174036-5181886 GCF_000151845.1 Pteropus vampyrus | reverse complement strand
GAAAGCACAAACTATAAAATTTAATCAATACAAAATAAATAACCTAATGAACCCTCTATCTTAAAGCAATTATAGGAACAAATCTCATATTAAATATGTACTGTATATCATATATCAATTATAATACAAAAAACAAAAACTAAAACAACATTCCTGGCCCAGATAACTTCACTGGTGAGTTTCATCAAACATTAAGAAAAAATCTGCACAAACTTCTCCAGAGAATAGAAGAGAATACTTCTCAACTCATTTTTGAGGCCAATGTTACCTAATACCAAAATCACAGAATTACAAGAAAATAAACTATAGTCCAATATCCCTCATGAATATAGACACAAAAAGCATTAACAATATAACATTAAATTAAAACCATTGATATATGAAATAGATAACAATACATCATGAAGAAATAGAGTTTATTCGGAATGCAAGATCAATTCAACTTCCAAAAATTAATGTTCTTCACATCAACATCCTGAAAAAAAAAAAAAGATGATTTCTTTAGATGCAGATAAAGCAAAAATAAATAAATAAAACTTTTAATAAACTAGAAGGAAATTTTCTCAGTCTGATCAAGCACATCTATAAAAAATCTGCAGCTAACATTATATGTAATGGTGAAATACTAATCACTCACTAAGTTCAGGAACAAGGCAAACAAGGCAAGAATGTCTATTCCTACCACATCTAATCAATTATACTATATGTGCTAACCACTCCAATTAGACAAAAATAAATAAAAGGCCTACAAATTGGAAAAGAAAAAATGAAATTGTCTTTACCCACAGACAACATAATTGTGTACATAGGAAAAGCTTTTAAAAATCTATAACCGACATTTGACCTTGAATTTGGCAAGGCCAAAGAATAAAAGGTCAATCTATAGAATCAGTTGTATTTCTCTATTCAAGTAAAAAACAGTTGTGACATGATATAACTTATGTTTGTTTGTTTGTTTGTTTGCTTGCTTGCTTTTAATCAATCTGGTTAAAGTGTGAATTATGCCAGGTGATGGGGGTATTCAGAAGAAGTTCATTTAGGGAACTTCAGTGTTTTAGCAGGTGGCAATAATCGGTTGGCCTAGAATGATGGTACAGGTAGAGATTAGACTGACTCCAGAAATGTTTAAGAAGTAAAATTAATAAGACTTGGAGATAAATTAGACATAGAAGAAAAGAGAAATTAAGAATCAATATTCTTCCTGGCTAGGGCAAATGGATAGAAGAAGGTGCAATTCACTGACACAATGAACTCTGGAAATGAACCAGATTTGAAACAAAGATGATATGTTCAATTTAGCTATAACCAGCCCAACATGACTTTGAAACTCTAACAGAAGTGATCAAATAGATATGCCACTCAGAGGATTTGATTTAAAGTAAAATATAGTGAGTCATACCTAGTCGTGGTTTGAACCACTTAGGTAGAGAAGACAGAATAGAAAAAGAACAAAAACTTAGGACTGAGCTTACAAAAAAAAAAAAAAAATTAAAGGCTAGGTAGAGAAAGAGAAAACTAGAAAAAAGGAAGAGGAATGGTTAGCAAGGTATGAGGGAAAAAGGCATTAGTTTGTCTCAGAGGACAACGGAAGAAAATCATCAAAAAGCACCATTTGTAAAAAAAAAAATGTGCTCTAAAATATCTATTTTATAAGTTGAAATATAGTCTCAAAAATAGGAGCAATTGTAATGGGAAATAAACTGAGTTAAGTGAATAAGGATAAGTAAATTAAAGTAATTTTAAACATCAGAGATGATTTCATGCAGACTGTGCTTTTTTCAAAAGAAAAAAACAATTTAAAATTTTGTTTAATGCCTTTATTTCTTGCCCTAAATTCTACTTTGTGTGATAATAATTTTACTAATGCTACTTTATTTTTTCCAATTGTCATTAATTTATAATTTTTTAACTTCCTCTTCAAGTTTTTCTTTTGTATTCCATTTTCTTGTTATAGTTATAACTATAGAAAATCTTTAGAAGAGGCAAAGGAATAGTTTTGAAGAGGAGCAAAGGATCTTCTTTTGATTATTGGATAAATATAAAAACGACATTAAACAAAATTTTAGCAGTAATCATCATTTCTAGGTATTTAGATTTCAAATACAATTTTCATGCCTCTGTATATTAACTAAATAGTTTAAGATAAACATATATTACTTTTAGAAATTAAAATATAAAAGTTATAAAGTATTAGTTCAATTTAAAACAAGAAGACAACATTTTCTACCTATGCTATTTTCTGGTTTATTAATTATTTGTTTCCTCTTTTTGAGTTGTGTACTGTAATATTTTTCCACTGGATTTTTGGACTTTTTCAAATTTATTTAAAGGCACTCTCTAGATTTTATGTTTATTGCCTCTTTTCTGTTGTTTGTAATTTCTCTGAGCTTATCATTTTGTTTTAGTCTTATTCATGTTGTTAGCTACATAAAAGTTTTAATTTGTATTTTGAAAATCTATCATTCCTTTGCTATGTGTCTTATTGTTTTGTATCAAATATTATTTTAATAATAAAAATGGTAATAAACACATTAGACAATTGATTACATAAATGGTGATACACCTGACTGAAAGCCATAAAGCAATCATTTAGTAAAATTGAAAATGTTTATAAGTTCTTGCTAAGTAATATAGTAAATGAAAACAATATGATTCTATGTTTTTACCACATATACATATAGATAAATACAGAAGAAACAAAGGCTGGAAATACATAAATAAGAATTATCTCTGTGTGGTGTAAATATAGATGGTGTTTTCTTCTTTTTGGCTTTCTGTATTCGATTTTTTCCAGCAATGTACTTAGAAATGGCTTTTATAATAAGAAAAAAAAGCTTTTAAAAGGTTATTTAAAAAACAACAACAACAACATATGTGAAAGTGATTATAATGAAATGGTATACAAGATTAAGTTACTAAATGAATAAGTGATGATAAAGGGAGAGACTAATCTGTTTCTAAAGTTTTAAATCTGGAAGCCTAAAAGTATGGTGGAGCCCTTGACAAATAAAGTGTGTGCAAGAAACCAATCTGAGGAAAAAAACAAGAATTCTGCCTTAGAAATGCCGAGTTTCTGTTGACAGTGCACTATCCACATTTAAATCATTTGAAATGTAGTGCTGAAATTCAAGGCAAGAGATAAAGAAATAGAAAGTTATGTGAAAAGTAGTAAAATGTAGACATTCTGATAATACACTTGTGATTCCACAAGTAGACATATTAGGAAAAGAAATCTGAAGTCTAATCCTTAGGAAATAGTCACACTGGAGGAACAGAAAGAACATCTAACTAAAGAGGCAGAGCTAAGGAAGGAAAACCTGGATGACACATACCTGTCATCCATTTTGTGGGGAACGGAGACAGACAAGTTTTCACTGAGTGTGTGAACATATCACTGTGGTCGAGAATGTAATTTGACTTCTGCTCACATATTTCTGAGTGAGAATAAATATGCCAGAGTGCCCCTAACACTTTTCATCCTAAAGGTCTCCACCTGGACTTTTTTTTCTCCCCCCACCTCCAATGCCTACAACCAATATGTGTATATCATCCAAATCAAGAATAACAGAAGAGCATTTGGGGATGGAGATCAGGAGAGTTAGAGTTAGATGGTGCTGGGGAAATGGAGTTCCAGTTTTAGAGAAGAGAAGGAACAGCATTTGTTCTTGTCTCTTGGCACCCCAATAGAAGGAGCAGGGTTCCTCAATGACATGGGCCTGATTCTGTAGAGAAAAGGAATGAAAAGGGGAAAAAAGAATCTAAGTAATGACAAAGACTGAGTTGCTCATTATTTAGAAGTGTACGAAGACAAAAAGATCTGTTCTTTGAAGAACCCATATCAAAGTAGACATCTGAAAGCCTTTTTGCAGGTCTTTAGTGGGTGAAAAGAGAATCACCTCCCTCTTGCCTAGAACATTTGTCAACAGAAACTCCAGGTGTTGCTGGGCAGCTCTGTATGAGCTTGTCAAAGCCTAGTCCAGGCTACCCCAAGGGCTAGACCTGAGTGACCAGTAACTCCTGTGAGACCAAAGCTGGCTGAGGAACTGTCCTCCTTTCAACAAGATGGTCAAGAAGACATCCAGATATTTTTATTTTGTTTTTTGTTTTTGTTATTTCCTCCTCCAGTGAAGACAAAGAGGACAAACAGCTCTCTCTCTCTCTCTCTCTCTCTTTCTCTCTCTTTCTCTTTCTCCATCTCTCTCTCTCTCTCTTTTTTTTTTTTAAGGAAGTTTGAAAAAGATCAAGCTCTCTGAAAGAGAAACAGATGGGGTCAGAAAATTCAGAAATTTTTTTAAAAAATACTAGGTAAAGAAAGAAGTATATAGATCCAGAACTGAAAACAAATTTGAACATTACTCAATGAGATTTATGAAAGAAAATTTATTTTACAACTAATTGTATACCTGTCCCAAAGATGACATGATAACAAACCATTGTCTGATTGGATATATTATAATTGATTTTCCTGGGGACAGAATAAAAGAGTCAGAGGTCAACCTCATTGATATCACCTAAAAAAATTGAAGGCAAAGCAAAAAACTTCAGTGGTAATAACTGAAACAACAGCCTCCTTAGGAAAGGAAGGCTTATGCATTTTTTCCCCTTAAATCTAAAATGAAAACCATCATTAAAAATGGACAGAAATTTGATTTTTTAAACTACAGTCGCTTTTGGAAACAGGTAACAAGGACAGATTGTTCATTGTAGCAGGCCTCATAAATTTAAGACACCAAATGTATAAACTGGAGGTTTGTTATCATTTGGAAAGACTTTTCTTGAAAGATCTTTCTTTTTAAAAGTACAGGCATCCTCTAGCAGTAAGTTGGTGTCAAGCAAACAGCCAAGCCAAACAGTGGTTACTTACTGTTTGGCATGCAGGTGGTGAGGCCATCAAACCATTTTTCAAAGAAGTCCAGACTCCTGAAGAATGCCTAGGAAGAGAAAAGAGGGCAGAGCACTTGAAAGGGAGGTTGATGGAGCTGTGATGAAACTGTGGAAACAATGCCAATACCTGTATTGGGATTGAGGACAGAGAAAGTTTTATAACTTTTGACTCTAAATAAGAAAGACAAATATTTCTTAAGTATACATTAATACAGGAAATGACTTATAATCATAATAGTGGATAATATTTATTAAGTATTTGGTATGTACCAGATAACAGGCTAAGCACTTTAAATATAGTATTGAATTATCAAAACAACTCAATTTTATTGATGAAAATTATGATTCCTATTGAGAGAGTAACTCACTCTCATTACATAAGTAGAGGTAGAATCACCAATTAAACCCACATCAGTCTGGTTTCAATACCACATTCTTAAAACCACCACCTCTCCCCCACTACACACTCAACTAAAATGAAAGGGTTTTATTTGCATCAATTTTGTGTTTATTTTCTGAGATACAGTGAGAGCTGCTTCCTCATCCCCCCTCTTTTTAGAATTCACCAAGAATCAAAGGATTTTGTCGAAACTGCTGAGATAAGCTCCTCTGACTGAGGAAGAGAAAATCTGGAAGTTTCTGCTTTTCTTGAGTTGTGCTTATGTTTTTGCTTTTTCTCACAGTCGGTATTTAAAGCAAAAAATATGGGTAGGAGTATTTAGGATGTGTGGTTTTAGTGGACATCCCTAAAGCAAGCAAAAGAGGGACTATAGATAAAGCAGACATGCAGATAGTGCTGTGGTAGGAAGCATTAGGGCTTTCCCTAATGCTCAATGATTCCCCAAGTCTCAGATACTCTCCTGACTTCCACCAGCTAAATTATAGCTTCCCCCTACAATGGCTGCAGAGAGGTTGAAAAAAACATCCCACAGAGTAGTCTTTTCTCCTTCTTTCTCCGCTCCTTTAGCTCCAACAGAAGACTCACTAACAAAGTATTGTGTGTGTGCGTATCTGTGCATGTGCATGAGTGTATGTATGTATGTATGTATGTATGTGCATGTGTGCATATGTGTGTATTTGTATGTGTATATCTATTATGCTATGATGTATGTTGCTTCTTATCCTGTTCATGAGCCTTTCCTAGAATTGACCTAAGGCATAGGATTGAAAATTAAGCACAAGGAGAAAAGGACTAGAACTACTTTCCAACAATAGTTTCAACAACTAGCATGCACTATCTCATGGAATGTTTGTGAACACTGAATCCCTAGCACACAATCATATAGTTAGTGATGGGCGCACAGTTCATTCATGGGACTGGCTTATTCTTATACCTGAGCCTTTAAACACTGTATCATACTAATCTCAAATGCCAGTTGTAAAGGAAAAAATGAATAGAGTATCACATGAAGGGAAAGTTCTTGTATTCATAAGAAGTGGGAAGATCAACTCTTCAAGCTTCTCCACCTGACCTGTGTCCTGGAGCCTGACCTCTATGACATGCTCCAGCTCCTTTCTCCACCTAATGCTCTCCATTGAGGTTCCAGTAACTTCCCCCTCCCTTTGTCCCTTCAGGCTGGGGTGGAAATGCTCCCCACCCTTCAAGGTCCCCTATTGCTTCCCTGCACTCTGCCCATAACTGTGAACACCTTTCATTAAACTCTTCTGTGGTACCATTTTAAGGGTTCTATCTGTTGCTTGCCAATGCCCAGACTGTTTCACTGTTACAAGATTACATTAAAAATAGAAAAACTACTTTATGCCTACATTCTGACAGCCAAGGAATCCTATACCAGCAAGTACTATATAAAGTCCTCCCTCTTCCTCATTTAATCCTTCCCTTTCCCACTCTGCCCTTTCTCCCTTAGATTCCATATACTCCACACTTCACACTCAAATCTTTGTGTTCTACTCTTACCTCTGCAGCTCTTGACCACATAATAATGCCTCTACTCCTCAATCCCCGACCCCATTCTCACCATTCTATACCACCTTCACCCCTTACTCCCAAACTGCCTATGGAACCATCCACATAGACCAATTTTTTTCACATCTCTGTCAGCTTCAGAGTGCTGCCTTAGAGGAGATTTGAATTTGTTAGCACCTCCTAAGGAATTCATTACCTGCCCCCACTCCCACCAAAGCATAATGATTCCACCCTTAAAACTCCAAGTGGCAATGCTACTTCACTTATAAAGCCTTTACTATAGAAACAAGGGCTGTTCTATAAAACATGAGGTTCTTTCATGCTATTAACCTCCACTCAATTAAATAGTATTCTCCAGCAATTCATGCACGTTCCAATTCATTTATACTCTTGAATGAGTTTTAAACACGAATTCTAATATGTTCTCTTGCTTATATACCTACATACACTGTTATCTGTTCTTGGGATAGCCATGCTTTTTCTTTCTTTCTTTCTTTCTTTCTTTCTTTCTTTTTTTTAACATGACACATTGTCACTAGCAATGGGTGCTCAGTATGTGCTGGTCAGGGGAAAGGAAAACACACACAGTTTAGTTTTCTCTCTCTCTCTCTCTCTCTCTCTCTCTCTCATAAAAAGTGAGTCTCTAAAAATTTGTCTCACTAGGTTCAGTTTTCAATACATAGGTCATTCAAATGCTCTTTCTGCATTTGAATTCAGTGTGGAATGTGTAATAACAGGAAAGAGAAATATACAGACCCTCTGTGCTTAGCATGGCAATGTGTCATGTGGCTTGGGAAGGTATGTCTGGGAGTATCATATGGCTGTTACTCAACCTGGACACAGAAGAGCTTTGTATGGCATTCCTCACTGTCCAGCACCAAATAACAGACGTTCAACTGAGCTGGCTCATATCGACTATGAGAAGTTTCAATCTAGTTCATGACATATTTTTTCAACTGCAAAATATTAATTTTTCCAAAAGAAAAAATTCAATCACTCCTTTATCATAATCCCCAATCCAAGATCATTTTTTTTACTT
>NW_011888800.1:5169498-5173986 GCF_000151845.1 Pteropus vampyrus | reverse complement strand
CCTAATGCTCTCCATTGAGGTTCCAGTAACTTCCCCCTCCCTTTGTCCCTTCAGGCTGGGGTGGAAATGCTCCCCACCCTTCAAGGTCCCCTATTGCTTCCCTGCACTCTGCCCATAACTGTGAACACCTTTCATTAAACTCTTCTGTGGTACCATTTTAAGGGTTCTATCTGTTGCTTGCCAATGCCCAGACTGTTTCACTGTTACAAGATTACATTAAAAATAGAAAAACTACTTTATGCCTACATTCTGACAGCCAAGGAATCCTATACCAGCAAGTACTATATAAAGTCCTCCCTCTTCCTCATTTAATCCTTCCCTTTCCCACTCTGCCCTTTCTCCCTTACTTTCTCCATATACTCCACACTTCACACTCAAATCTTTGTGTTCTACTCTTACCTCTGCAGCTCTTGACCACATAATAATGCCTCTACTCCTCAATCCCCGACCCCATTCTCACCATTCTATACCACCTTCACCCCTTACTCCCAAACTGCCTATGGAACCATCCACATAGACCAATTTTTTTCACATCTCTGTCAGCTTCAGAGTGCTGCCTTAGAGGAGATTTGAATTTGTTAGCACCTCCTAAGGAATTCATTACCTGCCCCCACTCCCACCAAAGCATAATGATTCCACCCTTAAAACTCCAAGTGGCAATGCTACTTCACTTATAAAGCCTTTACTATAGAAACAAGGGCTGTTCTATAAAACATGAGGTTCTTTCATGCTATTAACCTCCACTCAATTAAATAGTATTCTCCAGCAATTCATGCACGTTCCAATTCATTTATACTCTTGAATGAGTTTTAAACACGAATTCTAATATGTTCTCTTGCTTATATACCTACATACACTGTTATCTGTTCTTGGGATAGCCATGCTTTTTCTTTCTTTCTTTCTTTCTTTCTTTCTTTCTTTTTTTTAACATGACACATTGTCACTAGCAATGGGTGCTCAGTATGTGCTGGTCAGGGGAAAGGAAAACACACACAGTTTAGTTTTCTCTCTCTCTCTCTCTCTCTCTCTCTCTCTCATAAAAAGTGAGTCTCTAAAAATTTGTCTCACTAGGTTCAGTTTTCAATACATAGGTCATTCAAATGCTCTTTCTGCATTTGAATTCAGTGTGGAATGTGTAATAACAGGAAAGAGAAATATACAGACCCTCTGTGCTTAGCATGGCAATGTGTCATGTGGCTTGGGAAGGTATGTCTGGGAGTATCATATGGCTGTTACTCAACCTGGACACAGAAGAGCTTTGTATGGCATTCCTCACTGTCCAGCACCAAATAACAGACGTTCAACTGAGCTGGCTCATATCGACTATGAGAAGTTTCAATCTAGTTCATGACATATTTTTTCAACTGCAAAATATTAATTTTTCCAAAAGAAAAAATTCAATCACTCCTTTATCATAATCCCCAATCCAAGATCATTTTTTTTACTTCGTGGGACCCAGGTTTATACCCTGGTATAACAACTCAACTTCCTTAGTCTTACAATATACAAGTGCCTAGAGTGCTTGTCTTTAAGTATATTTTCATGTTATAATTAGCTACCATTAATCGAATGTTTGCAAATGCTACAACTCTATGAAGGAAGTACTATTATTATGCCCATTTTATAAATGTCAATACAAGGCTTAGGGTGTGGAAGAAACTTGCCTAAATTCACACAGTTAAAATATAGGAATCTTGAATTCAAACAAGGGTCTGTCTAATCTCGAATACCCACTTCTTTACTATCACACTACACCAGCATGTTAGAGTAGACCAATGTTCACTTTTTTCAGTGAAATGCAAAACCAAGACAATTTATTCCAAAAGTTTTCTTAAGATTCTTATTTTTCCAAGAAAGTCACCAAGAAAGCTATACCACATAGCAGTGGGATGGATTCATAAGCCAAGGACAGTACTTGTATCGTTTCAAGACAAGGATAAGCAGAAAATTCTTGGAATAGTTTGTGGATCTTTAGCCAGGAATAGCAAATCTTCCCTGTCTGCTTCCTATGAGAGGGGTAGGGAGCTTCACTGCCTCTTGGTTCATGCACCTCAAAAGATTTTCAATGGTAAGGATTTTCCATGATGGAGTTACTTTCCAACAATTTTGGATTTTAAACCAAACCTCTGATTCCTTAAGCTTTGTTAAGAGTTCTATCAAGATAAACTGGTTAGGGTGAAGGAAAAATTCATCAAAGCCTATGGGATCAGCTACTTGAAAAATGACAATGGCTGGGAGATTGCAAATAAGAAAAGGTTGCAACACATGTGACTCTGGATTGCTGACTAGTCTTTGTGGGTTTTCTCTTCAAAGAACATAGCCACAGCCACGAGGAAAAGGACCCAAACACAACACCCACAACAGAATTTAAGTTGCCCTAAAACTTGGCTTCCTAATTGCCGGGGCATAGGAACCAGATCCCATCTACCTCACATCACCCAAAAAAGGATATTTGTGTCCCACAGTTTGCAACTTGTGAGGTTCTTTCCTTTGCTAATGATGTGAAAGAAATAAATTCAGAAGCTGTGTGGTTAACCCCTTGGCACTTCCTGTTTTGCACAAATGCAGCTATGAATTTCTCTAAAAAATCAGTTGGAACCATTTTACCATGTGCTTTATCATGACAACTTGGGAGAACAGCAAAAATTGCTATCACGTGGTCCTAAATATTTATCTCAATTATTTATGTCTATAAGCAAGCTATTTTAACTGACAGTGAATAAACAATTTAACCGTGAGAAATATTTGGGACCACCCAGCCACTGTCCCTCTCTTCTCAATAATATATGTAATCATATGCATTCATTGTATATAGATGATCCTTCAGAGCCAAAAAAAGACACTTCTTGTGGCATTGTCTACATGTAAATGTGACTAAATGCTCCAAAGCAGTGCTTTCCTCCCTCAGAGTGTATGAGTGTCCGGGACTGACGTGGCCACACTGCAGCCTTTTTGGGGACCTGGCTGCTTGCTACATTATTCTATAGTGACTTTTATTACTAACACACAACAATTTAGTCTTGCCATTAGGCAAAGCTTCAGTATTGTATAGCCTGTCTATATATATAATTATAATGTAGCATACCTGTACCATAGCCACTAACACATTTTTAAGCCTCATACCTATTACAATCACAGTCTCTTTCAAGTTATAAGTCTCAAACTTAGGATTTGGGTGAAACTAGCCCTGCTGCTGTTGATTGTAACAGGAATCAGGACACAAACCAAAGTAACTCTATATATGCCTGCAAGACTATAAATTAGAAAGACCCATAGCTCGAAGCTGGCTCAGATGCTGCCATATCAGGGTGTTCCATATCAAATGAGCAAAAACCAAATCACATCCCATAGTTGGAGAAGTATAAATACCTGGTGAACACAAAACCAGTGGATCACATCAAGTCGGGCTGCTGTTGCAAAAGAAGTAGTTCCTCTACTGAGTCCCGTGACTCCCTGAGAGCCAGAGGAGCTAGGCTGCTGCTGAAGCCATTTCCCACAATGCCCCACATTCCAGAGCATCTGTGCTACAAACTGCCAACGTTGAAGCAAAACTACACAGTTCTTTTAAAGAGCCTGATTAAGAAAGCATCTATTATCTTACTTCAATTTAAAAAACAAAACCATGAGGTAAGTGTTCTAATTCCATTTTGAAGATGCAGAAAGTGCCTCGTAAAGCTAAAGTGACTTGCATAAAATAACATAGCTAGTAAGTGGAAGAAATTTTATGTGCTGGGAAGTTCATTTTCTTCAAAGCCAAGATGCTGCACCAATCTCAAAGACTAGCCCAGCAGGAAGGATTTGTTCGAGATCACTCCTGGCTCACCTTCTGGTCCAGCGTTCTCACTGGGACACCTCCTCCAGAACTCCAACTGTTGACTCCATTCTGGAATGTTTTACAGCCTCATCTTTATTTAATTCAAGCCCAGTTCTTTTATACTTCCAAAATATAATCGGCTAACTGGCAAAGACATCCAGACCGCCGTGATGGAGCAAGGGAGCCAGCCCCACCCTCCTACCTGGGGTAGTCATGCTCCTCTAGGACCCTGGCCCACAGTTTTGTGGTCGGACTTTTACTCTAATATTGGAATGTCAGGTGTGATGGAGAGGAAAGCAGTGTGATTCCAGGCTGGTGGTGTTGATGATATTTTGGGACCAGTATGATTCTATAACATGCTTGGAGAGTATCCTGTGTGACTACATTAGTTGTGACAGACTTTAGTTTTTGAGCACTTTATCATCCTCAGTGAGATATTTACTAATAAATTGTAAGGCATTCTCACCAACATTTAAGTTTTGGAATGGAACCAGGCACTGTAAAGAACCTTGAAAGGATGTTTTTACAGGACAGCCACCTTTGCTAGTTGCTGTGAGAAGGGACAGCTATTAGCTGGATGTTGAAACAACAGGAACAGAGAGTCATTCTGGGATTTGTCTCCTGCATCTGAGAAGAAGAGGGTGATCCATGTACCTTCCAAGAAATAAAAGAAT
>NW_011888800.1:5155394-5168219 GCF_000151845.1 Pteropus vampyrus | reverse complement strand
CAAACTCCACACATTCCTTTTACTGAAGAAACTGTACATGTTTTTCAAATGAAAAAAAAAAAAAGTTAGATGCAAGATGTAGAAGTAATCAACAATTTTTTCAAGGTCCCAAACATCCCTAGAGAAATTAACATTTGCAAAATCACTTTGAACTCTGGCATTCAACAACTTTTTGAAAGTTCCATACAATGAAAAGTTCCATTCTCATAAAATCAGAAATGTCTTTCTGGGTTCATTTCATATCAGAATGCAGTAAAGTTCATAAACGTCTCTGTGAAGTTTGAGTGTAATAAAGTTTAGCTATAAAACATTTAATATGCGACAGGCTTCTAGACCAGTTGAAGCACTGACTGTGTTTAACAGTACTCCCTTTATAGTGTACTTCATCAACGGCAAAAAGAAACATAAAACAGAGCGAGAATAATCTATAAATACCTACACTACAACCATCAAAGGCTTTCCTTTACCCTTATTAGATATCAGACTGAGGCAAGCTGACATTCACAATCACTTCACCCAAAGTACTTCATAGAAAGCTCTGTAACTCGGTCCCCAAAGAGCATGTAAAATCCACTTCTTATTAGCTATGTCATTCAGCAGGTAATAGATATTTTTCAACAGCTTCAGCAGCAGCCTTTCCTATGAAATAAGTTTTTCTATTGGAAACTGACAAAGCAAGTTTCTTCCGGTTTTCCCAAGTTGTCTGTGTACTTCCTGATTTCAACCCAGACCCAGGCCCACCACCAAGCTACTGGACTCTGGATAGAGCAATTACATTCACAAAGTTCAGCATGTAATTCTAGTTTGCAGTTTGGGCCTGCAGGCTCAGACTGTCTCTTTCCTAGAACTGATCATATCAGTCACCTGGAGGATCCCATCTCTTTCATGCAAGGCTAAAAGAACTGCATCTCTAAGGGTTTAAAGGAAAATTATAGAATCACAATCAAAGCTATCTCTCTTATTTCGTTCATGTTTCTGCTGAAATGTCTTCACCATATACAGCCTTTTCCTGATCACTCTGATTAAAATAGCCCACCTATTACTCTATTCTATTTTATTTTAACTTTTACCTCCGCTGGTCGTATTTTTCTCATTAGTCGTGAGAATGTAATCCAAGCTTCCCTAGGGCGGGAACTTTGTTTCACCCACTCAGTTTTGTGTTCTTGAGGGCTAGAATTACTTCTAACATCTGGTTGATGCTTAAGAAATACCTGTTGACTTTAGTATGAATGAATAGATGAATGGGTAAAAAGAAGAGAAGTTGTAACAAATGGTGTAAAGGAAGATTTGAGAAACTTACACTGGAGTCAGCCTATTTTGAAACACAACATACAGTCCCATGCCTCTCTGTTTCTGTTTATGTGGGTCCCTCTGCCTGTGATATCCTGACTCTTTGAAAAAGGACCTGTCCTTAAATGCCCAGTGCCAATTTCACCTGCTCTCTGGAGCTGCCTCAACACTCAAAAGGCAGACTCAATCGTGTTCTATTCTATGTTTCAAATGCATTTTAAATGTATCTCTATGAAATCTTTTGACCTATGTCTCCCCACTCCTGTTTGCCTCCCATATAAAAAAATATGTTTCCTAAAGACATGGGCTGGCAAAGTCATAAGACATATTGATTATCAAAATACCTAGGATACATCAGTGAGGAAAGCAGACAAAGATCTCTAACCTCATTGGACTTATATTCTAATAAACGGACATTAAATATTTGTTTTAAAAAATGGATTTTCTTCAATGATACCTGACTCTGCCTTCTTATCCACAAGTCTCAGTATTTTACTCTCTGTATCAGAACATCTGAGAAGGGTAGTTGCTTATTAAGTGGACAAGAAGAAAGAAAGTCTTTCTTTTTAGGGATTTCTGGTATTTAGCATCATTTTAAAGGTTAGATTGAGAAATCCAGCTTTTAGTTGGCAACAAAAGAAAAGAAGGGAAGTGAGAAAATCAAACAGTTCCTTAGGCATAGGGGGATGTCAGCTTAAAGGCACTCAAGACAGCAGGACCACAGTAGAAAGCTGAGGTAGAGGGCATTGACCTGCTGCTCATTCTAGTACCATCCCTCTACATACAAGAATGAAGCACTGTGACTGGTCTCATAGCAGCCATGGAAATTGACCTGAGAATTTACTGCATACACCATGTGTGTATGAGGCATATATATATGGAAAAAGCTCTACACCAAACTGTCTAAGTGGTCTGTAATATTTGAAAACCAAAAGAACTCAAAATTACCCAAGGTCTTATGAAATCCAATCTTTCCTTCATGTCCTCTACATATGATGGCTTGCTCTTTTCATCTCTGACTCCTCCTTGCCCTGTCAGTAATTTGTCAGTATTCATTAAATCTCAAGTCAGAGTAAGTCATGTGTCAAGCAGAATTGGGCTCACACAACAGAAAGTGAGGAAGTTTAAAATCAGAACTGTCCCATAAAATATAGGATTATAAGCACCATACCAATAAAAGAGTGACCCAATCTTACAATAGGATTCTGCTGGGGCATATGGGAAACAAAATTATGCTTCATCCAGCATCTATCTCTACATCCATTTTATATCTAGCTTCCAAATATTCAAACAGACATAAACTAAATAAAATAATAGAATTGTTATTTTAAGTCATCTTGTCCATTCTTCCAACTAGAGCTTGCATGTTCTTTCTGAATGAATACCCAGCTTCTCCTTCAGAGGAGATTATTCTTTGTTTGTCTTCAAACATTCTCAGACATCCCCTGAGGATATTTCATAGTTGATGTTCGGATATCTGCAATGAGAGAGAGAGAGAGAGAGAGAGAGAGAGAGAGAGAGAGAGAGAGAAGAAAGAAAGAAAGTTAGTTTTAAAAGTCTAATTTCTAAATGTTTCTTCAAAAGAGAAGCATGCAGTGAAACTGAATGGTAAACATCACTGACAAGGTAGAGGCTGTGCAAGAAGCCAGATCAAGAGGTCCCAGCACAGTGCACTCTATTGTGCCTCATAATCACGAGAATTCACTGGAGGTTAATTCAATCTGCGTAATGTTCTCAGAAGAGGAAAGAAATAACTTTCCCCCTATTTTTCAAACTATTTACCTTTATGTACCCTGGAACCTTTTAAATAATATTGCTTGAAAATCCAGTCTGCAAGCTGCTCTTGGCTCCAAGAATCATTAAAGAATTTATAAGCTGTTTTCTGTCCTATCCCAGGAGCTACTGCCAGGGGAAGCAAAATCCAGACATTTGCAACTCAACACCAGTGAGTGCCTGGCTAATCTGATCAATGAGGAGGCAGCAGTCACAGTCACCTCTGACACCGGGCATCTGACAGACGTCAATATTCTGCTCTTGCTAATGCTACTTCAGGGCACCCACCTAGCTCTTTTCCACTATGGTGGAGTTCTGAACTTTAGAGACATCCAAGCCCAGGTACCAGTCCAGACAGGGCCATCTTCTCAGGTCAGCCAAGGCTCTCTGGAAAGCTCAGCAGTACAGACTGTCTTAAGAGGCTTCTGATATTTTCTACAGGTGATGTCCAAAAAATGATGGCAATGGCATGCAATGTCCACCTGAGGCCCTTGGGGTAGTATATAACCCTGTTGATGCAGTTCAAACAAATGTCCCAGTTTAATCATCTAATGCTGGTGGTGGCATTTGAGATCTCATAAGTCATGAAAAAAACTTTTTCTGCATGAGCTCCTCAGAGAGTTTCCAACAACAAAACTGTAGCCAGACCTGTGCAAAGCCAAATAATTCTCTTTCGTCACCTGCTTGTGATGGCAAAATGAGGAATCTTATGTCCTGGGAAATAGCCACTAGTACCATTACCATAGCAGTGGAAGCAGTCATTTGTCTATTCATGAGGGTCATCTGATACCCCAAATTCTTGACCCTCTGGTAAGGAAGAATATCTCAATGGAGGTAAGAAGTGGACACAATACAGTAGTCTATCTTTCAGGTTCTCTTATCCCTTTTATATTTTTAAGTTTTCTTATACCTCCTTCACCTAAAGCTTACCTAAGAATTCCTGTGAGAAGTAAGATTTTCTTAGAAAGCTGGAAATCAAAATAACATAGAGTTTTCTGCTTCTCTTCCTGAGAAAAGATAAAAGTATGTACACTGAAGTGTACATGTATACATACGCACACATACACGCACACATATGCACACATACCACACACCAAATTGATTGGCCTGATGCACCTCTCTTACTTTTCACGTGTTTTGCCTTATTTATATGCTTCGTGAGGAGGCAATAGCTATAAGGATTCTTTAACTATGAGAATTACCATCTATACAGTCAAGAGTGTTAAACCAATTTTTTGATAAGATGAAAGAAGTGATTAGGATAGCCTACTTAGCTATTTCACTGACATACAGCCAAGACCTTTCTTCAGGCTGGTCACACTTTAAAGAAAAGTGTATGAAGATACTTAAAAGACTAACATCCCACCTTTGTACAAGAAAGTTCTAACACACTGTAGCTGTGATGATATAAATGATCCATGCCATACATTCCATTAAGCTCCCAAACCTTGGCCACCTACAGTTATGAGATATCCTCTGCTTGCTTGATGCATATTCATCTTGCAAAGAAATTGCTTTAGTGCACTGAAAGCAGAAATCAAGTCTTCTGCTTCTTTTCTAGCAGCAAAATATGATAGCAACGGGTCTCAGTGACGTCCTCCATAAGACATATCAAGGACTCAGTAAAGAAAAATTCCCTCTAGGAAGGGCACTTTTCTCCCTGACATGAATTAGCTAGAATAACATAAGCACAGCCGGACTCAGAATCGAGGGCTAAAGAGAAATGAGGGTAGCGACTAATGATGCAGCAGCTGAAATGGTGAGTTTATTGGGGCTCTTTCATTTCTACAATCATCCTGAAAAGTGTCTTTATTTTCTGCCATGTGTCACCATAACGCATTTCCTTTTCTTCTTAAATTATATTTTCCTGCCTTCCTTACAGTTATATGTGACCATGTAACAGAATTTTTACCAATGGAATATTGGCAGAAGTGATATGTAACACTGAAACAAGCCTAGCTGTTAAAATCCTCCTATGTCCAATCCTATCATTCT
Source organism: Pteropus vampyrus (assembly GCF_000151845.1). Taxonomy (NCBI): domain Eukaryota; kingdom Metazoa; phylum Chordata; class Mammalia; order Chiroptera; family Pteropodidae; genus Pteropus; species Pteropus vampyrus. The sequence continues at coordinate 5,163,161 of NW_011888800.1, read as the reverse complement.
TTCCCCAGTCATCAGATAAACAGAGAAGACTCTGTGGATGTAAAAGAAATTGGAATCCAGAGATAGGAGTATGGGTCCCTAAATTACCCTGTAATACTTCCTACCAAATATCCAGTTTTCATGAGTGAGAAATACCGTCTTACTGTTTTAAATCTATTGTTTTACATCTGGGCTTGTGTGCTACATCAGTTAGCCTAACGTGGCTGATGCACCCTATGAAAACAGATTTCTCTTCTCTGACCAAAGACAAGAGTGTGCATCCTGGGTGCAGTTTGGTGTGTACCGCTGGTATTATTTTCTATTTCCCCTTGTTTATGTGGCCCTTAACCAATTATTTTCAGTTAGTACACTACACAACACCATCTTTCCTTCTTCTAGGCATTTCTACACTTTCCTTGAAAGAGAGTATCGTTGTGAATAACATTTTTAAAATGTCTCTTATAAGCCTCATCTTAAAACTAAAAGTAGAGAGGAAGTGTCTGGGAATGGAGGTAGAGAAAGGGATAGTAGGCATAAAGATCTTCTATAAATCCATGCCTGAGAGAAAGTCAAAAACCCTTTTGATCTTTAGATGAGACATCAGTGATAAACTGCTCTTCTTACTGAACTATGGACCAGAAGCCATGACTCAGATCAACACTTATGAAACACAATTTGGCAGTCTCTTCTATTTTGGACAAAGGAAGAAACAGCCATATATCTCTTCTTTGAGAACAATTAGAATTCCACGTATTATTCCAAGAGGCAAATCACCTACTTTATGAAAAAGAGAAAGATGTAAACAGGGAACACTTGTGCTTAGGAAGGCTATGGTTTTTCAGAGTCCACCATTTACTCAGTTTTCCTCGGACAATGCATGCCTATCACTTATAGGGGGTGGGAGATGAGAGGAAACAAAAATAGACTCAATAAGACACAAGGCTTTTATAACTACTAAGAAGTGCCAGTAAAATGTACTCTTGATCCAATTTACTGTAAGCTTCATGTCCTTAACACCACCATAAATAATGAACAGATTAACAGGATGTCTATAAACATAAAATCCTTCTCAGAAAACATTTTTTCAGTCTCAGGGAGCCCAGATTCTTGAACAGAATTCTCACTAGGAGCCGACTCGGCCTGATATGTTGGCATGTCTCCAATATCAGGAGTTGACAAAATGCTTTTGCCTTGAAGTCTTGGCCATGGCTGCAGTTAAAGTTCATCAGGCTTTTGTGGGGAGATTGTGGTCTAAGAAATTGAAATTCTGAGTCCTCCCATTGTGAAACTGGAGTGGCAAAATAATAGAAGAAAAAAAAAATGCTTTTTCCCTTCACTCCCCTGGAAAAAGTGACCCATCATATTGTTTTTGAAATTTCTTCTTCAGTGTTTGAAAACTTATTTTATTGTCAATTGGAGAGGAAAGGATAACATAAAATAGACCCTCAGCTGGTGGGATGACTTTTGTCTACACTCATATCTTTATTTGGTTATCACACAGGGACTATTTTCTACAGTTTATATCTAAGTCCAGCCCCGGAAAATGTTTATGTGAATTTCTCTTCAGGTATCTCCATCTCCAAATATTATTCTTGGTGAATGTTTCAATTTGATCATAAATAAATCGGGACACTAATGACTGAAAGAGCATTCAAGCAGCCCACAGTACTGGTGGGGGAAACCTCTCCTAAAGAATTCGGTGTCACACAGTTCTTAACTCCTCCAGACACTGTACTGAGCAGTCATATTGGACTTGAGTGGCATCTTCTCTAAGAAGTACTACTAACCAATAAAACCCTGAAGATCGTATTGTACAGGGCTGATAAAAATCAGATGATGACTTAGGAACATGTTTATGCTGTGAACTGTTACAAGATAAACTGAGACATTTAAATTTTTTAAGGGTTTATTTGAGTAAAAAAAAAAAATTAGAAATCTGGCAGCACCAAACCAGAAGTGCTCTACTAATAGGAGCTGGAGAGAGACTTTTATAGAGAAAAGAGAAAACAAATTAAAGAAATTATTGATTGGCTATAGCTTAAAGCCTAGTTGGCTGTTTATGATTGTTTGTCTTTAGTGTTTTGATTTCGTAACCTTGTGGGATTTACAGGCTTAAATTTTGGTTTGCTTACACTGGGAGCCACAGCATCAGAGCTACCTCAGTCTAAGTGGCCTCCTTGCCTCACTAATTTAACAATCTGCATAGAAAAAAAACGTGAAGCATTTAACAGTGGGTTATCCCTGGAGGAAGAGTTATCAACAGTTTATTTCCCTTTTTTTGCTAAGCTTTATTTTATTTTTTAAGTGAATAAAATGTATTATTTGGTAACAGGTTATAAAGAAAGAAAAATTTACTTTTTCCCTTCACTCTTTGCCTTTTTGTCTAGGTGGAAATTTGGCATGTAAGTGCATAAACTGAGCCTGCATTCTGCTAACTTAGGAAGATACAGTGCGCTTAGGAAGGGTGAGGAATAGATGGCTTTAATAAATGTAGGCAAGACCAGCGTACCCTTGGTGAGCTCAGGCCAGAGTTCAGATTCTTCATCTGGACTGGCACCAGAAAGTGGTATGGAATTTTCTGGTTTTTTTTTTTTTTTTTTTTCCTGCAGCTTTGAGGAAAACCTGTATACTTTTTTTTTTTTTTTTCCTAAATGCATGCAAGCACATCTAACTGTCCAAACTAAAATCACATTCAGGATGGAAGGCAGCCTGGAAAAGGTCATTTGGGGTTCTATAGGCTCTGAAGTAACACACACACATTTTTGAAAGAAAGTGAAATGGATGTTAAACACCAGTAAAACTTTAGAAAGATTTCCATTACATTCAGAAAAAAGATAGAGGCACTACTTTACCATTTTTATTGCCATTATTCTAGAAGACAAGTCAAAATAATATTATATAATAATAACAAGAATAATGTAATAATAGCGAAGTTAATATATAAGACTTAGAAAGAATCAGAAAAGACTGGTCCCATTTTTAGATGACATGATAGTGAACATAGAAAATCAAACTACAAACTATTATAAGTAATAAGAGAATAAAGCAAATTTGCTGGATATAAGTCAACATATAAAAATCAGCAGTATTTTTAACTAGTATTGTTAATTAGAATTGTGATGATCACTTCACCATACATAGAAATATCGAATCACATTGTACACCTGAAACTATATTCTATGTCAATTACATCTCAATTTAAAAAATATCAACAGTATTGCTACTTACTACTAATCACTAATTAGAAAATGGCATAAAGATAAAAATTAAAAACCTGAATAAATGGGAAGAATCATCATGTACATTGGGCCAAAGTAGATATTATAATTTAAATTATAAAATATAAAACTAAGTGATGTATAACATACACTTAAAAATGTGTTGGATGCAGCTAATGTATCACTTAAAAAGAAATTTATAGCCTTAAGTGCATGTATTGAGGGAAGAAAGGAATACACCTTAATGTGGTGGTAAACACCCATTTAAGAAAAAGTAGAAAAAGAAAATAGTTATAGCAGAAATTAATGCAATATAAATAAAGGTATAAAAGAGAGGATCAACAGGTCCAAAGTCAGTTTGGTTTTGATCTTTTTTTAAAATGCAAAATAGCCTCTACCAAAATTGAACAAGAAAAAAGAAGCTACCAATAACTAATATTAAAAATGGAAATATGGATATAACTAAAAATACTAACGGTATTCAAAAGATAATAAGAGTAGTATAAATAACTTTATGACAATATATTTGAAAACAGTTTAAATAATCAAATTCCTAGGAAAATATACCTTATCAAAATTGATTCAAGAAAAATAGACCATTAAAAAAATAAATCAGCAGTTACAATTTTTTGACAAATAAAATATCAAATGGTTTTACCAGCAAGTTCTGCCAAATGTTCAAGAAACAAGTATTTTCAATCAAACAATTTCTTCCAGAGAATAGAAAAAAAGAGGAATGTTCCTCATCTTATTTTATGAAGCTAGGGTAAACACGGAGGCCAACATTTGACAAGGGAAGTATGAGAAAGAAACATCACAAGCCAATGTCTCTCATGAATAGAGATGGAAAAATCCTAAACAAAATATTTGCCAACCAAATCTAAATATAAAAAACTGTGCGTCGTGATCAAGTTGGGTTTATCCTAGGAATGTATCCTCTATGGTAACTTGCAGGAAAGCAAAATATATGCATACAGGTGCAGGGAGGTAGAGGATTTGGGGTTCGAAGATTGTGGTAGTTCTCTTCCATTGGTTTTTTTTTTTTCCTAGTGAATTAGGAAAAAGTGTTATTGGGTGAAGGTGCAGATAGAGGAGCAAGTCTTGAAGATTTGAGGAGAAAGAAGGTATGAAATAGTCCTCTAGGAGAGTGGGAGAATAATGGGAGATCATGTGATTGCACTGAAGCTCATCTGAAGTTCATGGTTATTTACCTAAAGATCACTAGAGGCCCCAGCTTGCATAATAAGAAATTTTTTAAAAGGTCTAAGGATTAGAAAGAAAGAAACAAAATTCTCGTTACTCACAGTTTATTCCTAAAGAAAACCCAAGAGATTATAATATCACTATATAAAAGTGCATTGTGTTTCTATACAGTAACAGTAAATAGTTGGAAAATGTAATCTTAAATAAGACCTCATCAAACATATGCGTATGTATATATATATATATATATATACATATAAATTACTTTGTAACAAATCTAACGAAAGTACAGATTTATATCAAAAATATATGAAACTTTATCAAGTGATATTAGAGAAGACCTAAACAAAAGGAATAATATAACATATTCAGGACTAGGAAGAATCAGTATAATAAAAAATCAATTTACCCCTAAGTTGATGTATAAATTCAGTGCAATTCTAATTAAAACCTTATAAAGATATGTTGTTTGTGGAAAGGCAAGAGATAGACCCTACCTGAAATGAGGATTTGTTTTTATGCTCTAATAGTTCAAGGGACATAGTATTGGTCCAGGGATAGACAAAGAGGTTAACAGAATAGAAGAGAAAATTCTGAAAAAATTTACACACATGTAGAGACTTAATTTATAACAAATAGATCACTGAAAGAGAGAAGACACAATTCAAAAAATGGTTCTATGACAACTAGCTATCTGATTTTTAGCAATTAAACTTAATTTCCTACATTATACCACACATAAAAACATCTGCATAAAGTAAAGACTTAAATGTAAAAAGTAAGTTTAGAACGTGTCCTGGAAATATAAGAGATCATTTTCATGACATTGGGATACACAATATTTTTCTAAATAAGGTGAACAATGCACCAGAAGAGAAATATTTGAATTCACTAAAATTAAATTGTTTTGTATGATAATGTGTCTGGGTTTCAGTGCTCAATAGAGTTAAATGAAGAGCTCAAGATAGGAAAAATTAAAATAGGCAATAATTCTAGCTATGTTAGAGACTATTCTACAATAGAGTTATGGATCCAAGAGAAAAGTTTCTCTGCCTCCTTTTGGTAAGATCGAACAGCTTGTTTTCCAAAAGGCAATATATTAGAGACAAAAGTTATAGAAAGAGATATAGATGTACCTTGGTAGCAGTTGAGAAGTAGACATAGAGATGTCCTTGAGAATTCAAATTGAGGAAGCCAGACCTAGACCACAAGCACAAGCAACTGAGAATTGAAAGAGAAGATGACTTTTAAGGGACAACCAAAGAGAAATGGATAGATGATAGGCTGAATATGAGCAGACGGAAAATCAATCCAGGAAAAGTTAGTCAGCCCTTTATTCAAGTGATCTTCCTCTGCATTTCCTAACTTCTCACAGCTGACATCCCCACTAACACCAGCTAAAGGTCAATTTATGGCAGTCCTGCAATAATTCTAGCAAGGGCAGAAAAGAGCCTCAACCCCACCATCCCTCAAGGCTTAGACTTAAACCATTCATTCGGCCTTGACAAGTCGGTTCATATTTGGCTTCCTAAAGTCATCTCCACTCCTCAGACCCAGGACCCAGCCAGCCCTGCTAAAATTATATTAATCTCTAAATTGGAGACCACCCTTCTCTCTACCACCCCCAACCCCCACCACCTTGTAGTTCTGACCAGCTGGGGTCCTGCTGCCCCACCTACACTCTGCCTATGACTGAGGTCTACCTCCTTCTCTGCTTCCAAGCATGTCCTATAGACCTTCTTAACTCTGTTGTCTCATTCTTAATGGAGGAACTTTTTGTTAAGGATAGAACTTGCTTCCATGAAGAATTCATTTAATCCAAAAAGGAAAGTCTACATCTCTGAGACAATTGTCCCAAGGCAGCAGTGATAGAATTCATAGATCCCAACACTCAGTCTCCTCTACCCTATTCCCAGGGCACTCCACTGCCTGCCAAGAGAACACAATCTGCAGATATGTTTGCCTGGGATAGAATCTCCTGATTCAGGCATCATAAGATAGGGATGCAGTACACCACAGCTAACTCAGCTGGACATCTTCAGAGTTGGAATGTCTCACCTTGTGTGTCTGCAAGCCAGCTGCCGGCTCATCAGGACCAGTTATAAGAGGGAAAAACATAGTTTCCAAAAGATCTTCTGAGTGTTCTCATGGCTAGCTGCCCTTGCTTCTTATTCTGAGTACTCAGGACACTGGAAGCCATGAAACCCAGCTGTGACCACTTAAATGACTATTTCCCCAGGGGAAAATGATGGTGTGAAAAGTAAAAGAAAATTATGGAAACCAACTGAGTCTTCATGGAAGTATTGATCTGGGTCTGTACCAAGGGTTCATCGTTTACCAAAGTTTAATTTACTCTCAAGCATCAGAGCCAAGGGCAATGTCTTAAGAGGCTGAGATGGCCCTAACAAATTTAGTGAAGTAAGTGAAGTCTGACTACTTACAATGAGCTGGATTCTTTTCTCTTATTCTTTTTATCATGGATTTTATGTCCCCATGTTGATCCTTTAAGCCAAGTTCCATATCGCGTTATCTCACATGGGTTGCCTTCTTCAGGCAATACTTCAAAATTTGGACTTCTTCTTTCTTCCTTTTAAAACTTACCAGTCCTGAGTTTCTTTTATGTAGTTTATCAATTTCAACCTAAAATTTTTGGTCCCCTATTATGAACCAGGCACCATACTATAGTCTAAAGTATAAAACAATAAATTAGACATGACTCTGTTTTCAGGAACTAAAATAGTTCCATTTCCCAAGGAATATGTGAAAGTTTACCTTAAATCTAAATTTATACTAATGTGTTAATTCACATGTCAGGGTTTACTTATTCCACGGATATTTTACTTATTTCTATGTTCTACCAGTGGGTGATTCGGTTTGGGAAATATTGAACTCTGAAGCACTGGGGGGAGGGGCAGAGATATAGTGATTAGTGATATCTAGAAAGTAGCCGGAAATTCAAAGAGAGATTTTTAAGGGAAAGTCAGTTCTGGATATGAGAATGAATATGGCTACCCTGGCAGAGAGAAAAGCTGAGAACTACACTCTGGGAACATCCAACATTTAAAGAGTACAGAGAAAAAGTGAATTCAAAGTAAATGACTGAAGAAGAGTGTCTGTTACAGGAGAATCACATGAGTGAAGTTTTAAGACTTCGTTTGCACACCCAGTTAACGACGTGGTCATTTGAACAATGCTCTCCAACATGGGCCTTCACTTCTCTCAAATTATACCCCATAGGCAAACAGCCACTTGATCGAGAAGAGAGTTAGGTCTGCGTACCGTCCTTCCTAATGGGGTGTGACCAAGTGTTGAGGATTCAAGATGGGCCAAACAGCCTCCCCAGGGAACTGTGACTAGGGACAAAGGA
>NW_011888800.1:5148431-5153015 GCF_000151845.1 Pteropus vampyrus | reverse complement strand
TGAGGGGCCTCGTCACCAAGGCCAAGGGAGTTACAGGGTGTGGGGCAGGGGTTCTACACATTCCGGAGAGATTCTAGCAGAGGTGCTCAAAGATGTACTGAGAAGAGTGGTAAATATATGTTTTGAGAAAAATGAAAAAAAAAAAAAGGCATCTATTGATAAAGTGAATAGATACTTTTTTAAAAAAAATCTAAAACAGGAGAGATGTGTGAATACAAGGAGTAGGTAGCTATTAGCAATTATGCCTGGCATCAACCAGGACTATGCTAGGGAACCAGGACCCATGGCTATATAGCGCAGTCCTCATCACGCCCCACAGGCAGCTACCCAGAATGCTCCACCGGTCCATTCACCTGCTAAAGCCTTAGCATCCTAGAGTCCAGTAAGAGAAACAGAGAAAGTTTACAGAGTGTCCAGTGCCTTTTATCCCTTCTCCAGGTGCTTCTCACCCGTATTCTCTCTCCTCACTCACACCCCATCCTGGGCTCATCACATTCTGTTAACTTGGCAGCAAGACAAAGCGGGTGAGAGCCAGGTTCTGGTCTCAGACTGCATGGATTCAAATTACAATTTCATAATATACTATTGATCTTGGACAAGTTATTCAAACTCTCTAAAGTATATACTTTTGAATGTTTTTTTTAACTGCAATCCATAGTAAGAAATGTATTTAACATAGTACTACATATACATACACACACATATATACATACACACATAAATATACACTCATAAATTGAAACAGAAGTTTAATAGAACAATAATTTTTCTTGATATGTTCTAAGCACTTAACTATTTTTTTGATTGATTCTATTCTATACATATTTTTGTAAATGCTAGTCATGACCACTAAATTGACTTCATGGTCTAATGAGTTGAGATCCATAATTTGAAAAGCTGCTCTAAGCTTTAGTTTCCTCATCTGTGAAATGAGGATAATACTAATATTATCTTTCTCATGGAGTTGTTACAAAGATTGACTAAAATGTTCACATAAAAATGTTTTGCTTGGAACATAACAAGTGCTCAGTAAATATTAAATATTATTACTCAAAGCAGGGCATCGGTAGAAAATAAATCTTGTCATCTCAAGTCCAAGAGGGACACTTTCAGCATTCATACCCCTTATGAGCCTGCATGTGAATCAAATGGATTTTCATATATGGCATGTATGACAGCAAACAAGACTGAATTTAAGTTTCTGTCATGGGTGCAGTTAAGTGGGGACATGATGCTTGGCACTGTGGCAGCAGCCATCTTGCAACTGTGAGGTGCCACACCTCAGGAAAGAAAAGTGAAATGATGGAAATGGCTTGGTTTTAATGATATTTTTGAGTTGCTGAACCAACCTTGGAACTTCTACCTGTCTTTTTAAAAATTTATTTAAACCTTTAAAATCCTCTAAGAGTTAAACTTCATTATTGGGTATACCAACTGATAACTGGCCATGATCTCCCTTCCCTCCCCAGCTGAAAGTGGCCCCACATTTAAATTGCCCTTCAACTCTTGAGATGAGCATTCCCTAAACCTCCACTCTGGAGTTTGGGACTCTAAAACCACAAAGATACCCTATAGGAGAAAATCTCCCCTATAGTTTCCAGACCTTCTTTCTTTCTATCATCCCTGCAAGGCTCATAAGAATAAAAGGAACACCTCAGCTCTTCCATTTAGCCATGGCCGGTGGTACCATTGCACTTCTTCGGAGGGAGATGGGGGACTCAGCAGCCGCACCTCGACTCCTCAGTGAGGCATCACTGACACTCTCAAATTCTAATGGCTAATTGAACCTAAGCCATGAAAAGGAGAAGCCCTGTTTCAAGATCCACCCTGGCCAGCTCTTGGTGGATAGAAAACAACTTGTAAATTCCTCAATGTTCTTCAGTTGCTCAGAGGGCAATTAGCTGGTTGGCTGGCTGACTTTGCAACCACTTTTCATTAAAGGTTCCAAGGGGCTGGAAGGTAAATAGCCAGCAAGGTATCATAACACTGAGGACAGAGGAAGGTGTTATTTCCACCCTCCTATGTGCTTGGTGGCCATTTTCCAGCTCCAGGGCAAGTTTGCACATAACTATGAATGGTATCCGAAGGTTGGTTCTGGCACCAAATGCAACTGGATGACAGTGTAGGACAGTGTTGAACCTTCCATCTGAGTCATTGGTGATCCCTGCCACTGATTCCAGCAAGGGGAGTCCAAATCTAGTCTGTCCTTTCTTTCCCTTATGCTGTAAACTTTCCCCTATTTTAGTCAAACTATGCCAGCTCAGTAATTCTGACACCCACAGACTGAATTTTGAACTTCTGCAGTTTCCAAATAATTAAGACAGAGAGAATGAGTTCAATGAAATATGGTCAGATGAAAGTAACCAATTCAGTATTGCAGGAGGAGAACTAAAGCTGAGTCTAAGATAAGTGCCTAGCTCAAGGCCCTGCGGTGGACATATGATAAGTATTTAGTGCACTTTCAGCTGCATTTGATAAATAAAGAAAGGGGAGAAGGAAACAAATGTTTATCAAGCACCTATTATCTACAAGGTACTACATATGTATTCTCATTAATTACTTATAAAATACATATATCCTAGCTATTATCATTCTCATATTTGAAAAATGAAAATGAAAAATAAATTTCTCAAAATCATTAAAAAAAGTATCATAATTAGGATTATATGCTTGGCCTTTCTCACGCAGGAGTCATGCTCTTTCAACCACATTACACTGCCCTACAGGAAGAATAGGTGGTGTAAGAGAGCGTAAAGGAGTAGAAAGAAAAAAAATAGAAGAATCTGGAAATGGGGGAAAGGAGAGAGAAAATGGATAAAAATAAGAAATGAGAAAGGAAGGAATACAGAGAGAGAGACAGAGACAGAGAAGAGACAGAGATCAAGAGAGAGAGAGTGAGACAGAGAGACAGAGATAGAGAAGGAAACATGATTGCTGAGTGCCTTGGCTTTTTAGTGGAATTTGATAATTTGGAACTAGAAATGTGTAGTAAGTCCCTGTGACTTCCCCGGGAAACCAAGACAATTGTAGAGCTATTTTTTCCCATGTCCTGGGTACTGGAAGCCTCCGGCTACTGGAAGCAAGAGCTGAGAACCCAGACTATCTGCTTACTTAGTTATGACCAAAAAACCCCAAAACATTTCAATGGAGTTTCTGATGGGACTAAAAAAATAATTTTTTTAGTTTACAAAAGAAGAAAGCATTTTAAGACCTAACAATACTGGATCTTACTCTTTCTTTGGGCTCAGACTTCCTTTGAATCTTTTAGCTGCAATGAGCAGATGTTTAGGATTAGAAACAGAGACCAGTCAAAAATGCATTTACTATCTACATTGATTAAGCTATTTCATTTCTAAGCTCCAAACTCAGCCTTCATTCTCAGCTTTGTGATGCTGGGGCTGGGCCTCTGCAACCCATTTCTGATTTTCCAGCTGGATTTCTTAGAATCTGTTGATAGAGGACACTAGAAAGAGACTGGAAGACAGGAAGGGGAAGAAGGGACTTGCTCCTCCCTGTTTTCCTGCTGGTCCTGTCGGTACCACCCCGGCAGCAGTTAGTTCCAGTTTTCAGTTTCTTCCTCACTGCTAGAATGAGCCTCAACTCACTCCTTCAGTGACAGCATCTGCCAGTTGGCATTCCTTCCTAGATGTTGAGACCCTTCTCTGAGCTTTTAAGACACCTGGCCCAACCAGTCAGGCAGCACCTTTCCTGGTTCTGGCTTTCGGCCTTGCAGGGCCCTCCTCCAAGCTTCTAGACACCAGTGACCATAACCTCTTCTCTTTGTTCCCCTGCCCTAGGATAGTGGTTGCTTGCTGAAACTGCTACCTAAGTATTAAGTGCACTTTCAGCTGCATTTGATAAATAATCAAATGTTCCTCCTTTGTACTTTCAATGCTTCGATTCCCTATATTAAATATTCTTTATTAGAAAAACTGGTTGATTCTGTCTTCTGACCTGGCCTTTACTTGATCTATTATCATTTTTATCTCTATCCAAGATGATGCTAAGTGGTATTCTGAGATTACAGTGCATATGCTTACGATGAAGGCGTGATTCTTTTAGGAATCCAGTGGCACTCACATGGTCTTCAGGGCAGACACAGAGAAGTGTGTGGGCAGTCTGCAGCCAAGCTTTTCTATCACAATATGGGAATGTCTTTAAAAAGAAGAAGCATCCTGGTCCTTTTTATTACTTTCCTCATGGCAGTAATTGAGGGTCCAAGTTATCATTAAATTTAAATTCTCTTACTTCACATGAAAAAGAAAAAAAGATAACATTTTTCTTCATTCGAAACACTGAGGTTAAAAGATTAATTAGTGCTGTTTACAAAGTACTTCCAGTTTTCCAACTTCCAAGCATGTGGCTAGACTCTACTTTCCCTGCTTCCTTAAAGTTAAGGTCACCATGTGGCTTACTTTGGTCAATAAAATATTGAGTGAGGGTGATAAAATCTGGTGGATCCATACAATGGAACATTATTCAGTGACAAAAAGAAAAACTACAAAAGGACATGGAGGGAACGTAAGTTTTTATTGCTAAGTGAAAGAAGCCAGTCTGAAAGACCAATTCTATATGATTCAAACT
>NW_011888800.1:5092571-5148381 GCF_000151845.1 Pteropus vampyrus | reverse complement strand
GGTTGCTTGCTGAAACTGCTACCTAAGTATTAAGTGCACTTTCAGCTGCATTTGATAAATAATCAAATGTTCCTCCTTTGTACTTTCAATGCTTCGATTCCCTATATTAAATATTCTTTATTAGAAAAACTGGTTGATTCTGTCTTCTGACCTGGCCTTTACTTGATCTATTATCATTTTTATCTCTATCCAAGATGATGCTAAGTGGTATTCTGAGATTACAGTGCATATGCTTACGATGAAGGTGTGATTCTTTTAGGAATCCAGTGGCACTCACATGGTCTTCAGGGCAGACACAGAGAAGTGTGTGGGCAGTCTGCAGCCAAGCTTTTCTATCACAATATGGGAATGTCTTTAAAAAGAAGAAGCATTCTGGTCCTTGTGATTACTTTCCTCATGGCAGTAATTGAGGGTCCAAGTTATCATTAAATTTAAATTCTCTTACTTCACATGAAAAAGAGAAAAAGATAATATTTTTCTTCATTCAAAACACTGAGGTTAAAAGATTAATTAGTGCTGTTTACAAAGTACTTCCAGTTTTCCAACTTCCAAGCATGTGGCTAGACTCTACTTTCCCTGCTTCCTTAAAGTTAAGGTCACCATGTGGCTTACTTTGGTCAATAAAATATGAGTGAGGGTGATAAAATCTGGTGGATCCATACAATGGAACATTATTCAGTGACAAAAAGAAAAACTACAAAAGGACATGGAGGGAACGTAAGTTTTTATTGCTAAGTGAAAGAAGCCAGTCTGAAAGACCAATTCTATATGATTCAAACTGTGTGACATTCTGGAAAAGGTAAAACTAAAGAGCCAGTGAAAACATCAGTGATTGCCAGGGGGAAGGGAGGAGGGGAAAGGTGGAGCACAGGGCATTTTTAGGACAATGAAACTATTCTGTGTAAGACTATAATGGTGGATACAGGATATTATACACGTGTCAAACCTATAGAATGTACAACACAAAGAGTGAACCCTAATGTAAACTATGGACTTTAGTTAATAATGATATATCAACATGGGCTCATCAGTTATAACAAATTTACCATACCAATGCTAGAAGTTAATAAAAAGGGATACTGTAGCAGTAGGGAAGGAGTATGTAGAAACGGTGTACTTTCTGCACCGTTCTTCTGTGAACTTAGAACTGTTCTAAAAAGTAAAGTCTGTTTTTAAAAAATAAAAAGAGAAAAAAATGAGTGAGTGTAATCCCTGTGTGGCATTTGGGTGGGAGAATCAAAAGCCGATACACAATTTGCCATCCCTTCCCCTTTTTTTCTATTTCAGAAGTGGAACCTGGAAATGAACCTCCCTCATTCTGGTTCCCTTAGTGAAAATAGTCTAGAACATTTCCTTACCTCCCATTCCCCACAAGCCAATCTTCAGTGGACATGTACTATGAGTGAGAAATAAACTGTTACTGTCATTGTTGTCATTGTATTAAGAAAGAAAATTTAGTGGTTATTTGCTACTGCAGCTTATTCTGACAAAGAGAGAAATTTCAAGGAAGTTCTACTCTAGTCTCCAACAGAAATGTTAAACAGAGAGCATTCACACAATTCTGGACAAAGAAACACACTTTTTTACAGATGATTTTCAAATATTTCACATTCTCCTCCATAATTGTAATATGTGCAATTTTATTTTTTGGAAAGTAGGCACCAACTTGCTTGGGGACCATTTATGAAAGCTATTTCTTCCAAGAAATTAAAATTGCTATATAAAACTATTAAAGAACCTACACAAATTAAGCATTTTCTATATTAAGAAGGGATTTGTTCATCAAAGTTTGCTTGTGAGACCAAAATTGTATCTTATGACTGTTGTTTAATGTATTTGTTTTAGTTAAGTAATTAATTATTGTTTGGAGTTTAGTATGTCAACTAAAGTGTCAAGAAATGCTATTCTGAACCAATTGAATTTAAACTTTAAAATAACTCCTGAAAGGAAACTATAAACATAAATGAACCCAAATAAAGTTATAGAAACTTTGTGGACAACTTGTATCTGACACACACAAAAATATCCATAACTAAAAGAATGTAAAAAAAAATACATTTCTACCCAAATTGTCTTGTCAAATTCTTATATTTTTACCTCCAAAATTTTTTTCATGCCCCTTTGCAAAAAATCTCTCCTCTGCCCTGTACCCAGGCAACTACTATTCTGCTTTCTGTCATATATATTACTTTACATTTTCTAGAATTCCATAGAGATAAAATTATATAGTATGTGTTTTTTTGTTTAGTTTCTATCACTCAGCATAATGATTTTGAGATTCTTACATATTACATGCATTAGTTGTTCACGCTTTTCTGTTGCTAGGCAGTATCCATTGTAACTACATTTGCTTATCCTTTAGCCATTGATGGTCATTTGGATTATTTCCAGTGGTTATTTCAAATAAAGCTTTTATAAACATTCATGTATACATCTTTGTGTAAACACATTATTTATGAGGGTTTTTTAACATCACCATTATGTTGTCACATCCTCAATTTACATACATATACATACGCACACACACACACAAATGGATGCTATTAATGAGTAAAATAAAGTTAAAAGATAGTGATGAAAAAGGTAAGAAATACTATAAATTAGTGAATAAGATGGTAAATAGAAGAATGAAGCTGTAATCAGACAAGCATTCAAATAAGAAAAGGGCGAGCAGGAAAAGTTACAATGAATTTCCGAACTTTTAATTTCAGTAGACTTGTGATCCATTTGTCCTATTTCCACTTTCAGTCATGAGCTTCTGTCAAACAATGGACATAAAAGCATCAAAGCTTTTGTAACATTTTTCAGATACAGCACAAAAACTTTTCTAACTTACTGAAGTCACAGAAGAGAATAAAAGTATAGATATGTCTTTCACAGTTGCACACTTCATAGCAAATTAAAAATAAAATATATAAAGAAGAAATGGTAAGAAATGTATATAACCACAAGATCACAGCTATTATGTTCAGAGATAAATCAAAATGAACTATTGAAAAAAATTAATTTCAGAAATAACCATCACATACTTGGTAGAAAAGCAACTAATTAGATTTATATAAAAACATAGACATCATAAATATGATCAACAGTTAGTATCACGGGATTCTCACATGAGGGAGAAGTGCTTGACAGATTTCTGTAATTTTAGTCATTGAAAACCCAGGCTACAAAATTAGAACTTTTTACACATCATTGACTCTTGTTTTATATGAGATAGGTAGGTAGGTAGGTAGGTAGGTAGGTAGGTAGGTAGGTAGATAGATAGATGATAGAGATGATGAAAATAGATAGATAGATAGATAGATAGATAGATAGATAGATAGATAGATAGATAGATAGATGATAGATAGATAGATAGATTGATTTAAAAATATAGCTACTTGAGGAAGAGAAGTGGCTCCTGAATGACTGCCTGCTAGTCTCAGAGAAAATCACTGGCCAAGAAAAAAAAGTCCTGATCTTTATTTAGGGTTGATGGAAATGGTGAGAATATTCAACACTATCAGCTTTAAGACACCGCATGTACTTATTCTGAGAGCACTATTCAAAGAAATGAATGCCAGATATAAACATTGCTTTTTTCACACAATTAAAAATTCTGCTGTTGAGGAGAAAAATACACATATACATTTTTAAACTGGAGAAAATAAAAATATTGTTTCATGACTGTAAGACCAATGAAGAATAATAATAATTTCAAGCAACCTCAAGAAATAACGTATCCCAGTAATATACTCAGTATCGTGAACCATTGAAATCTATCTTTTAGTGCTAAATTTTCAGGATTAAGATTAAAGATAATTAGTTGGGATTATTTAAGAAGGCTCACCAGGAGGGCAAAGACCTGATTGCTCAATGACTCTTCCCCAGAGCCCAAAGATTCCCTTCACTCTTCAGGAAACATAGTTACTGGCTTCACCAGAACTTTTAAAAACCACATCCAAATGCTGCAACTGTTGATGGCACTTTCCGGGGCAAACACAAATAAACAGTGTATTCCAAAGCTGTTCCCACTATTTCCTAGGTCAAGTAATTTTACCCTCCAGCTTGGAAGGGTAATATCCTTACCAATACATGATCTAAAGAAGCTCTAAACTTTCCAGTAAGAAATCAACCCACGAGACTCATATGAAAACATCAGGGAGACCTAAGATGCAAGACAAAATTTTTGTCCTTGAACTAGACAAAAATTCTTTTGTTAAAAATCATAAAATAAAACAAGT
Source organism: Pteropus vampyrus (assembly GCF_000151845.1). Classification (NCBI taxonomy): domain Eukaryota; kingdom Metazoa; phylum Chordata; class Mammalia; order Chiroptera; family Pteropodidae; genus Pteropus; species Pteropus vampyrus. The sequence goes on along the minus strand of NW_011888800.1, from coordinate 5,144,155 downwards.
ATTTTTGATAAAATTTTCAATATGTTATTTTATTTTTATTACTTAAAAATGTTCATATTTTAAAATTGGTAGGTTATTAAGGCACTAAATGTTTATTAAGTGATTCAGAGATGCTGAATATTTGGAAAGCACTGAGGTATTCCAGGTGGCTGTTGGGGAAATAAAGGAGATTGATCTGAGATGTTTTAGTGAGTAAAAGAATGTGAAATACAATACTCTTCAATCAAATAGGAATGTCTGGTCATAGTAGTGCCACTTGACGGGTGACTGTCTCAAATTTGGGTATCTAAGTTTGCAGCTGTTCAGTAAGGGTACGATTTCCTGTTACTCCATATAATGGATGACCCTGGACTGGATCTATGAGGGTGCACACTCCTCTCTCATCTGAGCAAACACAGATGAGCCCTTTGTTTCCACTTAAGCCCCACAAGCCTTCCTAATAACAAACCGAAGTCAGCTAAGTTCAGGTGGCTAAAATGGTGCTTTTGTTATGAAAGCAGTGGCCAGAAAATGCAAACTCTTTGAATCATCCAGCCCAGCTATTTCCTTCAGAATCCAACACTGAGCCAAGCGATTTTTATTTTGTCTTCTCAAACTAGGTAACGCTCCCTTGTAGCAGACTCTTGGATAACTGCAGGCAGCTGGGGGCACACCCGACTTTTGGGGGAGAGTTTTCGGACCAGATTTAAAACCAATTACCGGGCTTATGTAAGTGAGGGCATCGGCAAGAGCCTGGCATGAGTGGGGTAGGAGACATTTAGGAAAAGAGGCATAAATGGCAAAATAGAAGAAAGCCACTGGAGAAAACAAACAGAAGGAGCACAATCTGGCGCCAAATAGAAGAGATGATTATTTTTTGACAGAATTTACAGGCATCTAAAAAAAGAGAGAACGCGAAAAAAAATAAAAATAAAAAAGAGCAATTTCTTCTTTTGTCTTGCTTCAGTCACATGGCTGTCCCATGCGACCAGTCCAGCCATGGATGTTGATTGTTTCCTCTCCTTCGTTTCTGCTAACATTTTCTTCTGCTCTGCCCAGGGTCCTTTCCGATTTTGTTTGCTTATTGACACACAGAAAGAATCAACATCTCTGCTCTCAGGCTTTCCATGAAGAGCTGTGGAGAGAAGTGACTCAGGGAAGAAGGACTAACCTTGACTTAGTAACTTCTTCACCTGCTCGTGTCATACCACAAGGCCCCAGCGGCAAAGTTTTAGATTACAGAAAGTTTAAAATTATTCTCGAAGGTCTTCAATGTTGTGATCAATCTGTAAACAAAGCGCTTTCTAGACATTTAATAGTTAAAATAATGTCCACCTGCTTTGAGGTTATAAGAATGCAATAGTGACCCACTAGTTTCCCGATGCCCAAGGAACAGCACCAGAGAAAAGCATCTAACATTTAGTCCTTACCGTTAAGCAAATCACTTACTGTAGCGTCTTCTTCCCAGAAATCTCTAAAAACAAGCTGCTGGGATAAAGCCTATGTAGATACAGCAGAAGGCTGGTGGGTTTTTTTTTTTTTTTTTCATTTCTTTACTTTCGATGATGCCTTCTTTTGAACACTATTTTCTGTAACAAAGAGTAACAAGGTAGGAGATGATTTGGATGGAGGAGACAATCCAATGAATGTCTCTTCAAAATACGGGTCCTTTGCTATTATAGGAGAAAACTTTGTCCCTAAATGTTCGGCACGCATGCGCTCTGACATAGTTATGAAAAATTCTGATTCCAAATTCTCCAGCAACTAGGTCAAAGAGTTGGCTTTGAAGCGGAAATCCTGGCAGAAAGGAGCAAATGTTGATTTTCAAAATCAAAAAGTTCATAATGTTAGTTGGTCAGGATTGTTCAAGGAAAAAAAAAATACAAAAATGTTTAAAAGAAAAGGCCGCTCTTTTCGAACTAGCCAGTAGAGGGAGTTAATTTACTCTTGCACTCATTCAGTAAGTATTTCTTGAGAACACCCCCAGAGGGCATCGAAGCTCTGTGCCCTTGCCCTCCTACCTTGCCCTATACATAGCTTCCATTTGCCTATTGATGAGCTGTATCCCTTCTAATAAACCAGTAATAGTAATTAAACTATTCCTGAGCCATTCTAAAGAGTTTTCAAACCCAAAGAGGGGTCATGTGACCTCCCAATTTATAGCTGTTTGGTCGGAAGTACAGGAGGCAGGCTCCGACGACTTGCAATTGGTGAGTGTCTGAAGTGAGGCAGTCTAGTGGGACTGAGCCCTTAACCTATGGGGTCTGCAGCAACTCTGGGTACTTAGTGTCAGAATTTAATTGAATTGTAGGAAACCCAGTTCATTTCTGGAGATGTGGAGAACAGGTTGGTGTGAGGGAAAAAAATCCCACATATTTGGTGTCAGAAGTGTTGTGGTGTCGAAAAGTGGTTTCTAGAACACACTTATTTGTGCCTCAAGAATTGGGAAGGCTATAGATGAGATCAGTCTTCATGAATAAATTGATTTGTGCCAACAGACAATGGATGAGGTTTGGAAAGTCATGGAGATTATCTGTGAGCTTGTCACATTAGGAAAAGAGCGAGTTGGGTTGAACATAGAGTTGTGTGCCATAGGAACCCACTGGGGAGAGACAGGAAAAGAATCTGAGTACCGAGCAGGGACTTGAGCATGACAGAATTCAAATGCTATGCAAGAATGCATTCCAGCAAATAGAGGAATGACATGAGGTCTGAGATTTGGAAAATTCATCCTGATTGACTATGTGGAAGAACTGGAGAGAGACCACGTAGGAAACTACTATATTAGTCCAGCTCACCCCTCCCTCCAATTTTTTAAAGATGAGGCCCTTAACTAAGGTAGTAGTTATAAGGTTATATGTGAGGAGACAGGTCAGGAAATATTAATGAGTTAAAATCAATCATGCCTTAGTGGGATTGAGGAAGAAGGAGGAGTCCACTGTAATTCATTTCAGACTTAAATTCTAGACAAGTGGTACTATTCACTGACATAGGGAACTTAGGGGAAGTGTGTTTTGAGAGACTGTGAGTATGTGTTAGGCACATCAAGTTTAAGCTGTTGGCAATACATTTAGGAGCAGATTTTCAAGATCTGGACTATGGATTTAAATTTGAAATACATTTGAATATGAAGACCCTGTGAGCAGTTGAGATAGACCAGAGGGCCCAGGAAACAGTAGATGATAGAAAGCTTAACTTCAGATGTTGGAACACTGGTAGGTGATGATTTCCTCTGTCATTGAAAGAACCTTGATCAGTGTCTCAGAGAAAATTTAGACAAATAGGAGACTACAACAAAGAGAATTGTTCTGAGTTTATCAGTCATCATTCCTGTGAGCTTAAGGGACAGATCGATGATCAGTAGCACCTTAAAATCACTCACACATGCCCCAAATTAGATCATCAGGTATATTTTCGAACCAATAGTGCCTCTTTCCTTAGGCCCCTTGTCATCGCTGGGATGTCCCTCGGCCAGAGTTCATTGGCCACTTGGGACTCTCCTCTGTCTGTGTAGGCTTCCCATGACCCCTCAGCCAGGAGCCACTGCTTTCCCTGTCTTACAAATGCCCTATGTAAGTGAGAGGGTTCCCTTATAGACAGGTCCCTCTGAGCCTGATTTCAGAGAAATAACTCATCAGTCTCAGATCACTTGTTTTTCTAAACCAGGACTGCATCATGTTGAAACCAGAAAAATTAATCCCTCTTTTCACAGAATGTACTTTCTAGGGGAAATGGGAGGAATCAATAAAAGGTTTACCCTTCATTTTGACATGCTGCCCTGACTACAGAACATGATCTCCCTAAAAGACTGAGTCTTAACCTCACAGCCAGATCAATCAACATGCAGAAAAAGCTTGACCCAGGCTTTGAGCATGTGGTAGCCTCAGGTGTGAGGTGAAGGCTGTGACATGCTCTCTCTGTCCCTGGAGTCTTAGTGCTCATCTACAAAAGACCTCCGGGAGAATGTCTTTTAAGGCACATCTTTAGCCAGGAGTCTTTATCTCTCAACTTTTCTAAAGTTTGTGTTGTATGGACAAATGACTCTGCTTTCCCAGTGAAAGTGGTTTCTGGACTCCTGCTGTGGGCCCACTTATGGTAGAAGTCAACTCAGGCTGACCATGGTGTGTGCCCAGCAGATGCGGCCACTGGCTTTGGGTGAGAAAGCACTTCTGATCCATCAGCAGAATGATTTCAACGTGTTCTCTGCTTCTTCTCAGTGTGATTCCACCAGGGTACCCACATTCCTCTGCATGATATGTTGTACTTGGAGTCCTTCCCTGTTTCAATTGCAGTATCAGTCAGAGGGAAATAGAAAAACAGCATTCTTTCATGTAAATAACCAGTAGGCAGCTGGCTACTCCTGGTTGCTAACATAACTCCACCAGTGTATTCTGGCAGCTGGGTTTACTTAAGGGAGAAGACAGACAGTCCCCTGCTTAGAAACAGATCTGCTAAACATTACTTCAGTAGCCTCCTTGCTGTCTGCAAAAGTAAAACCCTTGAGAAAAAATACCAGTAAGGGACCTATCTCTGAGTTAGGCTGAGCACAAATCTCAGATCTGACACTTACCAGCTGTGTGGTCTTATTCATTTATTCACTTAAGAAATATTTATGGAGTACCTACCATGTGGCGGGCACACCTCTTAGATAAGTTAGTTGATCTTGCTAAGCTTCAATTTCCTCATCTGAAAAATGGGGATCATAATACATACCTCCCAGGGCTATGTGAGGAAAAAGTGAGATAGGGTATGTAATTAAGCACACAGCACAGGGGTCAATAAAAGAAAATCCTCAATTAACTATGACTGCTGGAGGGATTATTCCCTTTACCCCAGCCTGTGCCAAATTCCTACTCGGTGAGGAGTTCCTAATAATGCCAGCACCTCTCTCCCAGCCCTCAGCTGGTGCAGAGTCTACCTTTTTATTCCTTTTCTGTCTTTATATAATATGCATCGACCTGGAGTTGCCCACATTAAGGGACAGTGTAAATAATGGCAGAAAGTGAAGTCTCTGCCCTGGCTTCAGAGCTCACATTTGCTGTCAGCTGCTTACCATACTCTTCTTGCTGAATCTCTCCAGGGTCTGCATCATATATGAATCTGATCAAACAAAATACAGATATAGATATAGTATAAATGTATTATATTTTTTCTGACACAAAGTTGAGTAGATTTCTCAGTGATGGGCAGGAGAAAGTGATAGACATTTGGGAAGGAGAAGCTGACCTCATTATAAGAATTAACACAGAAACTGAATTAGGCTTCAGCAGACTCTAGCTTTGCCCCCCAAAAAATCTTCACTAAATATTCTCCAGCTTACCTGGGGCTATAATATAATGTGGATGCAGGAAGAGCAGACCATTCTAAAAACAGTCCTGCTACAGTCCTGAGCTCCCTTTAAATTGTTCAATCCCACTAGTAGTGATACTGAGCTGTATTCATGCAGGGTAGCAGTGACCATGCCTGCTAAACCAAAGAGCAGACCAGATCACTCCGGTCACAACCAGCCTTCCTACAAACTTCGCCAATCTCTACAATAGACTCAGTTGACTTCCATGCAGAACAAGTCTCCCCAAAGCCACGGATGAAATTCTAACACCAATGAGAGAGCTTCCAAGCTCTGATTCAGTGGTTCTGATGTGAATGTCAATCACATTTGTTGTAAATTTCATTCTGTCTTTTTATCTGTTCAGCAAATATTTATTGAGCTCTTACTATGCCACAGGCACTTGATCCATTACCACAGTTCAAGTCATTTGCTCAACTCCTTAGGCACCTGATACAAGTACCTGGCTCTTGCTTCCCCAAGGCTGAATCCTGCCTTACTATGCTATCCAAACTTTAGCTCCTCAAAGGCTTGCTTTTACCCACCCTTTACACTGTGAACCATAATCTGTCTGGGACTCTACCGACACCACCAGCTGGACTCTTGTTTCCCCTACTGCCCCTTGCATCAGGCTGTCCATTTTAAACATCCTCCCAGCTGCAGGGACACTACTGGTTACCTTTATTGAACTGTCTCATATCTAGTTACCTAGACAGAGAACTTGCATATGTTGAGTGCTTAATAAATATTATTTGTTTCATTTAGACTTCCCACTGGTAAAGTAACCTACATGAAAACAGGACCTTGCCTCATTTGTTCACTATTGTGTACCTACCACCTGGATTTGGGGTAGCACATAGTAGGCACCAAAAAAATTCATGGACTAAAGATTCATTCTAGCATTTTTTTTTATGTTAAGAAAATGTGGGCAGGTAACCCCTTGCCATTCAATGGTAATACTGAACTGGAAGCAGCAACTTCTGCCTCGGATGCCTTTTTATTGAAAGCGTCCCTGAAAGACACAAGAAAGTTGGAAGTTTATCCTATTCCAAATGCACTACAGCAATGAGTACTGCACCACCTTACTCAGAGGCAAAACAACCCTAGAAATGTTCCCTGCTCAGGTAACCAGAGAGAGGAGGGCTGTGTATAAGAATATGGACTATTTCAAGCATAGTATTGCTCACTTGTGCTTTCTTTTTACTGCTAAATGTGTACAAAAATGACAGATAGTAATTTCCCTTGCCTAGCAACTATACTTTGAAATATATCCTGCAGAAGAACATTCCTCTCCATCTCTTTTCTCCCTGTCGACTGTCCGAAGTGCTTTGACAATGAGAAGGCATGCACAAGAAGATCTGAGCTGAAATCTTAAAGGAACAGAATCCATTCAATAATGCATCACTTTGATTATTTTGAAGATATTTAGAGAGAAGCTAGATATTTCTCTCCAGGCTTGATAGAGAATTGGGGAAATTTTCAGGGTAATAGGAGAAAATGAAGTAGACTGGTTTTTGCAGATATGCCTGCTTCTCCATCCATATGTAATTCCTAGTTCATTATCTTCTCAGCTTACCAATCTACATTATCCCAATAAATGCATGCATCGAGCATACTTCATTACCTGTCACTCTTAGGTATAGATTGTCCATAACTCTACAGTAACAAGTATAAATTCCATTTCAGTTGTCTATATATCCAGGTCCCCAACCAGGCTTATCCTTTTACCTGATTTGTTTTTCTTCTTAGAAGTGTATCGGTCAGGTTTAAACCAGAGAAATAGAAGCAATATAAAAATAATATGAAGAGGTTTACTCTAAGGAATTGGTGAATGCAATCATGGGAGTTGCCTAATTAAGTCCAATATATATAGGACAGGTCAACAGGAAGGACATGGGTTGCAAACTGCTATCCACAAATGAATTTCTTCTTCTCTCAGGGGAAACTCAGCCCTGCTTTTAAGATCTTTCAGCAGAATGAATCAGGCCCATTTACTTTCTCTAGAATAATCTCTCTTAAACTGATTATGGATTTTAAAACATCTACAAAATGTCTTCATAGCAACATCCAGGTTAGTGTTTAATTGGATAATTTGGGACTATAGTCTAACCAAGCTGATGCATCAAAAAAGCTATCATAACCTGATATATTTTACTTATTTATTTATTGTTTATTGTCCCTCTCACTCCTAGTGGAAATGAAAGCTCCATGAGGACATCAAATTTTTCAGTTTTGTGTACTGCTATAAGTCTTCAGCAGCTGGACACAGTCTGGTATATGCAAAGCAGGCAAAAAAAAAATTGTACCGAATGAATGAATGAATGAATGAGTGAATGAATGAATAGCTTTCTTGCAGAAAGGAGCCTCCTCTCTTCACATGGTCTCTACAGCAGGGGTCCCCAACCCCCCGGGGCGCAGACTGGTACCAGTCCGTGGCCTGTTAGGAACCAGGCCACATAGAAGGAGGTGAGTGGAGGGCGAGCAAGTGAAGCTTCATCTGCATTTGCAACTGTTCCCCAGCGCTAGCATCGCTGCCTCAGCTCCACCTCAAATCATCAGGCATTAGATTCTCATAGGAGCTCCGGTACCTGGTGCCAAAAATGTTGGGGACTGCTGCCCTACAGCATCCAGCATAGTTCCCATTACAGAGCAGGTGGTCGTAATTGTTTTGAATTAAATTACTGAGAGGAGACTACCCTGTGGTGCACATTCTTTTCTTGCCTATAGAATTCCACAACTTGGGTGAATTGGTATTGCGGCGAAGATGGGCATAGAGGGACAGAAGACCGTTTACACACCTGATATTACCAAGGTGAGGAAGAATAGACATTGGCACCATCACATTCCTGCTGGAACTGTGGGAACCGAAGACAGGAGGAGATGCAGTTTCGATTGGCAGTCATGCTGGAGGGATTCGATATAGTGTTGGCTGGAAGGAGGCATGAAGGGTCATAGAGGACATGGCTTCAGTATGCTTCTGCTTCTGCATAAAAGCCCCTGATTTTGGGTGACAGCCTGACAAGAAAGTCACTGTCTTGGACTATCGATTCAGATAATCAGAGTCAACGGAGGAAACAGCTATGAGTTCCTAAGGTCAAGCTTCAGTTTCTGTGGCCCCTGGACAGTTGTTCTTGAAGGAAAAGGGCATCTGATACCATGGGGTTTTTTTCTTTTGTAAGACCAGTGCTGTGAGACTCCTTCTCCTAACCACGGTGGGGTATTTTTATTTACAGCTGGGGTGATAATTACATGTACTATTCTTTTAATATGGAACATGTTTCCTCCTTTTTACTCTTAAAGTAGAGAAAGTTTTCCTACCAAATCTGTTATTACCAAGTGGTATTTTCTTCTTCCCAACACATACTGGACCTTCCAGTCTGCCAGCTCAGCAGATGCATGCGAATATGTGCATGCCACACACACACTCACACACACACACACACACACACACACACACACACACCCACAACTACCACCACCACCACAGGCAATAGTAGAGAAGTAAACAAGAATAGAGATAGAAACTTGGGGATGACCAAGGAGTAGAATGTGTATTTAATACATGTTTTGGTGTGCTCTGGGCTATAAGGAAAATACATCCAGAAAGTTAAAAGTAAGTTGACTGAAACATTTGTAGACTTGAGACAATGAATTTGACACTAAAAGAAGCAACCATAAATATAAGATGAAGTCAGTGGGCAAGAGAAGCAGTAAATTGAAATATCAGATCCTGGTGTCAGGATGTGAATTTCTCTCCTTATAAAACTCTGTGAAGGAACGAGAACCAGAGCCAGAACTCTGAGAGAAGGTATGGTTAGCACCCAATACAGTGGTCACAAAATAAACCCTTGCTGAAGGTGAAGTCTTAAAACACCTGTTAGAACAGATAGAGATATGCTCCAAGGCATATCACTGAGGGATTTTTAAATGCAAAATGAATGGCACCTCTGAAGAGATGTAGATTTCTCAGCTCCATGAAATCTGAGCTACCACCACCATTATAACCATTCTATAATTCTTATTCAGACTACTCTGTTGATTGGTATTCAGAGCATCAAATGCTCAGAAAGATCTGTTTGCTCTGCCCCTCCCAAAGTAAAATATGATTATAAAACATCATTATTCAAAATTAGAGAAACACTTCAGTGAAGTGCTGAATGAATTAACAAAGAGTTAGATTTTGCCCATAGACATTTAAGAAGAGAATAATCATTAGGTGGAAACTTGAGGCTCATGGAACAGTGGAACCTGATGTCTGGACATGTTCCAGGGACAAAGTAGCTGTTAAAAATTATTGGGTTAATTTAAATATAAATGAAAATAAAAATAGATTTGAAAAATAAGTATTAGCAAAGGATGGCAGTGACAAAAATAATTTTTAAAAGTTATTTATGTTGGACTTCACCATGCTTTCATGGACTGCATGAACCTAAGTGTTTCTAAATTATAAAACTCTACATCTCAAAGCAGATTGTGCAACCAAGCAGGGATTGAATATTTGGGGAGGGTATTATTTATTTATCTATCCCTTACCTTGTTGCTAAAATGGTTTAAGAAATTTATAATGATGCATACAGTGAAGTAAGATAAAATAAATTTCAAAAACTAAGAAAATAAAAAGAGGGGAAAATAAGGTTAGACAAATAAGATGGAGCCAGAAAAGAGGTTAATATCCAAAAATGAATCTGCTAGATACTAGATGACATAGGAAGATAAGAAAGCTCTCCAGCTTTTCCTTCACCTCCTACCATCATCCAATTTCCCCATTAGTTCTCTAAATGCTGTGGATAAATGGTATAAAGGCACAACACCAAGCACTTCTATCTCTAAGCTAACCAATTCTCTCATTTCTTTCCTGAGGGAAGGAATAGAAATTAAGTGGTAGCTGAATGAGTATGGAAGGAGAAGGGGTTTCAAATGTCCTTCTACAATGTAGACTGCCTTCACACACAAGTTAATAAATGAATTGGATCCACAAGTATGAATCTTCTACCACAACCAGTCTTTAGCAAAGACAGAACAGAAAATCAGCAATCCAAGTATAGATAAGAAAAAGTCAGTAATTCTGTCACTTGTGAGGTTTTTACAGGTTAAGTCATAACATTTATTTCTTCCCCTTTTGAGTTCAGAGCCAAATGCAGATGGATGTTTCCCTCTTTCTGATTCCAATCTCAACAAGAGTCAGAAAGATGAAAACTGAAATATCAGCTCTATTACTGGGGTAGGTGAATCTGAGAATGCATCTTGACCCATAAGCAGATATGAGATTTAATAAGTCTCCTGTAAACAGAAGCTACAGTCTAAAGCATAGGTCTCCCCTTTGCAGAGGCATAGTATAGCTAGGTAAGCTCCAAATGCATAAGCAGAGCAGTGGGGTCCTGATGAGAGGTGGTTCCAAATGGAGGCTCAAGAAGAGGCTGAGGCACATGTACTCAGAGCCTCTTCTCTGTCTCACCAATCAGATGAGTATCTCCTCTCATTGGTGGTGGTGGTGGTGGTGGGAGGTTTGTTAATGAATGAGGCAAGAAAAGAAAGAGTCCACAATTACATCTTCCATGTTTCTCTATCCTCTATGGGGTGGGACGTAATCATTGTCTCTGGTGAACTGCCAAGCAGCAGTATGATCCTCAATTGCATCAGATAATACTGGGATGCATAGAAAAGGATGGAAAACAAAACTGTACAAGGGTTGATTCATTAATACAGTCTATAGCCAGTTTCAGGTAACATATACCTGTGTGTGAGCTTAAACAGGTACATGGGGCAAAAGTAGTTCTGGTTTCTTTTGTTCCTAGAAGTCTAAGAGGCATGAAAATGCAGCAAATAGCACATTGACATAAGGCATCTGTCAAGATCTCTCTTCTTGGTGCTGTTGCCCCAGGCTGAATGGTGCATCGGGTCATCCTTCCCCATGAAACCCTTCAATACTCTTCCTTGTTCTAAGTTTTAAATTCCAATCTCTTAGAATATCCTACATAGCCTCACCCTGTTGTCCAAGACCTGTCTATTAGTATCTCATTTCTTATGGCTCCCTCCCTCATCCCCAAGTTCACTCTATTTCTCTGAAGCACCAGCACCGTCACATGGGCGCTCTGCTCACCTAGAACACTCTAGTCCTCCTCCTTCTGCCGATTAGCCTCAACCCACTCTTCAAGTTTCTATTTCCTCCAGGCAGCAGCCTCTTTGTTAGGATTGCCTCCCCATAGGGATCTCCCTGTACCACTCCCTGTATCACACTAATGGACAGTACATGTCACAACATCTCTTACTAGGATTTATGCTTCATAAAGTCAGGTACCATGTGCCTTATTCTATTGTTTATTCCCAACATATAGCATCATTTCTTATATCAGAGAGGCTCCATAAATATTTACTGATTACATAGTGAGTGAAAGACTGTCTCCCAACTATAGGACCCCAATCCCCACCTCAGCTTCCTTTCCCCTCTGCAAAGGGACTCAGATTCAAAGGAATGAAAAATAAAAATTCTAAGATCCTGCTTCTTAATTAAGTGTTTTTATTGTTACTGCTACTGAATAAAATCTCCAAGGACCAGAAAATTTGGAAATCAGCTGTTTTCCTTATTTTCTGCTAAGTTAAGGGAGTTACAGCTCTCTTCTCCCCAACGTACACCCTCCCAAGTGGCTTATTAGCTCCAACAGAATCCAAGAGCCAACAAGATTGTCTTTGTTCAATTGCACAGCCATTGCTCTATTTCAGCCCTCATTAGCCTTACTCTCAACAGGCTGGTGATAGCCCTTCCCCCTCCAACGATGACTTTGATTGAGAGGTGAGTGTAGTTTTCTGTCAAAGCTCAAACTCCTAAAATATTTAAAATCTAAACGTTGCCACTGCACATCCTCTGAGCTGACCCTATGACCAACCTCTTTCTACTCCTATTCCTACAACTCCTGGGGTAGTTCTCTAGGGAAAGTGACCTTTCTGGTTTTGTCCCAGGCATTACCTGCTACCTAAAAGAAGGGTCTTGTCTCTGTAGGAGGGTTCTTAAACTTGATTCAGAGATTAGGTTTGCATTTGCAAAATTTGTTCAAACATATGTTTGTCTGGGCTGGGGTCTATAGCTTTTATCAGAGCAGCTTGAAGGCTCACTTTTCAATTAGTTTAACTGGATGGTCTTTTCACAGCATCTTCCAACCAATCCTAACCAATGGCTTTCTCTTTCCTAAGCATTGTTTAAATGAGGCCACAGGCTTGAAATATCTTTTCTCATACACCGGGTTTTTTATCTCAGCTCAGTTTTCTTCTACCTTAGAGTCCCTCCCAAGGAAGCCATGAAAGGATGTGCTAAGTTTCTGGAAGCTCCCATTTTATTAAAAAGCCCACAAATAGAAGTTTAGAATCCTGGGTTATACTGTGAACTCTGCCTCTAAATATGTGTGTGACCAAGTGCAAGTTACTTATTTTCTATATTCTTCAGTTTTCTATCTGTTGAAATAAACCAGTGTGGACTAGATAAACCCTAAAGGCTCTCTGAGCTCTGAAACATCTATACTCACATGAAATCAGACTATATGGGCAGAAATGATATGATGGGTAATTATCTGCGCAGGTACAAGTTAACATATTCTGCTGTGCTCCATGGTCTAGAAATATATGAACATATTGTGTATCTAACAAAGCAACCTTAGACTATTTCCTATTTGTTCTTATTTCTCTACTTTTTTTTTTTTTGGCCATTTCATTTTCACTCATGTTTTAGATATCAGCTATGACAGTCAGATCTCAGAAGAATAACAGAACAAAAGAGTCAACTTTCAGCTTTTAAGTTTCAAAATAGACTTTGAAACCCTCATCATGGAACACAGATTGAATAGATTTATAAAGAAGCCATGATAATAGAAGAGCTTTATTTCTTGCTCTAGACTTGATAAAGATTCCTCAGAATGGGGAGGAAGAAAGGAGATGAAGATACAGTGCTTAGACCTAAGTGTATCCCTGGGGAAAGGGACATTTACACTGCCACTCTCCCCAAGGCAACACTGATTTGAAAACCCAAATGCAAAGGGGACCTGTGTTAGTTTCCTGGGTGGGTCTTGGGAAAGTGAATAAGGTCCTAGAGTTCCCCTCTATCCTACCAGTATAGTAGGGTTGCAGTAGCGGGCAAGGGGAATCAAGGCAAAGAGGCTCTGGAATAACCCTCAAGCCTCCTACTGACCAAGAGCAGCACAGAGAGCACCTTCTCTAGAACTTCATGTTGGATTTACATTTTCTATAATCTGTTTATGCTGACAGAGAAGTGGGATTCTATCTCCTAAGTGACTGCTCTTTGCTAGCCAATGACATCTTACTCTGATGTCAACATAAGATATACTGAGAAAGATAGCATTGCCAAAAGCACCTCTGAGCCTTTCATATTTTGCAATTAGAGTTCCATCTTCTTAATGCAAGAGTTATATTCATTTACTAAAAACCAGTCACAATGGTTATTTTTGGAAATACTGACTTTTCTATACTAAAATCAATGGATAATTCCTTTTAAAAATGTAAAATGCTTCATTGCTATTTTTACTTATGTCAAGATGTTAATAACATGCAAACACCATAGCAACACCCTAGCAGTTAATAACACAGCTCCTTTGCCATGAAAACTTGTCTGAGCTCAATAGAGAGGTACCAGGCGGTGATGCTGACCACGTCTCTGAGCTCTGTGGGCTGGCAGGGCAAGTCCTGAGTTTGGATTTATCCACACACCCAGACAATACGCCACTTTGTGCAGTTCTGACTGTGGCCACAGACCACAGGCAGCTCCCACATTGCCTTTCCTCCAGGGCACTACAAGGAAAACAAACTGGTATATTGAAACTACACTGACGCTAATTATTCTAACACCAGGAAAAGAAATATTAATCTAGTAATGTCAAGTTTTAAAAGATCCAAAGTACAAAACCCAGAATTTTACATTTGAGAAAAGAAATAGTACATTTGCAGGCCCACATTATACCCCCTGAAGAGAAGTATAAAAATGACAAGTACAGGACCTGACAGATCATAGTCCACAGAATGTGTGGTTGGCCTCTTGGACCACCTTGAACATTTTCTTGCAAAGTGAAGAAACATAGTGGAAACCATCTCTATGCCAGCACAATGCACTGTTTATATCTCAGCAGCATCCTTGACTTGGGAATGAAGAACACATTTTTGTCTGTGTAGTTTTGATTTTTTAGGTGAACAAACCAAAGCATGTATTTGTTTATGATAGTTTTTCTCCTCCCTGCCCCCCCTTTTTTTCCTTTAGAAATCTGCCTCTTTTCTCTTTAAATATCATGTAGTAACTTTGGCCATGTGAGATTTTAAAAGGCAACTAACTTAATCTCCTTCCAGTATTCACCCCGCGCCCCTCTCCAAAAAAAGTGACCAAAATATCTCATTTTGTCAGGATAGTTCATGTGAATGTGAAATGCTAATGGGAGTTAAATAATGTTTGTGAAAGTAGCTTAAAAGTATGAATTGATTATTATGTCTCAGAAAATTGCACCTTCCCTGCCCAGGTGGTCACCTCCCTGCCGAGTTGGTCACTTTGAGGAGTAAGAGAAGGCAATCATGATACACAGAAAAGGACATCCTACAAAGGGACAGAACCAGGCAGAAATGAGGACCCATCCAGGGAGAGGCTGGGAGCTTGCAGAGGTGTAGTCTCAGCATTGTGGGTCAGCATTTGTGATGAGAAAGACCTGCATCTCAGCAATAGCTTCACCAGGGTCCAGAGACACAGCTGGAACTGAGCTGGGGCTTCAGCCTGGGGCCGGCGCTACTTGTGAGTGATGGGCCCCTGCCTATCTCTTCGACTTTATTTCTACTCTCTCCGTCTTGTGCTCCACTCAGCCAGCCTGGAGTTCTTGCAGGTCAGAGAACACAAGCTCAGTCCTGCCACTTGGCCTGTACCTTGCTGTTTCCTCTGCTAGGAATACTGTTTTCCTAGATCTCTCCATGGTCACTTCTTCATTTTGATTTGTTCCTCAAATGTCACCTCCTAATCCTGATCTTATCTTCTGGTGCCATTTCAATAATAACCATCTTCCCTGTTTGCCCTGTGGAAAATGTCACAACATGCTAATTACTCATTGTCTCCTTACTCAGCCTACTTTCTCCTTCAAGCCCTTAAAGCTAGCTGACAAATACTAGATATGTGCTTATTGTTATTTTGTTTTATTAATACTTGTCTTTTTTGCTAGAGTGCATATTCTATGATATCAGGGACCTGTTTTTATTCATCTCTTTTCCTCAGTTACTATAGTAGTGCCAAGTGCACAATTGGTGCTTAATAAATACATATTGAATAAATGAACTAACTATATGTCATTCACATTCCTTTTGCTCATAGTTTCTCTGTAGAGGAGGGAAGAAACCATCTCCTAAAAAGAGACCTTACCCAAACTGAGGCCTATTATCCATTCAGTTATTAATCAAAGAGTATTGATTGGATATTGATCATGTACAATGATTTGTTAATGTCTGTTTTATGTGAGGCTCTATCTTATACCCTATAAAGTTTATTCCTTATTAAAATCATCCTAATTTTTCATTCATCAAAATTGTTTAGAACATCTAAATAATTTTCTTATGCTTCCTTTCCATCACTCAATTGTGAATTAACATCCTCCTAGGTGTGTATACACTTGCTACAGCATTTAAGAATAGACCAGACGATATTATTCAATTTGGGGATGTAGGCTTTTGTTTTTCAATTATAACAATACCTTTTTTTAGTGTATCATCCACAAAACACTGTCTTTTAGTGCCATCTCAGAGTTTTCACAAAAATACTGCACATATTCTTCCCAAAGAGAATACTCCAACTCTATTTTAGGTAATAATGCCATCAAGTTTGGCTCCTTTGCTCCTTTTTAATGCCATTAAAAGTGTCTACCCAGTTGCCTCCTCTTCCCTTAGCATTGCTCCAGGAGTTTCTGTCTCTCATGGTGGATATCTGCCTCTAAGAAAGAGTCTAAACTGGAGCCCAACCTCCCTTTAAGCACTTCTTTGGTATTCTATACTCTCCTGCCCTTCACTACGTGTTACCTTGGCATTAGCTGATACTGGCACAAGTCAGTGCTTGTAATGAAATCAGTAAGTGACACCAATAGCCTTTTCCAGAATCTCAATGATTCCTTTAAATGGACATGACCTTTCCCTCACCCCACTGGCGCCACATAACCCAACACTCTCAACTTTGGAAACACGAATTCCACTTGGTGCTTCCCATTGTTTATGGCTTCCCAGCCAAATGTTCAAGCCCTGTGAACTTGTTTTCATCCAACTCAATTGAATCCAATTCAGCAGGAAACATCTCATGACGTAGAGGAGATCTCAAACATGTATTGCTTTCTACCAGGGCTGAACTAATTCTTTTGAAAGCAGGTCACTTAATGATTCATGCTGTTATTTAAATACAAAATAAGTAAAGAAAGATAAATCATGGGTCCTCTGGAGAAGACAGGAAGTAGTGCATTCTCATTTCCCTCTGCTGCTGGCTTATATAGATGTCTTCCAGTGAAATGAACTTTTGGCTTGGGAAAATTAATAAAGTAATTTTAAAAATCTTATAAATAAGTCAATTAAAAAAAAAATCCATGGCAATCCATGTGACCACCCAAAGGACCATACTCCAATTTACTTCGTTACTTTCTTAGCTCACCAAATGAATATTGCATTCTCAAGTAAGATGGCATAATGGAACTGTTTCTTTGGAATTGCTTCTCTCTGAGCAATCTCATTGTGATCAGCTTTACTGATGCCTGGGAGAGGCCCTTTCCCAAAGACAGCCTTTGAGGTCAGGGTTACCCTTACAGGTCATCCTATAAGTGCATCGTTGGTTGGAATCACAGGCTGAGTGGGAGAGTTCCCTTGTCAGCTGTCCTGTATATTCATGCCCCTGGTTATAAAAGGAATAAAGTCACATAGCGTGATATTGGTAAGATACCGCACCACTGTAGAAAGACTCGTTCAGCAGGTGTACTGCACTTACAGAGGTATCTCCTTTAAGAGAGCCATGGTGGTGGAAACAGGAGGCTAGTGATTACATCCCTGACAACACTTAAACACTCACAGTGTCTTTTTAGTACCTTAGATGGGATGGGGGTATTTGCACGGTTCCATTCAGGAAAAAAAATCTCCATAAAGGAAGGAAACAATGGTGACCTAAGAATAAGCGGAATTAAATTTCGCTTGGTTCTGGAGTTTCTCAGGATCCTAATTTCCTGAGCAGGTAGCTGCATGCTAATGGCCATACTTTGTTTGCTATGATTCCTGGACCCCAGGTTTAATTGGGCCTGTTAAGAATAAAGTTGCCACCAGTATACACTTGAACCCTCCTTAAAACCTGTAACAATTATATAAATTGGCTTGGAAATCTATAACTTTATACATCTTGCACATGCTGATGATGCATTTTTCTTGCCTTTATTTTAGATGATATTCTTGCCCCTCCTCAGTTACAGTAATCCACCTTAGTAATGCATAGTTCGTCCCGTTAATTATCTTTCACGTCAAAATCTGGTTTTTAACTGACATGAGCTTTCTTTACAAGTTTTAGTGTGGGTGTGTGGGTGTGTGTGTGAATCTGGGAAATGTGCATTTGAATTGGGGCAGAGGTGGTGGCAGGGATCGTCAGGGTCATCAGCAGCATGCCTTGTGTATGAGTGAGGCAGGATGTTCCTGTTATAGAATTCTCTCTAATCATTAATCATAGACATGTTCACTATTCAAACTTTGTTTTTCCCCTGATGTGTAGTCAGATATTTTCCATCCTATCATGAGCGATTAAGTTTCGAGTTGTTTATACATCCTTGTTTTACCTCATTTTATTGGAAAAGGTGAATGACATGGAATCTAGTTTATGGGTCAACACAATTGTGTTAATCCAAGCATGCACTCAGCGGCAAAACTAAAAACTGGAGATGTAAAACTTGCTTTCCCTGTGTCCTACTTTAATAATTTGAAGTGTGTTTTAAAAAATCAAGCAGTGTGCATCAATACAAAATTAAACTCAATAAAATGTTAATGACATAATCTCTGACTTAGAAATCTCGTAAGAGATTCAAAACAGACTCATTTCTAGTGGTATGTCCTCAGTCTACCTATCACATAAAACAATGCATTCCAATACCTTTTCCAAATACAAAATCCATCCCCATTTTTTTTCTTTTTTTGGTCACAATATTTTAATGCTGGCATGAATTATAAAGAGCTTAGAGCTGTTCTGCCTCAATAATTTCAACACTTTTTATATTTCTACTTTTGCTACCATGAAGTATTTTATTGTCTTCAATATCTACATAACCAAAGTAGAAAAGTGATAGAGATTCAAATAGCCAAACCACCAAAACTCTAGAAGGCAGCTCAGAAATTGGCAGTATCTCATTTTTAATTGCAATTAGTATTTTGTTTCTTGAATCTTTATTTGGTTTCATTATTTTAGAGTGATCTATCCACCATCTACAGAAGTTTTCCAATGTAACACTGACCCATCCGCTGCCAGATGGGAAGGCTTATGCCTCTTTTCCTCCTAGAGAGAATTTAAGACTAGATGGTGTTCGAAGAATGCAATTATTGTCCTTCCAAATTGTGTATATTTCTCCAGAAGTGTTTGTACCAGTCCATGACTTCAACCCACAATGCTTCTAGCCAGACTGGAAGAACAAGTTAAAAAGTTACTTAAGGACTTTAGAGACATAGGCTCAATTTAGCATCTCTTAGCATCTCATTCTCTACTTGACTTGTGGCCAGTTTGAAATTTAACATAATTTTTTTAGGGTAGGAACTAAGATGAAAGGTCTAAATAGGGTTCAATAAAATGTTTAAAATGTTTAAAGAATGGGAATGATTGTACTTGATGAGAGGAATTATGTTCAAGACTACCAAGGTATTATAATGAAGATGATAACCACAAGTTGAATATTTTCCTTGAGTACCAGGCAAAAGAAATAGATTAACTTTTAGGTGAAAATAGGGTAGAAATAAGCAAGAACTTTCTTACGTTAAATTGGTAGGCTCTTAGTTGTGTTAAAGATAAATTTCCCTTTGACTATTAAAAAATATGTATCTCTATTCCTTTCTGTTCAATTATATCTCAACTTAAGAAGATGAACTGAAGGACTTCTCAAACTTCTTTTTTGCCAGCCCTAAGAAATATTCAATCTATTGAGACTGCAGAGTTTCAGAAGCAAGTGAGAAATAACATGGATCCTGAACTAAGAGACGGCCAGACTCATATGCCCCTTCCTCTAGCTCCCTGGATAATTCTAAGAATAGAAGTCTTTCTCCGGATAGGATTAGGGAGTTTTATTGTCCGGAGCAGATCATCTCCCAGTCTGAGCTTCAGAGATGGCCTGGAGAAACACCAGTTTCTATTCTCTTTCATCATCATCCTGAACAGTCAGTAAAATAAATTCAGGCTTGGTCTTGAAATCTAGGGTTGCAAGGCGCTTTACTCACAGGTTGACTCCTCAGACTTCAGATTCCTTCACAGTTGGGTGGCAAGAGGTCAATATACAGCTATTTTTAGGACTAAACGATACTGAGCCTGTAGAAATTGCAGACTATTTAGTGTTGTCCCATAGTAATTGTGGGAAGAGTTTTGGTAGATCTTCTGAGAAATCCAGTGTAGTAAAAATGGAGAGGGAAAGCCACAATTTGAATAAAGGAAACCCAAGGGAGCTGCAGGAAGTAAAGATACGATGTGAGTTTCTCCTCCATTGTGGCAGGGCCTCCAAACAGCCTGGCTTTCTGGGACTCACTGACAAGACCTCACGCTTTGGATGATCACTCAACAGCTTTGTTCAGTTCAACAGACACTGAAATGTTCTAGTCTCTGAGGATACAATAATGAATTTTGTCCGATGCCTCTCCTCACATGACTAAAACTCTAAATGAGGCCACAGATGTGTAAACCAAGTATTTCAACAATCATTCTTTCCCTTCTCTCTTCATCTGGAGTCTAGCTCTGTCCTCCAGGTACAGCTTACATGTCACTTTGTCAGCAAAAAACCTCCTTGACTCACTCTCCAGGCTTGATGTCTCTGTGCCTCTATTTCATAGCATTAATCACATTTGTCATTACAAATTTATTTGTGTAAATATTTTCCAATATATATCTCCTCCATAAAGGGCACTATCTGGATTTACCGATGCAGTTTTCCCTTGACCCTAAGACAATGCCTGGCACACTATAAATGTTCAAAAGTAAACTTTAGTGAATGAATGAATGAATCAATCAATCAATGAACAAATGAGGTGTGTTAAAAGCTGTAATGGAAGTATGTATGGAACACTATATGAGTGCAGAAAAGAGGACCTTACCCCTTCCAGGAAGCTCTAGAAAGATGTCCTAAAGAAGATAATCAACCTAAAAATTGAGGATGAGTGGATTAATCAGGCAAGAAATAAATCAGGTGTACCCAACTGGAAAGCAGCATGCTAAATCACAGAAGCAAGAAGTGGTTTGCACTGTGAGAGCAATTGCAAGCAATGCAGCATCACTTGCAGGACGTGAATTATGAAGGAGGACACAGCAGGAGATGTAGCTCACAAACATGGAAGACTGTATCAGTCATTCCAAAAATTCTTTGACTTTCTCTATTGTCAATGAGGAACCTTTGAAGAGTTTTAAGTCAAGAAGTAACATGGTCAGACTGCAACATACCATTCTATGGACAAAGCAGGAAAATAACGACTCCCAGATCAAAAGAGGCATTGAAGACATAAGGCTCAGAGTCACACCATCATCAGTTTTCCGTATCATAGGGCCAGTGACAATTGATATGGAGGTTATGGAGGTCTACAGTACATAATCTCACGTTAACCTCAATAGATGCTTTGGGTAGGCTATTTGCGGAAATGTATGTGACGGTAGCTCTCACCAATTTACTATAGTAAAAACCACTTAAAGTATTTTTAAGACAGGCTGCTTCCTTTTCATGAATCTCGAATTCATCAGGTGGGGCTGAGTAAGGACAATGGTATAGTTCTGGCTGGACTGGAGTGGGGTGAGCTGTAGCTGTGGGACTCAGAGCAGGATGCCAGAGTCTGAACGGGAGAGTCCCCTCCCTGGAAGACACCTGGTCAGGGGAATTGAAATCTGTTGAGCAGGTTCATCATAGACATGGCTTCCACACAAAGGCACCAATGGCAGGAGTCGGAGCCTGACTGTAATGGCTGCTTTGTGGTTATGGAGGAGATAGTCCTTGTTTGTGGGAGATGCACACTATCATACCCAGACAAGGTATTTGAGTTGGAGAGCAAACATATTAGAACAATGTGTCAACAAGTTATTCTCAAATGGTTTGGGGTTAAAAAAGTAAGCTAACAATCTTTCTATAAATTGGAGGTATTTGAAAATAATACTAACAAGAAAGTCTCTTAAAGACTGGTAATTTATAGGTACTTATCTATGAATTCGAGCTAAATCATAGACAGATCACACACTTAAAGACTCTTTAGAAAACATTTGCTTATTAGATTTTAAATTCTGTCTGTGCAAATCCTGAAAAGAAAAGAAAACACAAAAAGAAGAGAAAAAGAAAAGCCTTAGAATCCAAACTGTGGTTACTTAGATAATCCCAGAAATGCCTCGGTCCCGGGGCTTTATCTTATCAAGTGAAATCAGTCTTTATTTTTCCATTCCTACTCCTCAGACTCATTCATTCAATTACTTAACAATGACTGGCCTTCCATGTGCTCAGAACCACACCAGGTGTCCTGATACAATGGAGAGGGAGAGAGCAAGTTCCCTAACTTTGTTGCAGGTTGGTGTTACTGTTGCAGTCTAGCCTTTGTTAAAAAAATCACAATAGCATCAGAAAAGATCCCTACCTGTACCAAGCAGAGTCCTTTGTGCTTGTTGTTTCCAGATTAGCAAAGCTTCTTCCCCAGACACCTGCAATGCTCCACCTCCCTCATTCATTCAGTCCTTCTCTGACCACTCTGTCACTATCAACTCCTTTATTCTGCTTTATTCATATCATATCTTCATCTGGCTCCAGGAAAACAGTGCCTTTGGTCTTTTGTTGGTGTATTTCCAGCACCTAAACATTAGCTAACACATGAGGGCTCAATAAATATTTGTTGAATGAGTGAATGAATGAATTAGTGCTATGAACAGGGAAGGACAGGAGGCTATGAGGATGCAAATTTGGACACGTAAATGTGCATGAGGGAGGGAGGCAATAAAGACAGGCTTTTCTGAGGAAGGGACGTCTACAGACACACCTAAAAACCAGTAGGAAATGCCAGATAAAGAGTGTTAAGGTAAGCCTACTATGTGCAGGAGAATCGAAAACTGGCCTTGGTCAATCAGAAGTCACTGCTTTCCTCAGCATACCTTTTAGTAACACACTTTTATTCTGTGACAGCATCCCCATCTCTCTTCTCGGTTCTTATTCTACCCAAAGTGTCAATATTAATTTGACTTGTGAGGCAGCTTTTCCTTCTTTTAATCTGGTTGCAGCCCCGACCCAGCCCCAGGCTAACTAAGAATTGTTCCCTACAGTATAGGTCTAGGAGTCTGACATAGGGGTTCAAACCCCTGTTATGTCACTTACTAGTTATAGTAAGACCTAAGGTCTTACCTTAAGTAAGACACTTAAGACACTTCACCTTTGAGACTCTTTCCTCCTCTAAGAAGATCTGTCTAATAAGAATTCTTATTTCACAGAGTTAGAACAAAGGCAAATTCATACAAAAACACTTTATAATCTGCCGTTATTTTGATCACACAACCCAGACATATGGCCTGAGATAAAAGACGGCAGCCACAAGCAGTGAAGGTTGTCTTTGTAGTACATGAAACAACTGCACTTTGTCAAAAATAAGACCCTAGAGCAGTGGTCCCCAACCTTTTTGGCACCAGGGACCGGTGCTTCTATGAGAATCTAATGCCTGATGATCTGAGGTGGAGCTGAGGTGATGATGCTAGCACTGGGGAGTGGCTGCAAATACAGATGAAGCTTCAGCTCACTGGCCCTCCGTTCACCTCCTGCTGTGTAGCCCGGTTCCTAACTGGTCGGTCCAAGGCCCCTGTCTTAGAGAGAAGATTCAAATTCATACTTAAAGGCTTTCTCTATTTATCTCTATCTCAGTACAGTGAGGATCACCACATTTCATAAGGAACATGATTTTTTGCTTAATATTGCAGTGTTCTAGAGCTGAACCCTGTAGTCCTCGCTGAGTTAGCCCTTTCTTCAGAGGGTAATGTTTAGGTGTAAAGGTGAAAATGTTTTAATCTTGGCACTAGCATTTACTATCTGGATAACACAACCTCCTCTGGAAAATAATGCTAATTATACCAACCTAATAGGGGTTTTGTGAAGATTAAGTGAGTTAATGTTTACCAAGTGTTTAGAAAGTATCTGACAAATGGGAAGTGCTTAAGACATTTTAGCTATTATCCTCCCATAGTCATTGTTTCTATATAAATCAAGAATTGTTTTGTGACCTAAAGTTAATTCACCATAGCAAAGTATAGGTGGTACTGGCATCCACTACAACTGCCAGTGTCAGAAAGGAAGGGACAACCCCATTTGAATTTGGAAAGTGGCTATGCTAAAGAATTGGAATCTCTTGCTCAGAACACATGTCTAGAAAGCAGAGTACAAAGAACCTGCTGCTGTTTGATCTGGCCTTTGCCACCTTTACAGGGGGGATGGCAGTTATCTGAAGGGAAACTATTCAAAGATCAATAATCCTATAGTTAAAGAAGTTAAAATTGTATCAGCTTTTCTTAGATAGCTCACATACTCTTCTTTCCAAAAGTACTTGAAATTTAATTTAGCCAATGGCTGGCCAAAGGGATAATGTGACCATTGCAATTTATGATTCATTCAGTGAACATTAAAATAAATGTAATAAGAGCAATAATAGTGATAGCTAACATTTATTATATACCTATTGTGCACAATGTTCTACCATAAGCGCTTTACAGACAATAATTCATTATACACCTTACAAAAACCCTAGGAGGTATAATCTCACTTTACAGAAGAAAAACCTGTCTCCATGGTTCCCAATAAGAGGAAATTAGGGAGATTTCAGTAGAATAGTCAAACCAAGAAAAACATAAATTCAGCAGACAGTAGGAAATCTGTTAGGAAATGATACAAACATGCTCAGTCACTTTATCAGTCAGCACCAAGAACACTTCGATTTACTGTATAAGTTTCTAATAATGAGGCAACCCTTTCAGTCCTCAGAAATTTCCAAATAAAAAGGAAATCAAATGAATGGCTATTTAACATTGAGTCACTTACAATTGCTTCAAAATTTAGATCATCTTGAAAGAATGGGTCTGGCATATCTATATTAACAGGAGTTGTATTCTTCAAGTTTGGAAACAATATTGGTGATTAGTCACAGTTGTATAGGCTTTTCAATGTACAAAGCACTTTTAATGCATTTCTATCTGATCCTTTCAATTACATTAATAGTTTTTTTTTAAAATATCAAATCAAATTAAAGCTCAAGAATACCCTCGAGCTCCAAAGCTAAGCAGCAGAACTAGATGTAAAAGCCATGTACTCTGCTTAATTCCACTTTATTTCTACTATTTCATGTTTTCATCTTTTTTATTATTATTTAAATATAGTTGATATACTATATTATTATATTAGCTTCAGGTATACAATAGTGATTCAACATTTTTTATACCAGGTCCATCCCCATTGTTACAAACAGCAAGATTTCATTCTTATTTCATGGCTGCGTGTGTGTGTGTGTGTGTGTGTGTGTGTGTGTACACAGATGAATATATAAAGAAGGTGTGGTATATATATATCTATATATATCCATGCATTTATGGATGGACACCTAGGTTGCTTTCATTTCTTGGCTATTGTAAATAATGCTGCAAAGAGTATAGGAGTGCATATATCTTTTCAAATTAGTGTTTTCACTTTTTTTTTTCAGATAAATAGCTTTTAATAAAATGGAGAACCCAGATCTCTACACAGAGTAAAATTCAGTTTCACGGTCATACACTAGATACCCTAACAGGCCAATGAATTTATCAGTGCATGTCACTGGCTGGGAGTAAATGTATGAAATAGGCTGTGGATGAACTGGTATGTCAAACTGGGGCACACTTCCCAATCGCTCCTACAAACAGTCAACTGCATCATCATGGCCTATAGATGGTTTGTATATGCCAGGAAACAGAGGCTTTGGAAAAATTCAAAGGAAATTCTATCTATATTGGGTTTTCTTTGTTTTTTTTTTCGGTTTTTTGTTTTTGTTTTTTTTTGTTGTTGTTGTTGTTGTTGTTGTTGTTGTTTTGCTTTTTGCTTTAATCCAGGTTGACCAGTAGCCAACGGAACAAGGTAGTCACTTCCCTTTCTGGTCCCCAACATTTCAACTGAAAAAAACAAACATTTACATTACATTTTATAAAATAACCTGTAGTGATTTGGGGCTTTGAGACCTTTCCTGACATTTAGTAGAGAAAATAAATGAGGTATCCTGAATCAGGAGTCAAGCCACAATTCACTCATCCTGATAGGTAGGCAGAGAAGGATTTCCTGTTGAAGCTGTCCAGTTTCCCTCTGGAATGCCCCTCTGAGACTCTGGCTGAGTGTGGGGAAATCCGTGTCTCCGCCTTCCCATCGTTGAATAGCCACAGATATTAGTGGCTTCCAAAGGCACTCAGAGACAAGTTCACATGGAGCCAAACAATGAGATTCCTGCTCCCAAGGCCAGAGGAAGACTCTAATTTTGTTTCTCAGCATGCCTACTCCTTTTTGTCCAAAGCACTGCCCAAACTAAAGTATCATTATGTGAAATATCTCTCTCTGATAGTCTGTAGCCTCTGAGGGAACTGGGCTGTGACCCTGCCTGCTTTTCTGCTCAATAAACAAGAACTTTCAGCCTTGAGATCTGCTGGCTTCCAGCTTGAGGGCAGATATCTAGAAAGGCCCTGACTCCTTCATACATGTGCTGTTGTGATGATGTAAGACAAGAGCTTCAGTGGAGTTAGAACTTGGGACTCTGAGCACTTCACAGTGGGGATCTATGGCTTCTTTAGATGGAGAGCCTTTAGGGGAGATATAGAGAGGCAGAAGAGACAAATGCAGCTCCTAAAAACAACCAGCATGATTTCAGATTAGAGGGTTGTTTTTTTTTTTTTTTTTAATACCTTAAAAAGAAAGCTCAAAAGACAGAGCATCACTAAGAAACTCCCAATTGCATGTACTGTAGCAATACCCTCCTCCCCGCTATCCTGTGGCCTTCGCCTTGACATCATGACATACTGGCTGTTAGTAATGCTGTTCATACACCGTTTTACGGCCACAGCAAATCACTCCCATGCAAGTTACTCTCACTTATTCAGTTGTCACTTGGAATCCTGATATCCCAAAGAGTGATACTACTGTGAGACTGTCCTGTTGTTTACATGTCCATATTGTCCAGACAATACCCATGTAGCTGTTTTAGTGCATCATCTAACACAGATATTTCTACCTTACCTTGCAATCTAAATCCCCCTTCATTATATGCTTTCTCGTGTGAGCCCAAATTAGAAATTATCAGAGGTCACTGTGTACTTTTTGAATCCCATCAAGCTATCACTGATGCAAAAGGGAAACAGTCCCCTTCATTGGCTAGTGAAAGCCCCTCTGTTAGGCAAACAAATAGGCCATTGCAAATACGAAGATTTTTAAAAAGAACATGGAAAATGAGGGTGGGAGGACATAACTGTTGGTGGAGACATTCACTTTCACATACTACACAGAGTGCACATTCTTTTATTTTTTAATCTGCTGAGAATAGGCAAAGAACCAAGAAAGAAACATGGCATCTGGCTCTGAATTACAGCCATATTTAAAAAATAAATAAATAACACTTGTCTAAAAGATTGACAACGTCATAATAAAAAATCCTGTTCTCCCACCAGAATGATCAGAATTGTCCTTAACATATCACAAATGAAAATCCTTTTGCTTCAATGTACTATGACAGGTTTTCCCCAAAGGCCCTCTTCTCTCTCTAGAATGACATAAAACAGAGGACAAATAATACTCTGATGCTTCATTCAGCCTCCTAAACTCGGGGAGCTTTAGAACATCCAAGCACATCCAAGGTTTGTCAAAACCCATCCAGAAACAGCAAGCTCAACTAGGGAGAGAGGATGCTAGGAAGGGAACTAATGACTCCCAAGACTTAACCTGTTATGCTGCAAGAGCTTCAGGTACCTTGTCCTATCAAATCTTCACAACCACCTTTTGAATTAGTGTTTTCTCCATTTTACATATAATAAAAATAATGATGACAGGGGTTTAAGAAATTAGCCAAGGTCACGTGATTTAAGCCTATAGGTATAGGGTCCAATGTTCTTTACACTATATCACTTCTATATCAATTCTGAAGTACATGCATAGGGCAAAGGAAAATGAGAAATGTTTAAGCACTGATATTTTTTCTTAAAAGTAAGAATAAGTTAGCATTTAATTTAAACTTTTTATCTTACATCTAAACACTCTGAAAGAATGTAGAGAACTTATTGAAGGAAGGTAAATTGAAGACAGGGAACCCAGTAGGGAGGCTACTGCAATTCCAAGAGAGTGTTGTTAGGGGCTCGAAATCAAGCATTTATCAGTTAGGAGTGCATAGTATTAAGCAACAATAACAAACGAAAACAGACATTCAGACCCTTTTGCTACTTTGGAAGAGCCCTCATTTGAAGGATTTGTTGGGCTCATAGGACTGCCAGGAGGCTGGAGAGTGAGACTTGAGAATGTGCCATGATAGAAAGCTCCAGAGAGCAGGGCACAGAAAGAAGAGAGGCCTTTGTGTAGTGGATCAAGCATCTGGTTGGGATGCTTCTGCCACCACCTGCAAGCAGTGGCTGCCAACCATACCTCTGTCCTTTTGCCCCTCACTCAGATTTCATAGACCTGGAACAGAGCAGCTACTTGGCCAAACTTAGGTCACACTCCAGAGATCTGGTTTGGGAACTGGGAAAGCAGGAGGAGTTTGCACTCTTAGAATCCATAGTGGAATGCAGGCACCTGGAACAATGAGTGAGAAGTAATTAGTCCAGTGGGAACAGGGGTACTCCTCGGGAGGTGGAATGGATGCTGGACAGACAAAAAATAATCAGTGTTCACAAGAAGCACTAACAGCAGACTTGGGGAGGATATAATGGCATATGAAGTGCTGTCATCGGACACTTAAGAGTTTCTATGCAAAGCAATGAGCTAGGTGCTATTGGTAATATAAGGAAGTATAAAGCTCACATGGAATATGAGATCCAAACACAAGAAAAATAAATGACAATATTAAGTCACATATATTAGGAGGTAGATAAGGCATATGAGATTCGGATAATGGAGAGGTTAACAAATCTAAAATAACTGGGATAGTAATTTCAAGCATTATGGAACTTGCATAGTGTGTAGAATTTGGACCAACAAACAGGAAAAGAGAGCATTCTAGGCAGGGAGAATGATCTGAAGAGAGCCACGGAAGTGCATTTAGCAATCAATTCGTTCACAGTGGTCTAAGGGAAAGGATTCATATAAGGAACCAATCTTGACTGAGAATCAATGATATCTAAGACGCACAAAAATGGACAACCTTCTTTCTACTCTTCTTGTTTAGTTGAACTCGGCCGATCACTAATCAGTTCTATTTCAAGACTTGAGGGAGGAAAGTAAGGAAGGTGTTGTATCTGCAGGATTGAGGGGCTGGACTCAAATGTGTCAGTTGTAGTGAGAGGAGAAAGAAAACAGACTCAAGGTGGACTGGCATTGTGCTTCAAATTCCTGACTCCCCTCGCTGGACCAGAGGCACTTGATTGGGCTGAATTCACCTAGCTCATTGTCAGGCTGCCAAAAGCCCTGGGCTACTCCAGCTGCCCCATTATCCTTCCTGCTCCTTTAGCAACATGTCTCTCATTAACCTGCATAGCCACAGACTAGAAAAAGCAGTGGGTCCAGGACAGGGAGTGGAAATCTGGCTTTCCCTGGATCCTGGCTCTCCTGTGGCAGGAGTCTTTTGCCCTGGTAGCTGCTTCAGCACCAGAACCAGACCAAATGGGGCCATCACTCCAGGGCTTGCTCATCTTCGTGTTCCCACTTAAGTGATACTGCAGATGATGTAAAGGGACAATGTGTTAATCATACACTCAGCTGATATTTGTAAGAATCAGTTGGGCCTCCAGGGTCCTGCCGGAAATTCCAGATGCTTTCATTTCCAGACACATGCAGATTCTAGGAGGTGGTCATCTGATATCCTTTCCTCTCTCCGTTCTGGGGCATGACACACCAAGCTCGTTATGTTGGGTCATTAAAATGGGATCAGAGAGAGGAGACATGCAGCAATCACAGGCGGATAGGTAGAGCGGGGAGTAGACTTTTCCTTTAAGGAAACTCAGAGGAGTGGCAGGATGCATTTTTCCCATCAGAGAAGGATGGCCCAGACAGCTTATTCCCTTTCCACCACCCTACTTTTCCTGTGGGTCGTGGTGGCATTAGCCACCTTTAAAATCTATGCCCAACTTTGTGGCCAAAGCTAACAGTAGAGTATTTAAAAGTATTTCCAGTTCTTTACAACATTCAGTGGGCTAATCAAGAAAAGTCAGAAATGTGGTTCAGGCCCTCAAGAAGCTCAGTGAAGAGACTGAAATCTCACTGCATAAAATTTACCTCTGAGACCAGCTTGGGACATTTAATTTCTTTCAGCGACTATTTGGTATATCATCCAAGAGGAGCCACAGAACTCTTGGGCACAGTTAGAATGGAAACAAAGCCAAACTTGTACATTCGCTATAGGATTGCTAATGGGTTCAATGTAGCTGTGGCTGTAAGAATACATACACACGTTTGAGAATACTTAAATTCCTTAGCAGAGCATCCCAAATATCCTCTGCACTCTGACTGCTAAATTCTACTACAAAAAAAAAAAAAAAAAAAGCCTCAATTGTCACACTCTTCACAATGTGACTTTGTAGTTCTTTCTGTTAAGAAGTGGGGTCTATCTCCCTACTCCTTGAATTTGGGCTTAGCAGTATGACTTGGTTTGTCTAATAGAATGAGGTGAAAGTGTTGATATTCCAATCCTAAGCCTAAGCTTCAGGGGCCTTGCACGTTTCTGCTAGCTCATTTGCAACTCTGTTTTCATCATAAAAATAATCCCAGGCTTTACTGTTGGACAATGAGAGACTAGGTAGAAAAACTGAGATGACAAGTCGAGGCCTTCCAGACCAGTGGCCCCCAGTTGACTTGGCAGCTGACCACAGACACAGGAGTGAGCCCAGCCAAGACCAGAAAGATCATCTAGTCCAAATTTCTAACCTACAGAAACATGAGCTAGATAAATGATTGTTTTAAGTCAGTGATTTATGGGTTTATAGGTTTGTTACACAGCAGTAGTTAACTGATACACATCCGTAGGTTTTTGAACACCCTATTTCTTTTTGGACATCAGAAATCAGTGCCACAAGCTAAGCTGTCACCACTTTGCAACCTGCCTAATGAGCCCTGCGGATACATCTGGATCATTTCTGAACTTTATAGTTAACATGTCTGAGATTTCTTTTTAGTCTCACCTGCCTTTCCTTTCCATCCCCACAATCCCCAAGATTTAATTTCTTTTGCTGGACACTGGAAATAGGATCTTAATTGGTCTCCGCATATTTCACTTTGTTCTTTCTGTGACCCCTCACTGTCCAAAGAATTAGCTCTAAATACTTCATTTCAGGTCAGAACAAAATAACAATAACAATAAATGGTATCGTGTACCCTCTATGCATCAAATCAAGCTGAATAAGATAGAGGAGCTTCAGTCTACTACGGGTGATAAAGGCCCTCTTTAACCTAGTCCCTCTGCAGACTCCTGCTTCACAACTTAACTATCAAAGACATCTGTCCTGTCCCTTAAACATGGAACCCATGAATGAACAGTTTTTGCTCATGTCACTTATCCTCAATCCTAAAATGCGCCCCCTATTTTTCCCTGCTTTTCTAACTCTTTGTCTTCCTTCAAAGTCCTAACTTCTCTGAAGCCTCCTCTTACTGTCCCTGTCCAGGTAATCTTTCTCTTCCATCTCTCTTGCCTCAATTCCTGTAGAGCTCCCTTCACTGTTGGTTATCACATTGACATGGCTAGTTACACATTAGCTCAGAGATCAGGGGCCATGGTGCATCCCCTCTCCAGGACCTAGCACAGTGCCTGACACACATGCTTGCAGGTGATAATAATACTAGATGAAGATGTATTCAATGAACTAACTCTCTCCCAAGACAATGTAACACGTTGGCTCTTCTTTCTTTTAAATAAGTCTTAATTTGGGCTATTGATATTTAAGAAAATCCG
Source organism: Pteropus vampyrus (assembly GCF_000151845.1). NCBI lineage: Eukaryota > Metazoa > Chordata > Mammalia > Chiroptera > Pteropodidae > Pteropus > Pteropus vampyrus. The sequence continues at coordinate 5,112,531 of NW_011888800.1, read as the reverse complement.
TAGACCCTCACCATCTCTGGCATGCCTCACAAGGAGCCAAGTAAAAGCGACTATTCCTGAGTGTAACTACATCTTACTGAACACGCACTGTGTACCCGGTACCACATTGTACATTTCCTTTGTATCGTCTCACTTAAATTTTACAACAGTACTATGTGGTACATATGAATGCCTCCATTTCATAGTAAGGGAAACTCATTAACACGATTGAGTACTCTATCTAAAATCCCTCAGCCAACAAGTGGCAGAGTTAAGATTTGGCTACAATTCTGTCTGAGCATCAAGCATGTGTTCTTAGTAAGCTATAATGCCCTGACTTATCCAATTATTTTGTTTTTAGGACACATGAAACTGCCTTTTATCATTGTACTTTCCCATCAGTAGTCTTTAACTCCCAATCTAGATCTCAATTCCACGGAGCCTACCTAACCTAGTACCTTCTGTGGTAAGCAGAATAATGCCCTCACCCCAAAGCTGTCCATGTCTCCATCCCCAGAACCTGTGAATATGTTGTGTTACATGGTATAGAAGAAGATTGCAGATGGAATTAAGTTGGCTGATCAGCTGACCTAGAGATGGGGAAAGTACACTGAATCATCCAGGCGGGCCCAATGTAATCACAGGGGTCTTCATAATCAAAAGAGGGAGGCAGGAGAGTCAGAGGAAGAGACACATGACAACAGAGATCACAATGATGAAATTTCTAGAAGGGGGCCCCAAGCCATAAAATGCAGGCAACCTCTAGAAGTTGGAAAAGGCAAAGAAACAGATTCTCCCCTAGAAAGTCCAGAAAGGATGTTAGGTTTTAGATCCAACTGTAAGATAATAAATTATCCAACTGTAAGATAATAAATTTCTGATGTTTTGAACCACCAAATTTGTGGTATTTGTTACAGCAGCAATAGGAAACTAATATACCTTCCCATAGAAACGATTAGAGCCAATTTATGGTCCAGTAGTATGTCAAGACTTCTCACCACTCAGAAGCTGCAGTTTGAATAATTATATGGAATTGTTTTTGATAAAACCCCTATTACGGAGGCATTACTAATTGTTCTCACAAATAAACTGAGGAAAGTCTTTGAAGAGCCACTTCGAACTGCAAAAGCAAGCGAGCAAGCAAGCTGATCCCTCTCTCCTCTTCTGGATGCATACCTTCTGTAGGACCATATTCCATTAAGGTTCTGCTTAGGCGAGATTATTGTGGAACTAATGTGTTCTTGCTAGTTTCCAAATGATGTCTCTCTCATCCCAGTAAAATCAAGAACTGCTGATAAGGTACAGGCAGCCGCCAGGCCCCTCCCCCACCACACATACCACATACACAAATAGGAAGATGGTCTCTAAGGCTGTAATTTCCTGGCCTGTAAGTGTCTTGAGTTTCACTTGAGTGGTTAATGGTGATGTCACCCGAGTACCTTAGTATGGGGCATTTCCAACCTTCAATTAAAGGACTGTCATTTACTCTATATATTAACATCCAGAACAACAAACACAGTGGAACACAGTCATTATAGACAGCCATAATCTATGGCCTGCTGTGTACTGATGTCAACCCTGCTGCGTTTGACATCTGAAATAGGTCCAAAGAAAGCACTGCATTTTCAAAGCCTGGACTACATTGAGATATCCACCCCTGGCTGTATTCCATAGTCCCACCTCCATTTTCTAACCTATCAATATCTTGAATTCAACCCCGGAGTTAAAAACCCCTTGTCTTTTACAAAAAGACATCCAGGTCAACGTTCTCCCTGACTGGGAACACTGCCACAGTTTTTGGCTGATTGAACCTAGTGGGCCTTTGCTGTAAGATAATAAACCAATTCAGGATGTTATGATTCCGAATCTAAAGAATGTCAAAATGTAGTAGGCCTGAGACATTAGAAAATAAAAAAAGAAAAAAGAAAAAACAGACCGTATGATGCACAAAGGGAGCAGAGTAGATAATATTGAAAACCAAAAGAAAATTTTACTCAAACTTGACCAAAATATTTTATCTCAAAGTCCTCTTCAGTTTTTCCCTATACAAGCGTATTCAGTGCATAATAACTGATCACTTATTGGAGCCAGAAAGTAGAGATATACATGTTAAGAGGATCACATAGTCTAACAGATGAGACAAAGAATCAGTCAATATCAATATTTATCATTTATCTAGCACTATGCCTAGAAGGCACTATTCCAAGTGCTCCACATACATGATCTCATTTAATTCTTACTATAACCTCTTACACAATGTACTATGAGTCCTATATTAAGGAGAAAAGGGAGCCAGAGAGCACTTAGGTCTTTTCACAAGGGCTAGAACTGGAATTCAAGCTCAGCTGGACTTCAGACCTCTAGGAGCCATGTGAAAGTACAGTACTTCTTCCTGCACCCCAGGGCCCATGCTCGTTTCAGCCTGTTGACGCAGCACAATTGCAATTTCTGAGAGTCCAGCCACCTAGCTTTCTGGTCTGAACTCTTAAGTCAGGGGATGCAAAATTAAAACAGAATTCAAAAGTCTCCTTTGTCAGGTAGTGAGGGTGGCAGGGCAGGGAAGTCTCACTGTTTATTATGCACTTCGGCTTGCATGGATAGATGTGCGTGGATCATTGAGGCGATGGAAAGATGATATAGAGTTAGGTGGGGAAGTAAGGACATAAAGAAAATCCTCTCAGCAGTCTAGGGCACTCTGGGACCCAACAACTCCTAGAATAAAAAGCAGGCCGTATTTCTTCAGGGAGCTGGCAGCAAGTCCCTATTGCCTTACTGGATGAAACATGCACATGTACTTCTCCCAAAGAGGTTCCGATATAGTTGGTTGTCACATTGTTTCTGGAGCATCCCTGTGGAAGGTCTGATCAATTCATAGACAGAGGCTGCCCTCGGCTCACCATAGGCTGTGTCCCTAACACCTAGCATGTTGGGTGGCAGCAGAACCAGTGAGTTCCCAGGACACAGCACGAACAAACTCAATGAGCCTAGAGTAGCATTCTTTAGAAGGAAACAGGCATGTAGATGCACTGTGTCCATGTATCATTAGAGGCAAATATAAGTGATTTACTGCTTTTCTGAATTATCTGTGCCATTGTTCCTCTCTACTGAGTGTTTTTTGGTTTTGTTTTGTTCACTTTGTTTTTGTAAAGTGTTATTTATTATGCTTGGGTTTGTAGAACCAGATCAGAAAGTTTCAGAACACCATTCTTATTCTCTGAGCACAGGCTATGGGGACTCCCTGAAAATGACTGTGCCATAATGCCATGTTTGGAGAGGTTTTTCCAAGTTGCCGAGTGCACTTTTCCTAACACCCAGGGCAGGACTGAAGAAAGTGAGAGGCCCTCTGGTGGAGGCTTCCTGGGTTCTCCCGTGGGGCATGCTTATACACTTTCACACACCCTGCATGAGTTCCTGTGCACTTTCAAACCTGAGAGACTGCTTTTCCAAACCATTCTGGCTAACTAGACCTATGGACTTTCACTGCACGTGGCCGCCACCTGCTGGAACCAGCCTGGAACTGACTTCTGGACCATGGAAGGCGGACACCTGGCCAACTCAGGAGGTGTGAGAGAAGATTGTCAAGTTCCTTCCACAGCATTCATTCCAGAGGGAGCCTCTAAACTGGCCTTGACACACAAGAATCTGTTTTTTAATAGTCTTTTGGAGACCTGAAGTCTACAAATCCCTCTGATAACTCATCTGAGAGTTTAACCACCTTCTCTCAGAAATTTTTTTCCTATTTGTGATCTCAATGATGCTTCTGTTCAGGTTAATTTCCTACCAAATTGTCTTGATCAAGGATGAAAAGCAGCTGCTGTCAATTCTCTGGTAAAAGCTCTTTATAGGCCTGGAGAAAGATCAATGAATGTGCCTCACTTCTCTGGAAAGTTCCCGTTTTATTTTCCATTAAATTGACTACTTTTAGCCTACTTTTAGCCTATTTTAAAACTTATTTATCATCTCTGTGGCTCTCCTCTGAATACTCTCAACTTCTCTTGCTACTTAGGGACGCAATACCCTTTGTAAGGATCTGGCTAAAGCCTAGTACGTGATGCTTCCAATATCACATATAGTCTCCAGATGACCACCCTTTTGGCACAGATTTTCTGAGCATCTACTATGTGCGGGGCACACAGGCAAGGCCTGTGTGGGATGGAAGATGAATCACTCACGGACTTTCAAAAAAGAGGAAGGAGCTAATGCTACACCGCCTGCATGTAGATCACTCTAACAGTGTGTAAAATACAGGCACTGGTGCCACTAGAGGTCAACAAAGAGAGAGAATACTTTCAATCTGAACCGTATAAGGCTTCATGCAGGAAGTGGGGACTGAGCTAGTCTTTGAAAGTGTGGTATTGTGATATAGAATGAGAAATATGTGTTTGGTCTTAGACCCATTTCTGGCACAGAGCTCCTAAAACTCTTGGAATTTCTTGTGATGAGAGCCATAAAGATGTCTCTTGTTATGTTAATGAGGTGACTTGTAAAGATGGGGGCTGGTTGCTAGGGGAACAACAGTGTAGTTGGAAGGCTGGAACTTTCATTTCTCTTCCCACCTCCAGGGAAGGGAGAGGGGCTGGGGACTGAGTTCACTTGCCAATGGCCAATGCTTTAATCAACCATGCCTGTGTAATAGAGCGTCCATAAAAACCCAAAAGAATGGAGTTGGGAGAGCATCCAGGTTGCTGAACACAGGGAGGTGCAGGGGGGTAGCGTGTATGGAAAGGACATGGAAACTCCACCTTCTCACATACCTGACCCTATGCATCTCTTCCATCTATCTGTTCTTGAGTTACATCTTTTCATAATACACCAGTGATCTAGTAAGTAAAATCTTTCTCTTATCTGCTCCAGCAAATTAATCAAACCTGAGGAGGTGGTCATTGGAACCTGTAGTCATGGGTCAGAAGCACAGGTGACAATCTGGACTTATGAATGGTGGCTGAAGTGAGAAAACGGCAGTTACGTGGGACTGAGCCCTTAACCTGTGGGATCTGATTCTGCCTCCAGGTGGATAGTGTCAGAATTGAGTTGAATTGTAGGACACCCAGATGGTGTCTGAAAATTGCCTGGGTGTAGGAGAAAACACATTCATTGGTATTGGTGACAAGAGTCATTAGAAGGATACATAGAATTTGGTTGGACCGGATAAAAAGTGCATCACATGAGGAAACTGCATTCCAGACAGAGAGAACAGCCCGAGGAAAGTCCTGGAGACAGTGAATACCAGGCATGGGTATGAGTTTTTGGTTGCATTTGTGTGGGTCAAGGGAAAGTAAGAGAAAAAAAGACTGGGCCAGAAGGTGGGGGCTTCCCCCAAAATGGAGAACCATTAACAAATCCAGATATTGTGTTCACTTTATATAACTCATTTGATTTTTATTAACTTGAAAACAACTTGTTATTCACCCTAAATTATTCTCAGCTGTTCTAGTGTAACTTTGTTCCCATCCAGTACTGGTTCTTGGTTTTGACTTGTTTACTCCAAGTCCCAGTTTGCTTTTTACTATTTTGTTTTTCTATTTCTAAGAAATCTGTCTTGCTCTGACATTATTTACTTCCACTCGCTCGGCCTAATATTTGACAAGGTCAGTTCCAGCTGGCCAATTCTGCTTCAGTCACTCAATTCCTTTCCTGATGCAGTGAGTCTTTTATATTCCTCTCTAACTTTAGGAGACTTAGGAAGACAGACACTTGGAAGTAAGACCCTGGCCAAGTCACCTGACCATTCTGACCTCAGCATCCTTATCTTGAAAAACAGAGAGGAAGTCTGACCTCTTGCATCCTTTCTCGAGTTTGTGCCCTATAAGGCAATAACCTCAACTATCTCTGCCCACAAGCCATACCCCTGTTTCCATGAAATAATTTCAGCTTTCCTGGAAGAATTTCCTTATGAAATTGACTGAAAATGGAGTTTGAAACAAATTAGATTTGCTAAGTAGTCAACCAGCTTTGAGTTATTTTTCAACTGGGATGAGGATAGAGGACAATGATGAGAAAAATGCCTCACTTTCCTCTTGCCAAAGAATCTCTTCCCAGGAGATATTTTCAAAGACAAAGAGAAAACGATGGATTATAAAGCACAAAAATGGGTGGCAGGTGGCACTCAGTATCTGCTCTCTTCTTGAATTAGCCAAACTTTCTCCTTCTCCTTCACCTTTTTATCATCAGACTGGCCCGTTTGATTCAGCCTATCCAAAGCCAAGACATTCCAATTGATGTGCTTCTCACTGAAATCAGTCGCCTTGCAGGTCCTGATTTACTCATCTCTGCAGGCGATAAGTCTCATGCATACTTGCTTTGAGCCACTTACTACCTCAATCTCAGTCTTCTCTTTAGTACTAATTGCCCATGGCATCTATCCAGCAGGAGTATGGGTTGAAAAGTGCTAACTAGCAAATTAGTAAATGCTATCTCAGGTACTAAAATTAACATGAGCCCATACATGTAACAGGAAAAATATAAAGGATCATCAGGATCCCAGAGGGAGGACAGAACTAGGGGATTAGGACAGGGAGTTAAAGTCGCAAATAAGAATTATACTTCGTCTTCCTACTTCTGTATCGCTTTTATTATTATGGTGCTTCACAAGATAATTCCACATCAGTTATTTTAGTTGATTCTTATAATAGCCTTATAAAGTTAGGAGTTATAAATCAAATGTTATAGATGGGGAAACTAAGGTTTCAATTTTTACGGCTTATAATGAGTGAACTTGACAACTCTAATGAGTTTCCTTGGACTGAGAAAAGAAAACATGTGCTGTTAAGATCCCAGATTCAAATGATAAATTAACTCGGAAAGATTTCTAAGCTTGTCAGTTTAAGAAAAAATGAAGAAAACAATGTGTACTTTTGTTGTCCTGGACCCTAGAAACCTTGGAAGTCTGCAGTTACTTAACAATAACAGTATCGAGCTTCTTGAAGAGAAATGGAAGGCTATTGAAATAATATAGACAAAGGTAATGGTGGCTTAGACCAGGGTTGTAATAGTAGAGGTGGTGAGAAGTTAGGAGTTTCTTTGCTAACCAATTGGATGTGGGGTGAGGAAGAAAGAGGGGGCATCAAAGGTAATTACAAGGTTTTTGGGCTGAGTAATTAGAAAAATAAAATTGACATTCACTAAAATGTGGGGACAATGACAAGAACAGTTTTGGGGGAAAGGTCAGAAACTCAGTCTTGGATATCTTAGTTTGAGATATCTATTAGGCATCTAAGTAGAGCTATTAAGTAGATGGCTGGATAGATGTATCTCGAATTCATATCTGGGCTAGAAATAGAAATTAGGACGTTTTCAGTACATTGTATTTACAATGTGTCTGGATAAGATCTTCAAGAGAGTAAGTGTAGATAAAAAGAAGGAAGGTCCAGTGCCTGAGCCCTGAGGAAATATAACATTTAAGAGGGAAGATAAAAGGGAACCGGCATAGGATTCTGTGCAAAATGTCTTTTCAGTAACTAATGAGACCATGGCAGAAGCTAGGGATACGATGTGGGAGTCTATCAAGCTCATTGCATCACATTTTATTGCAACAATTAAAATAATAGTTTGTTAAAAAATAAGACATCTGGAACAAATATGAAACTACACAGAATATTGGGACAACATACATAAACCAGAAGTGTCCTGGGCAAACTAGGATGTATGGTCACTTCATCTCTGGGAGATCTCATTCATTGTCATGGCTTTTAAACTACTACTTATTTGTGGCTGAACTCAATATCTTGACTCTAAGTCTCCTGGAACCTGATCTTCTTCCAGCAGTTATTGCCTACCTCAGCACATGACAGCTCTATGTAATTTATTGCTCAAATAAAAACCCCATGAATCATTTTAACCTTCTTCTTCCCCTCCTGTCATATCTAGTCCATCACCACATTTCCTCTATTCTTCTCTCTAAAGAGCACATGAATCTATCCACTTCTCTTCATATCCATTGTTACATCTCAGTCCATATACTAGCATCTCTCACCTGGACTACTCTACAGTTTCATTATTCATCTCCCAGCACCACTCTTACTCCGCTGCAGGCTATTCTCCACATTGTAACTAAAACGAGTTTTTAAAAATTCAAATTTAGTCATGTTACTTTTCTACTTAAAATCTGTCAGTGGGTTCTCACTGTCCTTAAACTGAAGCCCAGATTTTTATAATGTGCTGCAGGGAGCTTCTCAATCTAGTTCAACCTCTCTCCATTTTAATATCTCACTGACTTCACCCTCATTTTATATGCTCTAGTCTTATAATCCTTGTTATATGCATGTTTGTGTACCCCTCCAAATTATTGTGTTGAAACCCAATCCCTAATGTGGTGGAATTTGGAGGTGGGACTTTGAGAAGTGAGTAGATCATGAGGGTAGAGGCTCCATGATGGAATTAGCTCTCCAACATGTGAGAATACAGGGAAAAGGTGGCCATCTGCACACCAAGAAGAGAGTTACACCACACATTGAATCTGCTGTTTGATCTTGGACTTTCCACCTTCCAGAATTGTGAGAAATGTTTGTTGTTTAAGCCACCCGGTCTAGGGTATTTTATTATAGCAGCCCAAACTAAGACAGTCCCTAAGACATACTTCTTGCTTCTATAAGTCATTAATGCTTGGAACACTTTCTCACTCAATGAGAGAAGAATAGAGGAAATGTGGTGATGGATTAAATATGACAGGAAGTGAAGAAGAAGGCTTGCCATTTTACTTCTACCCTTAATTTAGGTCTCATTTAAGGGTCTTGTTCTACAGGTTATTGCCCCAGGCTGGCCCTCATCATCTCCTTAGTTCAGATTATAATCTGTTAGTTACTTCAGTGTTACCTACTTCCCCTTCCTAGATATGTGAGCAGTTCATAAATCAACCCTCCTAGCTTTTGAAGGGTGAAGTCAGAAAATCTCCTCTGGGAATAAGCTTCCTTCCCAAGGATGGGTTCCTACTGAGAAGTCAAGCTCTGTAAGATTAAGTACAACATAGGTAACAACTATATATGGCGTCAGATGGGTACTAGACTTATAGGGGCGATCACTTCATAAATTATATAAATGTCTAATTACTATGTTGTACATGTGAAACTAATATAATATTGTATGTCAACTGAAAAATTAAAAATTGTTTTTATAAGGTAAAAAAATAAAATGTCATAGATGAAAATATAAATAACTCCAAGTCTTGAAAAAGGTTTGTGTTCTGGCTATTTTAGGAAAAATCCAGAGTGAGCACCATGATTTATTTGTAATTTCTCGTCATGGAAAATATATGCTGTAAGTCATATAAAGCAACAAATCTGGAAAGAAAGAATGCATCATGCTTAGGGAACATGAAGTCTTCTTTTCATTTAGAAAATGCATTAAAAAACCAACTGCAATATAAATCCTGAAAGACTAAGAAGTGTTGTTCTCATGGAAAATTACTTATTACAGAAAAGATTTTATAGCTATATTATAATTTGTGGTAGACATATATGTTTCCTAAGGGCTCTCTGATTTAAGACTGCAATATTGGATGAAACTCTGATATCGTGGTGACTCTCTAGAGTGTGAACTTTATTTCCAAGAGTCTTTCTAATTCAGCTTCCAGAGCTATTTCAGTGACTAGTACAGAGTTCTAATTGTAGGGGAGAATGAAGAAGCAGAGAGAGAGACATGCAGGGGCAGGAAGGACAAAGTTTTGAAGCCAGATCTATAACTATCTCTTTCTATTTGTCTTTTCTCTCTCAAATTCTATCAACTTCAACTGGCCCTAGACACCATGAACACAAGTTGGGTCCTAAACAAAACGTTGTCTGTGTCCAGGAAGCTACCAAAATAGCCCCTGTAAGTCCTGTAAAGGGCATTTAGTGAAACACAAAGTAATCAGGCCCATGATAAAAGCCTGATGATGGTTGTGCTGATGCAAAAGCCAGAGAGAAAGGAGCAAGTTCATCTTAGTCAAGATTCAGCTTCAAAGGTTGGTCTCCTTATATATGTTCAAAACATTTGATTTAGAAATTTCCAGTGCTGCTAAACTTGTCTAGTTATATCGTGTCGGCTCTTTGGAGGAGGGTGTAGACTAAAGTGATATACGAGTTAAGCCCTTTACCTTCCTGTATGACAGTAGCACCTGTTGTGAGATAATTTTCTGGGTTTGGGCTACTGGTAGCAGCTATAACCGTGACCTCAAGTCTAATAGGAATCCACTATTAAGTGTTAGATCTATGTTAATGCTACCAGGTGGAAGCTGAATAGTTTTAAAAGTATCTATATAGAGAAGACTATATAGTATGATTCTCTGTATTTAGCAAGCACATTCTAAACATTTGAGCACACACGTGTACACACACACAGGAACACATATACTCTCATGTATTTACAATCAGATGAGCTGCCTTGCCTGCTCAGGCCCATCAGATGCCACTGAAGATGAGTTGAGAAGGGTACTGGGATGTGAAATGGGAGTGAAGATGTGATGGGAACATCAAAGGCAAAATATAAATGGGACTAGTGGCCTCTCGTTCTGACACTAGTCTTTGCTTTTGGAGTCTGGGAGCTTTGCTTGGGCAGGCAGGGGCTCCAGCTTTACCCCGTTGTCTTTTCTGGCTCCTCTTATCTGTTGCAAGTCATCATTCCCCTCCAGACACTGCAATGACTTTACAAAATCCTTTATCATGCCAGCAAATTTAGCATATAAGTGGCATACATGTAGGCAAATTATAGGGACACAGCCCAGCTAGAATCGAACCTCACCCAGCTTGATTCATAAACCGTGCTTCTCAGAATGAACAGACTCCCCATTTTGTTAGACTCCCTTATCCCTTTTAAACTGGATAGGCTATATCATGCTAAATCTCGGAAGTTTAAAACAGCAAGCCATATTTCTTGTTCACACTCTGTGTCCATTAGGGACTTGCAAAAGGACTGGTCATTGTAGCCACTTTGAACCTAGCTCATGGAAGCTAAAGACACAGACTTCCATGATTCCAAAGTCAGGCAAACAAGAACATGGTGAACTATCCACTCACTGTTAAAACTGCTCCCTGGAGATAACACACAATTTTTCCACTTGTAGATCTTTGGCTAAAGCATGTCATATAGCCAAGCCTAATGTTTAAAAAGCAATTATACTTTTCTCCCAGGGTTGGGTAGCAAAAATTCATCAATGGTAGCCCTTTACCACCCTGTCTAAATGACCGGGCTCATCTCTCATCCATCCCCCATCCTGTTCAGAAACTTCTCTAACCTCCAAGTTGATTGTTCTCCTTTCAAGATCTTACATCTTGAATCTCCTAAATTTTTTTATTTCTAGCGCAGTTATGTTTTCCGGATTCTCCAAGAAGCCAGAAATATCTTAGAGAGTATCCTAAATAAAAATTTACCCTATCCTTTAATGAACTATTCCCAATTTGACCTGTATTAGAAAGTCTGGTAAGCTTAGAGTTTATTATACAGGTATTATTTTGAAAGGATACAACAATGCTGGATCATTCTTACCAAAGCAGGTGTTCTTTATACAAGCAGAAGGATAAATTTCTCTAAGGGGTCCATATACCCCCAGTACTCCTGATTAGCTTTGGGACCCTGGAAAGACACCTGACACCTAAGGTAATATTTTTCCATGAGTGGATAAGGGATAACACTATATTTCTAAGAGTCTCATAGGTCTACAATTTTATGATTCTGTTATTTCTGTTTATAATCTCCAAGAAAGAGATTTACTTCTAAGATATGTTGGAGGTACTGACAGTTTTACATTTCTGGGTATGCAAAGTTGAAGCTCATAACTGAGCATGCTCTATGGGGAGCATGTAGAACTGCACTGTGCAAGTATGAGAAGCATCTGGTTTCAGATGCTTGAGTGCAGAGGTCAGGGAAAATAAAAGCAATGTTATGGTCCACACCCATAAGAGAGCTAATGTGTTACTAGTGCACACAGCTGAGGAGAAATACAACCATAAGAATTCTTCTGTGTTTGACACAGGTCAAATGACTTTTGTGGACATCTATAGTTAGGACTCAGAGGCAGTGACCAAAATAATTTGATTATAGCATCTTGCTAGTTACATGGCTTAACTTATACTTATCCTTTCTTTTTCCTTTGGCATTTCAGACATAACAGTGCCAGGGATTACACATGGACTGTTTCTTTTGATCCCCCTCCAAGACCACTGGTTTCCTTCCCAGGACTTTAGTCTTGATATACTTCTAAGTAACAAGAGACTGAAATTGGATATCACTTTGGAATCCACTTGTGGATCTTCCAAACAAGTAAATAATCTCAGTGTGCTTTCTAACTTTTATTCCCTTATCCACTCCTTCTACAAGGTTTCATTGAGCACCTACTCCTATGTACCAGGCTCTGTGCTGGGCACTATAGACCCTAACATCAGTACGGTACAGGAGAATTAGCGCTGCTCTGGAGGCCCTCATAATCTTGCCAGGCTATATATGTGTGAAGAGTGCATGGCCTGTGCTGTAGCATATAGGAGTCAGAGATTTCTTGGGTGAGCCAAGAAACTCCAGAGAGAAGATTTCTGAGTGGGATCTTAAAGTGAGTGGAATTTTGCTAGGCACAAAAATTAAAGATTCAGGCAGAGGGAATAGCTTGGGCAAAGGGACAAAAGTTAGTAGACATAGCTGTTCTAGGAATATCTATTCCCACTACATCTCTGATGTATTGATCACCTATCTTTCCAAAAGATTTCCTTTTAATTTCCTCCATATCTAAAAGTGGCCTGAGAACAAGTATGGTTAAAATTCAAGTCAGAAAAGGCAGTGGCTTGAGTGCCATGTAGAAGTGTCCAGCCTTGCTAAGGACCAGAACAGAATGATAACCGCTCCTATGGGAGCCCTCGTATAGAAGCATGTAGCAAGTGGGCAGGATCACTGTCAGACAGTCAGGGCTCTGAATTTCTGTCTGCCAACAGCTATCTGCATGATTTCAGGCATGATTTGACTTCTCTACACCTCAGTTCTCTCCTCCATAAAATGGGGATAATAGTAGTTTCCCATTGGAGTTGTGAGGAATAACTGAATCCACACCTGCAAATCTCTTAGAATGGTTCCTGGCATATATTACGCACTTGAATTGTCAGATTTTGTTGTTTTTGCTGTTATAATTTTTATTTTAACAGTTTCCAAATTACATTTCACTGTCATTTTTGAGTGGTAAATTTATTTTCTTAGAGTGATTCCTCTTCCATTCCTAATTTAGAAAGGAAGCATGGGATTAGAGACAGCTTTAATCAATTTTCTATTAACTGATTTTTGTTAAGTGTTTTATTAAGTACTTTATTATGAAGAAGGCCCTATGTTAGCTATTAAAATAGTATATTTTAGGGGAGAGAACTCGGAAATAATTTTTCATCTCGAATATGCTAAAGAGTAGCAATATGGTTTGCTTGAACTTCAGTTTCAATGTGGTTTTCAGAGGATAATAATTGTAATCTGCTGTAATGGAGATTTGTTTTCTGTGTGCTTTGTGTCATCCCTTTTTCCTTTTGATGCAGACCTTGACTTTCTTTTGAAACTTTTCCTTTCTCCAATCTTGCAATTCTGTTGAGGCTGTGGGATTTATACTTTTTGACATGGGAAGAGAATACTCACATTCCACCTCAGAGGAAGCCAAAGGGAGCAGTAGAGAACGTAGGTAACAATAAAAAAGTAAGAGAGAAACAGAGAGAGAGAGAATGAAAAGAAAAGAGAGATCATTGAACTATTAGAGGTATCAAATCCCGTATTCTGAGCTCACCAGATCTGTCCTAGATTCTTTCTTTGGTTCTGTGAGCAAACTAAACTTCCACTTAAGCTGCAAAAAGTTGGGCTTCTATCACTTGCAAACAAAGAAGTCCTAATACCCTTGTCTGCCTTGCAACATGATTGTATGGGTCAAATAATACAAGTATACAGAGTTCTTTTAAAACTCAAAGCATAATAAATACTAACTAATAAAAAAAACTGTGAAATATAAGTTCTTCCTGTAAAGGAGAAGTAAGGTGTTCTATACTGCCAGTGCTAATTATTTAAAAACAGAGTGCCAACTGTACAATCCATGAAACTGGATTCAATGTCAAGGGAATGCTATGAATTGTGGAGACCAGGGAAGGCTTCAGAGAAGAAGAAAAATTCGAGCTGGACCTGAGGATAAACACAATGTTGATCAAAGTAAGAAGAAGAGTTTTAGGCATGGAGGAGGCTGTGAGCTAAAGCACCCATGTTGAATACTTGGCTAAAAAACATTTACTGGCCTACTATGGGTCATGCACAGAGGAAGTCAGGACTTGCAGAGATTTCCTCCCTTCCTCTGACAGCAGTTTACAAACTCTATTTAGTACCTGTTAATATTTCTGTTGTAGGTCTCAGCTTCCCCATCTCATGGCCTTCATCGTCGCTATGACTGTGCCTAGCCATGCCTCGTCTCCTGGTCCCATTGCTCTTGATGAAGGAAGAGGGACCCTCTCACTAACAAGATTATACCCCTTAAATCCTCCCCAAAAGGGTCTTAGTCTCAATTCTCTTAACTGACTCATCGTTTAACTATTTTATTCTTTTTTAAAACTTTTCCATTGCTCACTAAAAATAAATAATGCTGAGTAGTTAGTGGAGTAACATTTTAAATGGCATCAAATAATTTCATATTCAAGAGTTCTCACTCCAGACCCATATATGAATCCTTGAACTAAATCTGAACAGGTAGGACTGCTCTATCACCTTGATGTGACTTTAGTTACCTACCCAATTTAATCATTTTCCAGAGGCTTAAGAATGTTTCATTTAAGAATCTTTGTTGTAGAACCAACCAGCCACCCCAGAGTCTGGTTATTTCCTTTCAAGAGTCTCCCTAGATACTTGTCACTCAATGCATTTTACATAAGGACATCACTTGATAAATATTACACCAGGCACAAAGAAAAAAACCTAAGCTATAATCAAGCTATTTAATTTTTTTGCCCAAAATTTAAATGGCAATATTCCTTAATTCCCTTTATCCTTTCCCACCTCCAAAATGACTCACATTTACACAAAATACACAAGGACACAATTTCTCTACTGAATATTAACCACTGAATCAAAATTTCCTCCTGTTAAAAGTAACCAGTAGGCAGTGGTGGTAAATATTTGCATAGCACTTTACTATTTCCCTTTGGGGGGTTCCAAGTGTTTTTTCTCTCATTGTTATTTTAGAGAGTTTGGAAAACAACTTTTTTCAATCTACTAAAAATTAATAAAGCTATTTCTAGCAATGTTTGCATTTTTTAAAAAATAAAAAACCCATATGTGTATCTTACAATAGACAACTTGAGCATCCTATAAAATGCCACATGACAGTTTTGCCTAAAATTTCTGAATAGTTTTCTAAGTTACTAAATGCTACTTTTTCAACTAGAGAAGAATATCGGTTTCTCCATCAGTACATTCTCATTTCATATCCTTCCCCAAAGAAGAAAAAATAGCATCTGTGTAGAAGCTCAGGACAAAAACTCTATTACTCCAATAACTAGGTCCACAGGTTTCTCTAGCTGACTTTTCAAACTCTCTGTCATCAGTTTGGCTGCAGTTCTAGTGTATTTTGGCCCATTCCATTGGCTTCAGCTCAGTTCATGCAGACATGTATGGAGGGGGCTGAATTCAATATCAGAATAGACAATTTATGAGTACTTATAATCATACACCACCCACATGCAATTAAACCTGAAAAGAAACTATGGATATCCTCTGCTGCAATGTGAAAATCTCCATCCTCCCCACACCTCACTTTTTCCAGATTACCTTTTCCAGGGCATGAGTGCTTACAGTCTGGAGCCAGGGAAACGGGAAGCCATTTTTCATAGCCTGAAGCATTCCTTTGATTTTAGCTTTACTGTGAGCAAGATTTTTCCCCTATGGGTCTTTCCCCTCCTACCCCATGTCACAGTCAGTTTTCTCACAAAACTACAAAGAGCTGAAAAACCCTGACCACACACCAGCCATCCAACAATGAGAAGGCACAACTGTGAGTGTCAGCACGCACATTTTTAAATCTGACCTTGGGCTGAAAAAAAACAGTGTAAGGAGGAAATGCCATTGCTGAGACCTACCAGGAATGAACTATATCTGGAGTAAATTACTTCGTTTTCCATCCCATATTCTGTTGTTTTAGGTTTCTCCAATTTCCATTTTACAAAATGGGTCTATTGACACTCCGCCTATCTGTCCATCAACAGGACTCCCAGTAGAATTATGGTAGCAACATAATGGGCTACAGGTGATCTACAGCCATCAGGATACTAATCTAGGAAGGGAAGGAAGGGAACTGAGGTTAAAAAGAAAAAGACATGGGCCAGAGGAAAGGAGGAAGTGAATCTGGAGCGACGCCTCCAAGGGAAGGGGTCCTGTTAAACAGAGGCTGTGAGTTGAGATGCAGCTGAGATCCAAGCATTTCAACAGAAATTGCCCCAGTAGAGGGATCTAAAGCAGTGGGGAAAACGATGTGAGATTTTTCCAGAAGAGGCCATCCTTCCAGAAGAGGGCTGACTCTGTAGCAACAACAGACTGGTATTGTGATGCTTCCAAATATTTGACATGGAACTGAGAGGAGTCTAGCAAAACCTCATTGAGTTTCACAAGTGTCTAAGAGAAGATGGTTTGGAGAAGAGACAGGACAGTGTTGCAAAGACCACACTAACACTTAGAGATTAAACTGCATTGAGCTAACGATAGGGAGGTGTTTTGTAACTGTAATTACCTATATTTTTATCATCTCCCTAATCCTTATCTTTATTCATTTAATAATTATTTATTGAGCTTCTACTGTAGTGCTCTCAATACTATAGAGAAGAGGGCAAGGGCTTATTCAATGAAATCATAAGCTCCATGATGATAGAGTATTTGTTTTGTCTAGTTTCATGGTGTCAGAACCTAGAACAAAGTGTTCACTAAATATTTGTTGAAAGAATGAATGAAGCTAGCTTATAGTCTAGTGACAAACTACTGTCTTTCCTACCACTAGAATACTATGGTAAATTTCCTTTGCTCACTAAAATGCCAACAGAATGCACCCATTTCCAAGTTCAAAGGACTTGGCACATAGATGAGGTGGGAACCAACATTTCTTACACTATAAAGAGAGAGAAATTCCTCTTCTTTCCTGTAGTGGTTATTATGGAAGTGACCATGCCCAAGGAAGAGAAGCTGTCTTGGGATCTGCATATACACATGGAACCAGGGATAAGTAGCTTGATATATGAGCATATAAGCTGGGTGGAGGTGGAGGAGGAAGGATTCTCTAACTAAACAGAAGAGCATGGCCTAGGGTGTTATATTAGTCAGAATCCTGATGAGATAGAGATGGCTCCTTCCAATGGACAACCAAAGAAAGTTTCATGAAAGAGACGTTTTTTAAAGAGAGAGAGCAGAGTTAAGGAAAACTGACAAGGGGTGGTGTTGGGAGACTTTAGCATAAACACTAAAGACACAAGCTCAGAAAGCAGTTGCTGAGACCCAACGATAATTGTAACTGTGGGAGAGAACTGCCCCAAAGGAGCTCTTACCTGGAAAGAAAAAGTAGCTACTGTCAAACTGTGGCCCAAGCAGGAAGGAGCCAGCAGATGCACAGCTTTGTCTTTCTCTCCTCCAGCACTCTCATCTGCCATTGCCATTGCAACAAAAATCACTGGGCATGAAAGCCTGGTCAGAAAAGCCTGGGGAGATCAACCTATCCATGCATAGTGCTGGGTAGAGAAGGATGAAAAACAAATCTAGAGGAACAGGGAATATCTTGCACATTTTTGTGCCATAACACCTACTTTTTCCCTTTGTCTGGTTGAAAAGCATCTGTCCCTAATGTACGAAACACATAATTCCAATCTGCAGATATATCATCATGAGGTGCTGTGAATTCACTCATACTCTCACATGAAACATAAAATGCAAGCTGCCATCAGTGTTCTCCATGTTACATAGCACAGAGGGTAAAATGTGGGTGGGGGACAAAAAACACACAGCATAGCTCCTACAGTCCCTGCTTTTGTACCTGGTCACAGGCCTAAGTCAATCATCATAGCTGCTTCTACTACCAATTCCCTATCCACCCCATCTCCCATAAGCTTCTTGGCCTTACAAAGTCTTTATCCGATGGTGAGACTCTAACTTTATTTACACAAAACCCGAATTCAAGGTTATATTTTGTATTTATTTGGATGCTGCAGTTTTTCATAGACCAGTATGGTAGAGAAATACAAAGGGGAGCTCCCAGAAATTCTCTGGGCTCCAGGCATTGCCCTTGTTTCTCCCATTGGATCTCAGCAATCCACATTTCCTTAATAAGCAAGTTTGATCACCCAGGCCACTAGAGTGATCCCATCTTCACCTTTGCCCGTTGGTTCAGCAGCGTAAGGAGCCAGTCAGGCTCAATTTCCAATTTAGTGGAACCATGACTGTTCCCTTTCAGAGGCGTTCTTCCCTTGAGCACTAGAACCTCCAAAACCACCAATGCCAAGGTTGTGGAGACAGGAAAAAAAAATTCTTTGTAAGTGAGTTATTAGGTATAAGAGTGAGAAGCACCTCTTCTAACACTACATTTTGATTGCCAGATCCATGAATTCTGGCTGTCAGGGAGATGGCACTATATTTTGACTTCTGATTTAAGGCATGTACCCTAACCTTACAGTTCATTGTCTCCCTGTAATTGCAACTGAGCCTGCAGTTAGTTGTTCTTTCCACAGTTATATAAACAAGGAGGCAGTGAAATTAGTGGATGTGAACCCATTTCTTTATTTTTAATTTGTCATTCAATAAGTTATATGGGGAAAATTAAGGTACCTTATCTGTCTAGGAATGGTGGTGCTGGCAGAAAAATTGGAAAGAAAATGCCTATTTAGAATGTGTACCTGTTTTTGTGAGGAAGGATGTCTGTTGCCCCCATGATAATATGGTATTAGGTTGGTCTCCCTAGAGAATGATGTTGTATCAAAGGTTTAGCACTGGTCTCGGCTGTTGCAGGTCAGACTCTGAGCAGTGGCAGTATCCAGATCAATCTCAGTAAGGGAAACCACACAGATGGGCTTCAATTCCTGCTACCATAGCAACTTTGAATAAGCACCATGTTAGCTGAAAAATATTCTGAACAACAGCCACAGGATGACTTCATTTTGTCCACCTCATTATCAAGAGCCTCTCCACAATAGATTGCTCTCTGGTGGACATTTAGATAGTCAAAGAATATTCTGTGCCCATTATGAGAAATCTATTTTGATACATTTCCCCTTGTCACCAATCTTCATATTGTGTTCTTTGAAAGTTCTTGACCAACTGGTTAAGTTGTTAGCCACTTCCTACATAGATATAGGTACAAACCTCAAGCCATCTTCTGTTAATCTAAATAAGCAGCCAATGTACTGATTAAAGTTCTACTAAATGAAATAATTTCCCTTCATGAGAATCTTGCAGAGTCACCCTAACTGGGACAAGAATGGAGAGGCTATGCATTTCTGGCCTTGACCACATATCATAAAAGTCAAGCCCAAGTTTTTTCTCCCCCAGTCACATAAAGCCATAGATATGAACTCAGACAGAGGAGGCAATGTACCAGAAGTGGGTGTTGAGTGAGCCACCTGCTCATGTTAAACCCATAAAACCTGTGAATATGATCTTATTTTGAAAAAGCATTTTTGCACATGGAATTAAGTTAAGGATTTTGAGATGAGATCATCCTGGATTACTGAGGTATGCCCTAAATCCAATGAGAGTGTTCTTATTAGAGGCAGAAGAAAAGACAGAAGAGAAGGCCATGTGAAGATGGAAGAAGACTGGAGTTATGCAACCACATTCCTAGAGCAACAGAAGCTGGAAGAGAAAAGGAAGAATCCTCTGGAGGCTTGAGAGGGAACATGGACCTGCCAGCACCTTATTTCAGACTTCCAGCCTCCAAAATGGTGAGAGAACAAATTTCTGTTGTTTTAAGCCACCAAGTGTGTGATAATTTTTACTGCAGCCACAGAAAACTAATGTGGTTAGGAACTTAGTTTCTACTAGGGCCCAG
>NW_011888800.1:5080205-5092521 GCF_000151845.1 Pteropus vampyrus | reverse complement strand
CCAGATCCATGAATTCTGGCTGTCAGGGAGATGGCACTATATTTTGACTTCTGATTTAAGGCATGTACCCTAACCTTACAGTTCATTGTCTCCCTGTAATTGCAACTGAGCCTGCAGTTAGTTGTTCTTTCCACAGTTATATAAACAAGGAGGCAGTGAAATTAGTGGATGTGAACCCATTTCTTTATTTTTAATTTGTCATTCAATAAGTTATATGGGGAAAATTAAGGTACCTTATCTGTCTAGGAATTGTGGTGCTGGCAGAAAAATTGGAAAGAAAATGCCTATTTAGAATGTGTACCTGTTTTTGTGAGGAAGGATGTCTGTTGCCCCCATGATAATATGGTATTAGGTTGGTCTCCCTAGAGAATGATGTTGTATCAAAGGTTTAGCACTGGTCTCGGCTGTTGCAGGTCAGACTCTGAGCAGTGGCAGTATCCAGATCAATCTCAGTAAGGGAAACCACACAGATGGGCTTCAATTCCTGCTACCATAGCAACTTTGAATAAGCACCATGTTAGCTGAAAAATATTCTGAACAACAGCCACAGGATGACTTCATTTTGTCCACCTCATTATCAAGAGCCTCTCCACAATAGATTGCTCTCTGGTGGACATTTAGATAGTCAAAGAATATTCTGTGCCCATTATGAGAAATCTATTTTGATACATTTCCCCTTGTCACCAATCTTCATATTGTGTTCTTTGAAAGTTCTTGACCAACTGGTTAAGTTGTTAGCCACTTCCTACATAGATATAGGTACAAACCTCAAGCCATCTTCTGTTAATCTAAATAAGCAGCCAATGTACTGATTAAAGTTCTACTAAATGAAATAATTTCCCTTCATGAGAATCTTGCAGAGTCACCCTAACTGGGACAAGAATGGAGAGGCTATGCATTTCTGGCCTTGACCACATATCATAAAAGTCAAGCCCAAGTTTTTTCTCCCCCAGTCACATAAAGCCATAGATATGAACTCAGACAGAGGAGGCAATGTACCAGAAGTGGGTGTTGAGTGAGCCACCTGCTCATGTTAAACCCATAAAACCTGTGAATATGATCTTATTTTGAAAAAGCATTTTTGCACATGGAATTAAGTTAAGGATTTTGAGATGAGATCATCCTGGATTACTGAGGTATGCCCTAAATCCAATGAGAGTGTTCTTATTAGAGGCAGAAGAAAAGACAGAAGAGAAGGCCATGTGAAGATGGAAGAAGACTGGAGTTATGCAACCACATTCCTAGAGCAACAGAAGCTGGAAGAGAAAAGGAAGAATCCTCTGGAGGCTTGAGAGGGAACATGGACCTGCCAGCACCTTATTTCAGACTTCCAGCCTCCAAAATGGTGAGAGAACAAATTTCTGTTGTTTTAAGCCACCAAGTGTGTGATAATTTTTACTGCAGCCACAGAAAACTAATGTGGTTAGGAACTTAGTTTCTACTAGGGCCCAGTAGCAAGGCGAAAGCTGTTTAAAGGAAGAAGTTATCTGCGGAAGGGGTTATGGTTACACTCCAAAACACTAGACGTCTGCACGGATTCTCCTACTGGGGCTTGCCGAAGATAGGAAAGGAAGGCTGGTTGCCTCTCATGTGCCTATGAAGGATCAGGGGCATTTACAAGTTCACAGTTCTCAATCTTCTGTATCTGCCCAAAGCATCCTCATATGTCAGGAATCTATTCTTTTTTCACCTACGCCTTGTCATACAAGAACAAGAAGTGTCGCACATTTATTGATGCAGTCAGTAACTTACCTCTCAGGGTGATTAAGCAATTCGCCCAATGCCGTATAGGTGGTAAGAGTCTGAGGTAAGAATCTGTCCCAGGTATTGCTGAATCCTCAGCACATGCACCTTCTATTTTACCAGACTGCAAGTCCTAGAAATCTATGTACTAGGGGAAAGGTGGCTAGAGATAGTACATGTGTTTAGTCACAGATGATCTTCAACCATACTTGCCCTGCAGCTACAAAAGATAAATGAGTCTTTAAAAGTTATCCTGAGTTAGATATGTTGGCCCTGCAGCTACAGAAGGTAATAGATTCTTTAAACACTTCCAAAGAGGCTATTTGATTTTCCACTTAGGCCCTGAATTAGGCATTCAAGGCTGATTCTTTGCCCTTTTCTGTTTATGCCTTCTGGGGTTTCATAAGTAGCCAGACTGTGGCACAATCTATGTAATCTAAATCACCTGACAAAACAAAGAATACCATAGCCACATGATCTCCCAATGCCCAGCCCTTCACCTGCACCATCCCATAAAACAGCTGTTGATAATCTGAGAAATTATTCCACTATGTTATCCATTTCACCTTGGCAAGAAGATTATCTGTGCCCTCATCGACTATGTGAGCAACCTCATCATAGAATCCCATTTTGAGGATCTGTTTTCAGAAACAAATTTTGGTTTTATTATACTAAATCAGCCAGGTTTCCAGAAGCAAACAGACTTTACATTCAATAGGGATAATTAAAGGGAGTTTAATGAAGGGACATTTACAAGAGAATACAGGCAAAGTTGTGTTAAGCCAATAAGAAATGACAAAGCACCTGGCTAGTAAGAGTAGAATGCTGTGACTACAGCTTGGAGGTACTAGGAAAGAATTGTTGCTGGAACTTAGAGCTGACATTGTAGGGAGGGCCATCCAGCAAGGAGCTGTGGGTTTGGATATAGGAATCCAGCTGCTACAAAGCAGCTGTAACAGGAAAGAAGCCAGGGAACTAAGTGACCTGACATTTCTTTCCTCACACCTTCCAAATCTCTTGCTGATGCCTCCCATTAGAAAAACCCAATCAGAAGCCAGAGGAAAGGGACTCAGCCAGCTGATGGAGTCCAAGGAAGTTAGCCTCACAAGGCACAGGGCAGGATGAAGAAGGCTAGAGAGTAGATCTAGAGGGGAAAACAGAGAATTTTCAACAGTGTATTTACTTCGAGAGCCAAAAACACCTGTATAGCATTAGCCACTATGTCAATCCCTGGTCTCACAGTCATCCACTGGGGTATGAATACGATGTGGTAGAACCAAAGTGTCTAGCCCTTCAGCTCCTGATCTTTCTCTCGGTGATCACCAAAACAGGAGGAGGGGAACACCATGCCACCTACTGAGGCTGCACATGTGTCTTTGTGGGCACGTTTCCCCTGTAAACCAACTTTCAGGGGCTGGAAGGTACATGTGCTTCGGAACCAAACATACTTGGACCCAACTCTCAGCTCTGACATTTACAGCCTAAATGACAATGGGCAAGTTAGTTACTTTGAACATTAGTTGCTCCACCTGTATAACTTGGAATAATAACCACCCTAACAAAATGTTGCAAAAAGTAAATGAAATAATGGAAAGTTCTTAATAGGGTTTTTCACACATGGTAAGTACTCTTTAAATGTTCTTTTTTCCATATTGACCTTTTCCTTGTTGCTGTAGCCCTCATGTAAAACATATTTGTAATTCATTTTATGAGAGAACACAGTTCAAGTTCCAATTATCTTGTAAAACAAAATCCTTTTGAACACAACTTTTTTTTTAAGTTGAGAGGGACCTGTATTTAGGCAAAACTGGCAAGGGGTGGTTGATGATCATATTTTCAGAAATGATAGGATCCCTCGAATGGGGATAAAGTGAGTTTACTCTGCAAGAAATAGATCATTGTGTAAAAAAGTCTACACAGCAAAGAGAAGTAACCTGAAATCTATGTATACATGCTAAGGAAAATGCTCTGGAAGAATATCCACAAAACTATTCACAGTGGTTAACTTCAAGACCAGAGTGGGATTGGAGAGCTGTGAGCAATAAAAGAAGACTTGCATTTATTTCTCTGTATATTCAAATATTGCTTAACTATTTCACAATGATCATGCATACTCACTCTGCCCAACTTTTAAAAGCATTTAAAATTCTTACATGGTTCAAGTACAAGACAAGATGTCAATATTATCAACGAAGCAAAATGTCTGCTATAGATATAGTTCACTACATTTGTAATGAACTACGGATAAAGAAATGATGATATGTAATAAATAAGATGGTATAAGGCTTATTTATTTACCAAAAAGAGGAAGTATTTTGATGATTTAGTATGTGGTATTTAAACTAATGCTGCTAGACATAATATTACACTATAAGCTCCAAGAGGATATATCTATTTATTCTTATTTATTCCAAACACCTAGTCTAATAAATATTATGTGCTCAGTAAGCAAGTATTGTATGAAAACTGAATGATTTTTTTTTAATTGAGAGACTGAGAGATATAAACAGACCACAGTTAAACCACTTGTCATGAGCACTTTACAATTTTCCTGAGCCTCACTTCCCTCATCTATAAAATGAGAGAATTGATAGCATGAGAAATACCAAGTCTATAATATTAATAAACCCATAAGTGTCTAAAGTTTTAAGAGAGAGAGAGAGATACACAAAAAATTCTATAATAAATTTGATAACAATTCTCAGAAGATTTTGAATCGAAGAACTAAATGACCTATGGGGTCTCTTTATCTCTAAGATTTTGTGAACACTTTTTTATTCTCTAAATTTACTTAATATTTTTCTTTTTCAATTAGAAAATATGAGCTTACTTGTTAAAAAAAAAAAATCCAAGCAACACTGATAAATGAAGCCACTCCAAGGCCCCCCCACACTTCCACTCCCCAAGTTAACTACAACTAAAATGTGATATATCATCTTCTAAGGCTATTTTGTATAAAGATATAAACATACATATAGTACTAGTATAGTTTTTTTTAAAGGAATAGAACTTATTCTAGAAAGTCTATCAGTTTGCAAAGTAGAGAGTTACATATGTAGTAATGATTAACTGAACTGGATGTCAGTAACATTTAGGGAAAATATTTGTTGGGCTTAATTCAGGAGAGTGGCTCCTTGCCATACATTCCTCATAGTTGGGCAGAAGATTTGAGTTTAAAAGTTTTTCTGATCTTAGCTGGTAATCTATTGCTGTGTGCTGCATATAATATCCCAAGATCTTATCTGGGATAAATATTTGCCAAGGAATATAAGAAGCTGTGGAGTGCCCAGAGGCAGGAGAGTAGGTGGATATCTGGAACTGAACTGAAAAGGGTCGGAGAAGTCATCCCCCAAGGCTAAGCAGAAATTTAGGATCAAGAAATCAGGGTCTGGGAGTAGAGTAATGGCAATATCAGAGAGTCAGATATCTACAGCCGTTTTGGAGGCCAGACACTTTTGTGTCTAGAGGCACACATCAGGACCAGAAAGCACCTGAAAGTAGGTCCCAAGAGATCTCTGGGAGGCTTGGAACAGGGGCTCCCCAAATGCCAGTAGATGTTAGTCTTTTCCAGGGTTTCAAAATGTAAAAGCAACAAACCACTGAGCAAGTGCTACAGATTTGGTCACAAGCACTGGCCATGTTTCTACAGACAAAGGCAAAGAAGAGTGGAAGCCAATTGTCCTGAATCGGGGCATGAATGATCCCTATTAGCTCTCACTATTTATTCAAATTTACCAAATGAGTGCATATTTTGACTGGGTTGAGACAACCTCCAAGTATATAGTCTACATAAATTTACTCTTTAAATATCAAGAGTATTATTCACATCAAATAAATGAGAAAAGAGAAAGAAAACAGTCACTCAGTATGAGTTTGGGCAAATAGATTCTCCTTTCTGAAAGTAATTTCTACATCTACATAAGGAATGGCACATATCCCACTCACATAACACTGTGTCACCATCTTACATATGGCAGTAGTCATCATTAGGAGTCTCACAGAACTTTGACCTATTGACTCAGGATACAGACTCAATGTCCTTCTCAATCATTTTAATGTCCTTCCCCAGGCAGTCTCTATATTTGTCAGAGCTGGCACCATACATTAAACCTATTTGCCATAGCTGTACTCAGTGATCTCTAAGATCACTCCTAGATCTAGCCTACGGTTATTCATTAAGAATAACCCATCAAAAAGGGGAAAAATAATATCCTTAAAATAAAAAAAGTATCTATATCAATGTTTAATCACAGATCATGGTTAACACAGAAACTCAGTCAAGGTATTCAAAAGAAAGCCTGACTTTTCACCAGCACCAGTCAGTGGCTCTCCATCCTAGCTGCATGTAAGAACCCCTTGAGGTCTTTTCAAAACTCCCATGCGAAGGATTCACCAGGCCTGGGATAGGGCCCAGACAGGAGCTGCCTTTAACAGCCTCACAGGTGATTTCACTGTGCAGCCAGAGGTGAGACCTGCTCACTGAAGCAAGGGAAGATTCTCTTCACTCCTACATTACCCAGCCTCTGGGTCTATGGGTGAAATGTCCAGCCAAGAGGTTTTCCAGATGTTAGTTCGTGGCCGAGGTTTGCGCACAGCCTCGCCCCGACCATGGAGCCAGAGCCAGCAGTTCCAGGCTTCCTTCTGGGTTTCTAGCTGCCCCAGGCTGCCTTACTGGCTTCCGTCTGTCTCCCTCTTAGTACTTGTTGTCAATCCAGAAAAAGCGGGAAAGCTAAAGTGAAATCTTTCTATTTGTTTATGTGGCAGCAAGCTCAGAGTCTATGCCGAAAAAATGTCCTTGGCTGTTGACAAAGCCGCCTTGGAGATGCCTCTGTCTGTTTGAAATAGGCTGGAACCCAATGCCCTCCACGAGGAGCCAATCTGCTGAATCAGCCCCATCTGAGGAGAGAGAGATGGAGTGATTCAAATGCAAGGACGTTTTTGACATTTTCTGTATCATTTATCTTCAGAAGAATGCAGAACTTTTAAGGCAGGAGTTTGGATTTGACTGTGGAGAACAGGTCAAATATAGCTGATTTATGAGACTGATATTTTGGAATTCTCGAAATATAATGACTTAGAGTATGAAAAGGCTTTATGACATTTGTTTTAAAGAAAAGTTCTTATTATTAGGAGATAACACTAATGTGTTATCTACCTTTCAAAGCCTTGGGGGAGAGTTTATGGCTAGATTTTGAACATTCGGGTATCGAGGAGGCAAGGAAAAGGAAAGCACGTTCTTATTTTCATATGTAAAAATAAAAGAGAGAGAAAGAAAATAATCTTTCTAAAAGTAACACAAATTCAAATTTAGAAGCCTTATCTACTCTATGATAAGAAGAATCAGGGATACCGACCGTTGAGAAAATTTAATATTAAGAGGGGTAAGGGAGTGAGAGGTGACTCAATACTATTATAGGAACAGATGAAAAGTGTAAAATTGTTTTTTAATCCTGCCCACACGTGGAATGTTTCTACGTTCAGGGTGCTGAAGAAACACAATCTCCTTCCCTCAAGAAATCTGCCATTTAGCTAAAGAGACAAGAGAAAGGTATGATGTCAGACAGCAAAAGGATATGTAAATACCAATGGCAATTTGAAAATACAGAAGATATTTCACAGCCTAAGTGTAAAGGAGGCTCAGAGAGTAAAGGAAACAGGGCTCTGAACATGGAAGAAGCTTCTTTTGGCTGGACTAACCAGGAGAGAATCCACAGGGGACCAGGGAGCCAGATCCTTGAAAGAGGGGATAAGATCCAGGAGGAAGGAGAGCACTGGAGGAAAAGAGGACACGACTTGCACCAGTCTAGAGTGTCTTCCTTTCACTTACACAGCCTTGGGGAGCATGAAGAACACGGAGAAAATCTCTGCCGTGGCATTTTCCGGCTTTGAGGAGCATCGGTGATGTTCTGAATGTGACTTTTCACCTTAATTGCATAACGCCTCATCAGGACATTCAGCCTAGAACAAGGTTTTCAGGGAAAGATCCAGAGTAAAGCAAATTTGGAAAGAAAGGGAAAAGTGGAGCAAATTCTCATTTATTGAGCACCTCCATGAGCATGCCCTATTGCTAAGCACTTAAATGTATAGCCATTTAGTCTGCAAATAAAAATACCAAAATTAACAATCCTTTATGGATAGTGTTATTGCTCCTGACTTATAGAAGAAGCAAAAGACATCTAGAGAAGTTAAGCAATTTGGCAAAGGCCACAGAACAAATAAGTACAAATGCTAGAAAGTGATGGTGGTGCTGGGTGTAATGAGAGGCAAAAACAAAGAGCAACTTGGACATTCCTTAGAGATTTGTATTATTGTCCTCCACCTTTACCTTGTGGGTGCCTTCCTTTCTCCCATCCCCCAATTTTAGTCACATCATAGAATTTCATATTAAAAGTACCCTTAGAAAAGTATCCAACCCCTTCTTTGGGCTTATGAGGAATTGGGCTCAGAGAGGTAAGCCTGTGTGTGTGCCAGGGATCACTCAGCCAGTGAGGAGCAGAGCTCAGAAGCCAGCCTACCCTGTTCCCAAAGCACATGCCAGCCCTAATGAGGAACTGGGTGAGTAGGAGGCACAGAGATGCATGTTGTCTCTAGGCACTTGTAGGAGTTCAGTTTCCTGCTAATTGTCTGACCCACTCCTTATTGAAGATGCAGAATATCTGCCAATTCCAAATCCTAACAGAGTCCTACTCTCTTTGCCTTTTGAGTACGGTATGGCAGAGCATGCCATTTCCCACAGGGCTCCTGTTCTCTACCCTGACCCAGGTAGAAAAAGGCGTCATTGAAAAACAAAGTGGGCCACAGAGACTCCCTGCTCTTCAGCTTCAGACCCGCCTTAGACCACTGGGAGAAGAGTCAAAGTGGGGGCATATCTGGCAGTTGTGGGCATTTGTCTAGATTGCAAATAAAGTGTCAAGAAACAAGACTCATTATAGGTGTAGCATCTGTTTTTATTCAAAGGCGTATTGACAATGAATAAATGGTGGCTGTATTCTTGGGTTTCCAGCACCTAAATGCAGACTTAGAACCTGGGCCATAGGACTGACTGAGGTAGGGGAGGGGGTCAGAGCAGAGATTCTGACTTTATCTCTCATTGGTATCTCTGGTGATCAGATGGAGAATAGACAAATCAGCCCTCACCATGGGAGAGAGAGGATCCAGTTTCATTTGCTTTCAAAGGCATGCTACTGATGGTTCTTGAGGCCAGCTAGACTAGAAGATAGCGCATGAACTAATTTTCTTTAGTCCAACTTGGCCAGTTGCCACCAACTCTTACTCCCAGGGATTTGGCCAACAATGCTGCCAGACTTGGCAGAAATTGCTCTAAATGGCCATCGCTTTCCTTCCAAACACGTACGCGCGTGCACACATCATTAAGAAAGACTGGACATGCCGCATTAAAGTAATTAAAGCTTTCTTGATTCTATCATTTAAAACCACTAAAAAACCTAGAATTCCTGTTAAATAGAATCACCATGTAGACAGTTTTATTTGAAGCCAAGTCTCAAACTTTAAAACTGACTCCAATCCAGTTTTCGTTTTTTCCCCTGGGGCCTTATTCTGTTGACTTGTAGGCAGTTTTACAAGGCTTCTACCAACTAAATGAAGATGGTTTAATCAACCTGCCAGCCACCTCCACTAGCAGAAAAAGTGGAGAAACAATACTATAGCCAAGAGTTTCTCCTCCCTTTTTCTAAATTTAAAAATGAGACCGGATCAGCCGAAAAATAAACATCTACCAGTCAAATTCCAAATACCAGCTCTGTCTCAATTTAAAGTGTACTTGTATCACATAGCAATTATCCAGAAATATGAGCAGTATAGAAAAAGTCTAGATCAGGGCTCCCAGCTGGTATACTGAAGTCACTTGATAAATGGGAAACCTCTAGCTAGTCACTAACTTCTGTGTGACACATTAGCCACAAAATCTACAGGTATTTACAGTAAGGAGGAATGTGTAGTTGGATGGCATAGACCCACCCCTACTCCCACCACATCCTACTGAACAACACTCTGGGGCCTAGTAAGGGTGACCAAAGCTTGTGAGAATAAAGAATAACATTGTTCTATAAAATAAAAAGGGCTACTTGGGCTCTCTCATTCAGATAAAAACTAATTCTCAACTAACTCCAGAATTAGTTTTCAAAATTTTATTTTTCATTTTGATCCAAAATGATCTAGTTAAATCACCTCTGTTTTTCACTTGTTGCTGTCTAAGTAGATAAATTCTTCCTAGAGTTTTCTGCAAATCTCGGTCCCCTTAGATTTCAATTTCAATGTCATTCAGTGAGGAATCTTGTATCAAACTACATCTCAGTACTCAGAGGGACACCATCTAATACATTATTGTATTTTACTTAAAACTATGTTTTTTTCCAAAGTGTGGCGGTGCATGCTGGCATAATTGGTTATACACAAAAATCACTAAACAGTATCGAAGACCATCATTTTTACTCAAATATTTGGAGGAAAATATATATCTTTGTATGAAAATAATTACTATGGCATAGAAGCAAAATGTCTATAACTGTCAAGACAAAAATGAAGATTTGAAAGATATGTCTGATGGGCCACTTTGACGCCATGTGCCAGACCACCCATGATTGCATATCCACTCTTGCCTGAGGAGGGGAGATCGCGGCAGGGTTCGGGGAAGGGGAGGGCCAGAGAGTATATGTACTCCCTTCTGTCATGCAGAGTACTTTAGTGGAGACATACGAGAAATATTGACAACATGTTTAACAGTAAGGATCCTTTTGATTAAAGAAAATGGTGGCTTTGTGAAAGCTAGAAGCTCGGAGCCATGTTTCCTAAGAGGGGTCCATTCATCACTAGTCGCAAAGAAACGATTTTCAGCAATTCATGGATAAGCACTTCATGTTTCAATGTATGTAAATGTTTTTTCTTTTCTTTTTTTTTTTTTCGAATTTTTATTTGCCATTTAATTTTTTTTTATGGCGACATTGGTTAATGAAATCCAGTACATTTTAGGTGTACAATTCAACAGTAAGGCATGTATATATTGCATTGTGTGTTCACCACCCATAGTTAGATTTCTTTCTGTCACTACATATTTGACCCCATCTACCTCTCCTCTCCCCACTTCCCCTCTGCTAACCACTAGTGTATTGTCCATGTCAATGAGTTTCTGTTTGTTTGTTGCTTTTAGGTTTATAGCCTACAAATAAGTGATGATATGTGGTTTTCAACTTTTTCTGTCTTGCTTATTTCACTTAGCATGATCATCTCAAGGTCCATCCACATTGCCGCAAATGGCAGTATTTCATCTCTTTTTATGGCTGAGTAATATTCCATTGTATATATGTACCACAGCTTCTTTAGCCAATCATCTATTGTAGGACACTTCAGTTGCTTCCATGTCCTGGCCACTGTGAATAATACTGCTATGAACATCAGTGTGCAAAATATCATTTTGAATATGGGTTTTCAAGTCTTTAGGGTAAATACCCAGTAGAAAGATTGCTGGATCATATGGTAGATCAATTCTTAGTTTTTTGAGGAACCTCCATACTGTTTTCCATAGTG
The DNA here is from genome assembly GCF_000151845.1 of Pteropus vampyrus. NCBI lineage: Eukaryota > Metazoa > Chordata > Mammalia > Chiroptera > Pteropodidae > Pteropus > Pteropus vampyrus. The sequence goes on along the minus strand of NW_011888800.1, from coordinate 5,081,235 downwards.
GCTGTACCAATTTGCAGTCCCACTGGCAGTGTATGAGAGTTCCTTTTCCTCCGCATCCTCTCCAACACTTATTACTTGTCCTTTTGATAACAGCTATTTTAACAGGTGTGAGATAGTATTTCATTGTGGTTCTGATTTGCGTTTCCCTAATAGTGATGTTGAGCATCTTTTCATATGTTTGTTGGCCATTTGTATGTCTTCTTGAAAGAAGTGTCTGTTCAGGTCCCCTGCCCATTTTTTAATAGGATCGTTTAATTTTGTTGTTATTAAGTTGTATGAGTTCTTTGTGTATTTTGGATATAAGGCCCTCATTGGAGGCATTCCTTGCAAATATCTTTTCCCATTCGGATTGTTGTCTTTTTATTTTGTTGATGGTTTCTTTTGCTGAGCAGAAGCTTTTTAGTTTGATGTAGTCTCATCCATTTATTTTTGCTTTTACTTCCCTTGCCTTTGAGGTCAAATTCTTAAAATCCTCTTTAAGTCCAAGGTCCATGAGTTTAGTTCCTATGTTTTCTTCTATGCAATTTATTGGTTCAGGTCTTATATTCAAGTCCTTAATCCATTTTGAGTTAATTTTGGTGTGTGATGATAGACAACAGTCTAGTTTCATTCTTTTGCAGGTGGCTTTCCAGTTTTCTCAGCACCATTTATTGACGAGGCTTTTCTTTCTCTACTGTATGTTTTTGGCTCTTCTGTCAAAAACTATTTGCCCATATAAACATGGGTTTACTTCTGAACTCTCAATTTTGTTCCACTGGTCTGTGTGTCTGTTTTCTTGCCAATACCAGGCCGTTTTGATTGTTGTCACTTTGTAGTATAATTTGAAGTCATACAGAGTGATGCCTCCAGGCTTGTTCTTTTTTCTTAGGATGGCTTTGGCGATTTGGGGTTTTTTGTGCTTCCATACAAATCTGATGATATTTTGTTCTATTTCTTTAAAAAATGCCAATGGGATTTTAATGGGGATTGCATTAAATCTGTATAAAGCTTTAGGTAATAAGGTCATTTTAACTATGCTGATTCTTCCAAT
>NW_011888800.1:5078386-5078889 GCF_000151845.1 Pteropus vampyrus | reverse complement strand
TAAAAAATGCCAATGGGATTTTAATGGGGATTGCATTAAATCTGTATAAAGCTTTAGGTAATAAGGTCATTTTAACTATGCTGATTCTTCCAATCAAAGAACACAGAATATCTTTACATTTCTTTGTATCTTCTTCAATTTCACTTATTAGGGTCTTATAGTTTTCATTATATATATCCTTCAAATGTTTCATTAGGATTTTTCCTAAGTATTTTATTCTTTTTGTTGCAATTGCCAAAGGAATTTTTTTTTCACATCTTTTTTCTGACAATTCATTATTGGAGTATAGGAATGCTATAGGTTTTTGAACATTGATTTTGTATCCAGAGACTTTACTATATTTGCTTATTGTTTCTTGTAGTGTTCTTGTGGAGTCTTTAGGGTTTTCTATATATAGAGAATCATGTAATCTGCAAATAGTGACAGTTTGACTTCTTTGTTTCCTATTCGGATGCCTTTTATATCTTTCTCTTGCCTGATTGCACTTGCTAGGACCTCCAATG
>NW_011888800.1:5076338-5078336 GCF_000151845.1 Pteropus vampyrus | reverse complement strand
ATCTGCAAATAGTGACAGTTTGACTTCTTTGTTTCCTATTCGGATGCCTTTTATATCTTTCTCTTGCCTGATTGCACTTGCTAGGACCTCCAATGTTGTACTGAATAACAGTGGCGATTGTGGATAGCCTTGCCATGCTCCTGATCTTAGAGGAAAGGCTTTTAGTTTTTCACCATTCAGTGTAATTGGCTGAGGGCTTGTCATATGTGGCCTTTATTATATTAAGGTACTTTCCCTTCTGTACCAATTTTGTTAAGCGTTTTGATCATAAATGAATGCCGTATCTTGTCAAGGCTTTTTATGCATCTATTGAATGATCATATGATTCTTATTTTTTAATTTGTTTATGTGGTGTATCACATTAATTGATTTGCATATGTTGAACCATCCCTGTGCCCCTGGGATGAAGCCTACTTGATCGTGGTACATAATCTTTTTAATATGTTTCTGTATTCGGTTCACTAGTATCTCATTTAGGATTTTTGCATCTGTGTTCATGGAGATATTGGTCTGTAGTTTTGTGTGTGTGTGTGTGTGTGTGTTATCTTTACCAGGTTTTGGTATCAGGATAATATTGGCCTCATAAAATGAGTTTAGGAAGTATTGCCTCCTCTTCAATTAATGTTTTTTTCTTTTATTTATGGCAAGTTGTACATGTTTCTAATTTTCTTAAAATTTTTCTTTTAAACTGATTTATTTTAAGTAAAAAAATGAGGTGAGCTAAAGAAAAAAGATTAAATAATAGTACATATGGTAACATACAATAAAATTATGAAGGTGATAAGTGAATAACTACACTTATGCAATGTAAATCACTATCTTTATACTATTTCTGAGAAATATTATACTTAAGAAGATTAAGAAACACCATACTGTATAAAACCCTAGGACCCAGCTATTAGATCTAAAAATAGCCTCAAAAAATACTTATTTCCTCACAAAATTATGGAACACCTACCATCATCAATTTTACTCAAATATTTGGAGGAAAATATATCATTGCGTGAAAATAATTACAAACATATACTATGGTATAGAAGCAAAATGTCTATGACTGTCAAGTCAAACATGAAGACAGCCTTACCTAAAGGAGCTACAAGTCCAGGGAGAAGAAAGACTTATCATCTCAAACCACTGCAATGCAAGGTCATCTTTGTCATGATGAACATACTCAAACCGATCAAAGTAAGAGCAGATGGAACAACAAATAAGACTGCTGGATTCTGGTCAGAGAAGGCTTTGTAAGTGAAGTGATATTTGAGCTGAAACTTAAGAAGTAGTAGAAGTTTACAAAGAGCATTGCATGAGAGCATGATTCTCTTCCATAAAAACAATGATAAAAGTTAATAAAACTTAAGTTATCTTAAAAGTTCCTGAGTTTAGTTCTAGAATAAATTAGCTCTTGTCTGTGTATCTTTCCCCAGTGTAAACCACTGTAATTTCTATCCTTTTCAAGGAAGAAGTTTTAGAAGAGATGGCAGTCTCCTTTCTTATGCACTATTCCCTTCATAATTTATTCAGCTGCCACCTCTAAATAGAGACAGGAACTTGCATATCTACAGTCAACCCATAAATAACTCCCATCTCTATTATCCAAGTAAAATAGTAGATCATGTTTCCTCTATCCCCTCACGTCACCACCTTTTAATGTGTGTGTCTTCTTAATTTCCTACTACTACTATTATTGAAGAGTCAGACATTGGCATTTCATATATCCATATTCCTTTAATTTTGAATACCAGAAATGGCTATCCTAAATGGTAACAATGGGATATCTGATGATTTAAGACCCCCTGCATTATAATTCTCCCAGGATAGACCTCCTTTCCAGGAATGATCTCTAAGGAAATTCCAAATAGATGGGCATGTAAATCCAACTTATTGACCTGGCACAAAACTTCATCTGCCACCTACTCTAACTAAATGCCAAGCAGCTCACAAATTGAAAACTCATTAGGGTGTCTCCAGACATCTTTGTTCTCTGCATATAAAAAGTGG
>NW_011888800.1:5073305-5076288 GCF_000151845.1 Pteropus vampyrus | reverse complement strand
AAGAAGTTTTAGAAGAGATGGCAGTCTCCTTTCTTATGCACTATTCCCTTCATAATTTATTCAGCTGCCACCTCTAAATAGAGACAGGAACTTGCATATCTACAGTCAACCCATAAATAACTCCCATCTCTATTATCCAAGTAAAATAGTAGATCATGTTTCCTCTATCCCCTCACGTCACCACCTTTTAATGTGTGTGTCTTCTTAATTTCCTACTACTACTATTATTGAAGAGTCAGACATTGGCATTTCATATATCCATATTCCTTTAATTTTGAATACCAGAAATGGCTATCCTAAATGGTAACAATGGGATATCTGATGATTTAAGACCCCCTGCATTATAATTCTCCCAGGATAGACCTCCTTTCCAGGAATGATCTCTAAGGAAATTCCAAATAGATGGGCATGTAAATCCAACTTATTGACCTGGCACAAAACTTCATCTGCCACCTACTCTAACTAAATGCCAAGCAGCTCACAAATTGAAAACTCATTAGGGTGTCTCCAGACATCTTTGTTCTCTGCATATAAAAAGTGGGAGAGAACATTCTAAATTGTCAGCTCCTATGCCCAACCACAACCCCATCCACTGTAGCCACATACATTGAGTATTTCTGCAAAACTGAGCCAAGGAGCAGATAGAAAAAATATTATAATGGAAGTGAATAGAATAGAGGGGAGGATCGAGTCACAGGCTCAAAATCAGGGTAGAATTATCTTAGAATTAGGGAAAAGGTAAGAGATTAAGATTTAAAATCTTAAAGTGGAAAGATTGCTAAGTTTATGATGTAATAAAAGTTTAAAGACAATAATAGAGAATATAATAATGTTCTATTAAGATAAAAATATTATAATGCTGCATCCCCTTTCTTGCCTGGGAAATTCCCTAAAAATAAGAGTAAGAATAGAAAAATAAAGTAATATTTATTACATGCGTACTACGTGCCAAGCCCTGAATCAGTAGTTTTTACCATTATAATTTTATTTAGAGTTGGCATGATTTGTGCTTGATCTTCAAATGTGAATAAGATTTCTATAAGGGTGGTGTTCTCAGTCTAACTTCTTTCTATTGCAATTTAATGTATTTATTCTTCTCTGAATTGAAGAAATATATATATATTTTTAAAAAATAGCAATACCAATATCTACAAAGCAACTATTATATTCCTGACATTGGCCTGTGTGTTTAACTTACATTTATTTTCATATCCTATCAACAGCCTTTTGAGGTAGATGATACTGTTCTCATTTTATAGACTGTGTAACTGAGAGTCAAAGATTAATAAATTCACAAAAAGTCACAGAATTCATTAACAGATGAAAAATTCAAACATAACAGATGAAGAATTCAAACAATTCTGCTTGATCCCTACCCATATTCTTTCCATGACATCACACTACCTTTCAACTAGAGAGACTTCCAAAAAAAATAATAACGATGCCAGTTATAGCTATAATGAACATATATAAATAACTTTCAAATGAAAAACTGAAAATGTAAACTTTTCTTCACAGTGGACCAGGAGCAGGGTTCCTAACAGGAGGGAAAGGCTGAGATAAATTGGCATTGTTATTTTCAAGATCAGAAAATAAAGCCCAAAGATGACAGATATTCTGGAGGTATATATTTGTAATCAATAGAGAGGCTTATTTCTGATATTGCTGTTTCATCCTGTTCCCACTTCAGCAATACCTATGAACACCCCAGGCATTTTACCTATGGTTCTAACAGGAAATCAGTTTTTTGTTTAGCACACATTATTGGTAGTCACCTCTACCAAAAAGTTACACAAAGTGCACATTCTTGGGGTGTCTGAAATTGTCCACTTTCTTTTATTTCAAGGTTAACTATAGTCCTGTATCACTACTCCCACAGACAGTTCCAGGAAAACAGCTTATTTCTGGGCCTGGTTTGCCTGACTCTTTTAAGCTAGTTATTTTCAACCCCAGATACAAATGAGAATGACCTGAAGGATTTCTTTTTTACTACCAAGTCTGTAGGCCCCGTTCCAAGAGATTTTGATTTACTTGATCTGGGCATTAGCATTTTTTAAATATCCCCAGGTTATTTTCGCGTGCAGCCAGGATTGACAGTCACTACTCCATATCCATTGTCCCACCCTTGCCATAGACATACAGACTCCCACCATCTAATATCCTAAGCTGCTGGAAAATGCTAGAAATTAATGAATGACCATTTACCCTTTTCCTTCATTTGGCTTTCCACATCTCTCTCTCTTTTGCTAAAATACTTCACTCAAAAACTACACTCAAAAATTATTACAGGCAAGTAGCTCAGAGAGGCAAGAAATACCTTGCTTACCTGCCTCTGCTTATGTCCCCACTCTTGCCTTTTTTAGAACACTTTTGGATAGCTAACGGGAAGAATAAACTCCCAAGAATTTTGAAGAAAATATCCAAATAGTTTGGAAACTTGTTCGATTGTTCCATGGACTTAATTTCCTGGAGTGACAATATTATAGTTACGAGCTTCCTTTTGGAGAGAAATGAGGTAAACAAGGCTAGACTCCCTCACTCTCATAGGATGGACAGTGAGTCATGATGCCAGTCTACTGGGCAGATCCAAAAGGAGAGAAAGAGACACTGTAATTATCAAAATCAAGTCATCCATACCATCTATATCTGCTGGTGACACTATGAGACCTATAGAGTCTGCACAAGATAGCACCATCGTAAACATAAAATTCAGGATCCAGGTGAAAATCCAATTTTTAAACTTAGAAAGATAAATGATAGCATATGATAAAACTCTAATGAAGGATGGGAAGGAAAGGATTACATATACATATATTTTTAAACCCTACACTTCAGACTTTCTTTCTCGTTGAATCATTACAATTCCCCAACTATCTCAGTTCAAAGATGAAAGAACTAAGGCACAAAAACTTAACTTGGAGTCAATACAGCACAATAGGTAGGAAATCCAGAGTCAATTCTAATAGTATTATCCCCCATAAGC
>NW_011888800.1:5058839-5073255 GCF_000151845.1 Pteropus vampyrus | reverse complement strand
ATTGTTCCATGGACTTAATTTCCTGGAGTGACAATATTATAGTTACGAGCTTCCTTTTGGAGAGAAATGAGGTAAACAAGGCTAGACTCCCTCACTCTCATAGGATGGACAGTGAGTCATGATGCCAGTCTACTGGGCAGATCCAAAAGGAGAGAAAGAGACACTGTAATTATCAAAATCAAGTCATCCATACCATCTATATCTGCTGGTGACACTATGAGACCTATAGAGTCTGCACAAGATAGCACCATCGTAAACATAAAATTCAGGATCCAGGTGAAAATCCAATTTTTAAACTTAGAAAGATAAATGATAGCATATGATAAAACTCTAATGAAGGATGGGAAGGAAAGGATTACATATACATATATTTTTAAACCCTACACTTCAGACTTTCTTTCTCGTTGAATCATTACAATTCCCCAACTATCTCAGTTCAAAGATGAAAGAACTAAGGCACAAAAACTTAACTTGGAGTCAATACAGCACAATAGGTAGGAAATCCAGAGTCAATTCTAATAGTATTATCCCCCATAAGCCGTGTGATCTTGGGGGAGTTCTTTTGCTTGAATGTTTCCTCATCAATTAAATACAAAAGTTATAAAAGCCCCAATACAGTTGTGGTGAGAATTAAATAAAAATACAAAAAGTAGTGTAGCAATCACCAATCACTTAGTAACCCTTGTCTTAATGGTATGGTAGCTGGAATTTATTCAAGATAACATACCAAGAGTCCCAACCAAAATATGAACTCTGGTGTGTGAAACCCCATTTCCTTTCCACAGCACAACAGATAGAAACCAAAAGAGTTCAAAGCAAGGAAAGATGAGGTAGACTGAGAAATTCAGGAAAGACTTCAAAACTGAAGAGATAAGATGTTAGCTAGGTTTCAAAAAATATACATAGGTAAGCAAGAATGCTTGTATGTTCTGCCCTTTGGGGCTGGGCTAATGCCAGAAATATGGCTTGTTGGCATCCAACATCAGAAATTATATTTTAATTGCTCTTTGATATATAGTTACCAACTTTAGCATGACATTAAGCAGCTATGAGAAAGAGCAGAGAACAAAAATTAAGATGGCAAATTCATCAATCCTAATTCCAAATTCCTCTGCTAGATCTATTAACACACCAGGCATTTGTTCTCCAAGCTCTGGTCACTGAGCCGGGCCAAGGCAAAGGGCAAGGTGTGGCCATACTTCCCTCTGCGGGCAGACACAGAGAGAACAGAGCCCTCGGAAACTCTTGACATCTGTGAAGTCCTTGAGTGAAAGGGCACGTCTTGGAGTGTGCCTGCTCTTGCAGCTACCTTCCAAGGTGCCCAAACCACTCCTCTGACTTAATGAACTCCACATGCTGCCACAGCTATTTATAGTATCAACCCCACGTGTGTGTTTTGTTAAAGCCTCTAGATCGTATTTCTTAGCTTTGCAAGTTTATTTCCTACAACTGGTCCATTAAATTTTACCTCCCTTTCCTCCTTCACCACATTCTTGGAAATCCACAGCCAACTATACAAACAAATGTACGGGATTATCAAAATATTTTTAAGCAATTATTTGCTCTCTCTGTTTTTCTCATGCTCCTGTAAGTGTGACTTTCTATAGCATCACTCTTCCTAAAAACTTAGATCTGACAGGGCGATCTGACAGAAGGTTAATTCAACTGAAGGGGCAGGAAAGGAAGAGTCTCAGAGGTCAGTACAGTTGTCACTAAGCCTGCTCCTATTGAGATAAACTCATCTCAAAAAGCGCCACAGGAAAGCAAGACAAATCTTCAGACAAAATAAAAGCACAAACAAAGGTGAGAAAAGAGAAACAGGTGAAAGTGACTAACCAAGAAACTAAAGATTAACCTGCAGAAAATGAAGAAACTGAAAATGAGGAGCCGGGTCTCTGAGGAAGCAGAAAAGAGCAGAGTCTGTAACAGTGTACATGCTGCCTTCTTGTACAATCCAGAGGAAAATTTTTATCAACTATTTTGTAAATGCGAGTATTCTAGTAGCTCTTGACCCATTTTTTTCCAGGAGGGAATTCCACCTTATCCCGCTTTTTAAACATATTTAGATAACATGAAAGACATGAGATCTTGTGCAGGTCGTTTATCTTTCTGTACAATCAGAAAATAGTGGGAGGCTGAGTCATAGGAAGCCTTGATTATCTTAGGCATCAATTCAACATTCCTCAGTTTTTATATCCTATTATATAAAGCATACTAAATGTCAGTTTAGAGTTATAGTCTTGCCAGTGATCCCTTGAAATCTGGTGTTGTCCATCATCTCTGCCTCTCTCTGAGCACCCACCATCGCCACATCCTAACAGTTCAGTCCCACCGCATGTATTTCCACAAAGGTTTTTCCATCCGAGCCCCTCCCTTCCATCTCCTCTCCTTGCCCAGCGGCAGGATCTCCTGAGTTCTTCCCAGACCACTGCAATAGCCCTATATTTGAAAGAGTCTCTGGATTTCAAGAGACACAGACTCACCTCAAAGTAGCCATGGCAGAAGAGAGCTTGACTGGAAAGACACAGGGTGTCCGCGGACAGAAGGCTGATGCAAACTTTGGGCCATGGGAAGACCTGGAAATGAGGAAGTGAATGCTTGCTCCCTGCCTCCCCATCCTTGTCTCCGTGTCTCTGCCTGTCACCTTCATTCTCTGTATATGTATAACCCTCCCCCACAAGAAAACTACTTCCTAAATGTCAAGAAAACTACTTCCTAAATCTCCCAGGAGTGCCAGCCCACACCTTCATCAACCAAAAGAGATACCTCATTCTCAGAGTCTGTTTGTAAAAAGGAAATTAAAAAAAAAAAAAAAAAGAATTCCAGAGAAGCATACCTCTAGATCGGTTAAACATGGCCAAGGAGTAGGGTCAGGTAAGGAAATGGAAACACATACTTGGAATTGAAAGGGGGACAGTTCCCAGAACAGGCTGCACGCTTTTCCAACCACTATGCATTTATGCATTTGCCTTGCCGTTTCCTCCTCTCAACCTTTATATAGAAAGCCCTGCCCATTCTCCAGGACTATCTTAAATGTAGTACTCGACCAGCAAGTTCTGTTCATTCACCTCCAAGAGGCCTCACTTCTTTGAACCCCCTACCCATCCATAGCTGCTTCTCCTTTAGGGCATTTTTCATTATTGACCTTGCATTTAGGATAGTGTTGGCAAGTTTTCTGACACAAATTTCTAGAGGGAGAGGTCAGATCTTAATCACATTTATATTCCCCCCCAAATGCCAAGCAAAATCTTTGCCTTTGATAGGTACTCAGTAATTGCTTGCTGAATGGTTGAGCAAATAAATATAAATGACTGAGAAAAGTTTCAGTAACCACGCTGGGTGTTGGATTCCTCATCAAGCGGTGAAGACTCTTTATAGCGTTGCTGGAATAATGTTCTTTGTTGAAGTGGGGGTTGGGGGGTGGGGAAAGTATACACCTTTTCTCTTGAGGGAGTTAGCAGTACCTGAGTATTAATTTACTAATCCAAGTGAGATGAGACTATGGTTCAACAGCCCAGTTCACACATTCATCAATACCAGAGAGAGTCTTTTAGATTTATTTCAGTTATACCTGGGCTCAAATGTTACCTCTGCCTTCAAGCTACTTAAGGTCTCAGTTTTCTCTTCTGCGGAATGGGGGTGAGAGTAGCTTCCTTACAGTATGGTCCTTAGGACTTGAGAGACAATTACCTGGGTTGGTTTCAGGGCTCGGGACTTCCATAGTCACACAGGGCCTGGTGCTGACAGAGTATCCCATACTCGAGGTTTTATGATCTGCAGTCCAAGTCTCAGAATTTGAGTTTTTTAAGTGAAGTTCAAAAATAAAGTGGAAGCTTGGTGCCTCAGCTCAGCTGTGGTTCTGCCTCCCACTGGCTTCCAGAGAGGGGTTCTTGGCTGCCAACTTCTTGGCTGCTGGCTTCCCCACCCTCTAGTGCCCTGGGTCCCACTTCATCTACCTCTCCCTTTGTCCCCTAGCAGGGTCCTGCACACTGACACAGGATAGGTCAGGGTCAGGGCCAGGGCATATGTGCAACAGTACATTTATTGGGCAACTCAGTAGGGTCCAGCCTGTCACCTACACACCTACACAGCCTTTCAGCTACACGGTGGAATCGAAGTGTCCCATGGCTGGGGAAGCAGAGATGCCTGGTTCTATTTGCCCACCTCAGCTGGGACGTGTGCATCAGCCTAGCAGTCAGTGGAACACACATAGATACACACATACACACACACACACACACACACACACACACACACACACACACACAGAGGAAGTTGTGGAACAGAGTTCTCAGGAGCTTATGGAGGTCTGTACTCATTCTGCAAGTATTCCCATGCCTAAGGCAGTATGACATTAAATAGCAAATAAAAAACCACATTGACAGGTAGAAAGCCTATGGATGAAAGGGAAACGATTTTTTATTTTTTAATTAATTATTTAAATTGAGATATAATTGACATATAACATTGTATCAGTTTTAGGTGTACAACATAATGATTTCGTATGTGTATATATATTTCAGAATGATCACCACAATAAGTTTGGGTAACATCCATCACCACACAGGGTTACAACATTTTTCTTCTTGTGATAAGAACTTTTAAGATCTATCTTAGCAACAATATAGTATTGTTAACTATCATTTTACATTTTAATAACTTTAGTGGCACTTTTGCCTTCTTTTTAAATAAGGAGACTCACATTTTTATTTTGTGCTGAGCCTTAGAACTGTACCAGGTACTAAAAGGTACTTAGCAATTGACAGCTATTATTTTTTTATCTTTAGTAAATATTCACACAGAGTTTGACAGATTCACAAAGTAACCAATTTCCAAAAATATGACATCTATAATCTCATTTGATTCTCTGAGTTAGGTAGGATATGGATATTGCGTCAATGTTGTAAATGAGGAGACCGAAATTCAGAGAAGTCACGGATTAGTGGCAAAGCCGGGCCTGGAATCCAGGTTCTTTGACTTGCAGCCCCGCTTTTTCACCAGAGGACCTACCTGTGGGGCAGCTAAGGGACAGCTAAGCAGCCTTTTCCTCACTTCTCTGGAGGGAGAAGGAGCCAACAACATCCAGCCGCCCTGGAAATTCTGCCATGGCACTGTTAGCATTTGCCCTAGCCACTGTGAGAGAGGTCCACCCTTGCTCTGCATTTATTTTCTTTCCAAACCGCACAAAACCATAAAAATCAAAGATTACTCCTAAGAAGCCAGCCATCTGAAAACCCAGCCCAAGCCTGTGGATGGCAGGGCCACAAGAACTGTTTCTCTGCTCCTGTTGACTCAGGTCTGTTTACCTGGCTCCATAGTACCAATTTCCTTGCCTCAGAACTTGCACAGCCCTCAGATTTATGCTCTTGGCAGACAGGGGATTTATGGTGTGTTCATCAACCATCCTATCTTGGGACACAGCACCTCTCCATGCAGCTGTCAAAACCACCCACTCGTACCCAGAAGAGGGTCAAGCAGTTCACTGAGGGAAACACAAGGGAAATAGTGCCCAGATCTGGCCCAAAGGTTTGGCCAATTGCCCAAGCCCTGGCGACAAAAATGCCAAATATATTATGGAGTGAAAAACAGAGGTCAGACTAGCCCAGAGGGCAGGATGGGGCAGGAGTCATAGACTGGAATTAGGGGACAGAGGAGTTTTGGCAGACACCTGGCTTTGCCCTCATGCGCCCTGGCCTTGGAGATGTGGGAGTAGATGGAGTCACACTCTGGGACCTGTGCTGAAATCAGAGATGCTCTTGGGATTGGACTAAATCCAAAGATCAGCTTCTCTGCATTCCAGGAGAATTTTTTTTTAATGATTTTGACTTTCGTTTTGCGAATATTAAGTGAGAAAGGAGTATGTAAAATGCTCAGCATGATACAAGGCCATGGAAATGTTATTGATGTTAATATTATTAATCTATGTTTACCAGTACATCTTAAAATTGTCAAGGTCATCAAAAATAAGGAAAGTATGAGAAACAATCATAGCAAAGAGCAGTCTAAAGAAACATGACTAGTAAATATAGTGTGGTATCCTGAATAGGATCCTGGAGCAGATAAAAGGATTTAGGTAAAAGCTAAGGATGTCTGAATGAGTTGCAGTTAATAACAATGTTGGTTCACTAAAACTGTAACAAACACTAATGCAAGATGTTAACAGCGGGGTTGCTTGGGTCTGGAATATATGGAAATTCTCTGTACTGTCTTCACAACTTATCTGTAAACCTAAAACTATTCTAAAATAAAAACAATAAAAAATAGCATCAGGAGGATGTAATCATATCAAGGAAGCTGAGGAACCTCAAAGGAAAGTCAGTCAAATTAACATTGGCCTGCATCACAACTGGCCAGTAGAATTTTTATTAGGAAAAAAAAAAAAATTTAAATGGCCAGTATTCACTTATGTTCTTTAAAAATAAATCATTTTATAAATAGCCAGTTAAGTCTAGTATTGTAGTGTGTTACTAGTGGGTATATGGTGGCCGATAACACTAAGAATGATTAAGTATTTTCCTCTAATATATTAATAAATCCTCTATCTAAGAAGGTAGGGACTAGTGGAAACTCAAAGTCCACCTCCAATTGGAGAGAGCTATTGAGTACATCATCCACTTTATTTTTCAAGAGATAATGAGAGCATTCTACAAGAGGACCAAAAAATAGCCCAAACACTTAACTTCCCATTCTTACTTGTTTTTGCTCTTAGAATGGGGCTGTCAAAACATGATGATTTAAATTGCATTGATAAAATCCACATCATCTCTTTTCCCATGACTGCCTCCAACAGGCGCCTTGGCTGGCTCACTGAGAAAGACAAATGAACACCTCATGGAAAAGTCCAAGAAACAACCTCAGAAACAGTTCTACTTGGAGATGCTGAACTCCTCTTTGCTCTGGATAATCTTTGCCATTGTTAAATATAAGATTCATAGAGGGTTCATATATTTCTGGATGTGACTGTAAATGCTCAAATTTCATAGCATATTAGATCTGGGAGCAGTCTTATAGATTCTCAGTCCAATTCAAGTCTACATCCTACAAGAAGGAAAAAGAAATCCAGAAAATCACACAGCTAGATGTGTGATTAGACACTAGATAGACACTAGAACCTTGTTTCCTGGCTTCCAGAGGAATGAGGTTGACTCTAAGAAGAGACTTGTTCCCTTAGCCCTTGAGCTGCTAACCAGGGAAGCTCCTTCACTGTGTAAAGTTCACAGAAAAGAGTTTTTCTGATGATTTTCTACTGCAGACACATTTCTGCAGCACCTACATTGTTCAAGACAGAGGTACAAGAGGGAGATGGGGAAATCTGGGTAGAGGACAACCATGCCACACCCAGCTGAAGTGTAGATTGGGCAATTTATATGTAAAACTAAATTCTAGATCCTAAAGTGCCCCAGTGTCTCTAACTGAATGGCTATCTAACCACATAGTCATCTCTCCCTGCCCCTAAGTTTGGCACAGTCATTAATTCTTCCAACACTGTGACAAAGTAAGAGGGCAGCAAAGAAAAGAATAAGTTATTTTGCCTGGCCTGTTTAGAAGCCATACTAAGGTCTCAAATCTCAGAACTAATTTATTTGCAGCATTACGGGTGACATGCGATATGAATTAACCCATTGTTATTAGTGGTCAATTTCTCTAAATCCAGCCCCACCTACTGTACAGCCCAGTTTGACTCCTGTTGATCCATCAGTTGTTATTATCACCAGGAGTTAAAGTAAACAAGGTATTTATTTTTAATTATACTAGTACCAAGAATGCTTCTAGTCTTAAAATCTCAGGCAACAAGCATGCCTTTCTAGTTCCCCTTTGAAATGGTTTTAAATGGATCAATAATCTGCCCAACTTTATTTTTCTGTCACACTTTCTGTTTCTATAAATACACAGCATGTGTCCTAATTAAGTTTTTATGTGGCTTATGTTAAGTGTGTGAGTTTGGGCAACTGTTAAAGTGCTCTGTGGTTTTTTCCTTTTATTTCAAGAAAACTTTTCCGAGTTATCTTCTCTGTGGTTTATATTCCTGTATGCAGGAAGCTCATTTTGTTTCCAGTTGCTATTGGAAGATGGGTTGAGTATCCAATCGTGAGATGTGACAAAGGGAGGCATCTGCCCTCTACAAAAACATCTATAGAAAGTACAAACAACACCAACATGGTGCCAGTTATCAATTTCCCAATGGATTGTCACTGATAGTTGTCACTGATAGTTGTCACTGATATTTGGGGTCTATAAATTATTTCATCTGGAAACGCATAAATAACACAGCTTTCAGCTACAGGCTATGCCATCTCAAAAGACTGGCCAAGGCTTCAGGGCAGATTTTTAAAGCTTCTAGATATCAATCTATTTTCCTTAATCCTCGTATATAAAGATTATCAACTTGCAGTTGCTAAACTCTAAGACCATGACAACAGAGGTAAAGTTGTATTCACTATGTTATTCTATACTTCGCCCAGTCTCCCATAAAGTAGACATGCAAAAACAGGGGTGGGTGGCATTTGATGATACAATAAATTGTTGAATATATGTCACTAAGCAAACTCAAGCTCTTCCAAACTCATTCCTTCATTTCTTCTTCTGCATTGGTACCTCTTGATGCTTTCCTAAAAGCTTGTCAATTACTAGGGGCTAGAGGAAATCCATTTTTATCAAGTCTAAGCCTCTACTTATTCATATCTACTTATTCATATATTTGATCTACTTATTCATATCTTTGATCAACAATTAATAGAAGATGTAGCTTTCACCAATTTTGGCTGCAATGCAAAAGCAGCCTTGCTTCTTTTGCATCCTCATGTTTGGCGGCCAAAGGTACATAGAACATTGAATGGGCTGATGGATGTGCTGGGCTCTCAGACCATTAAAGTGATGGGACAAATAATAGTGGGGTGAGAGGGCAAGATGTTAAAAGGGGGAACAAATCATTATTATGAGAATAATAGAATTAAAAGGATTGCCCTGTTCGGGATGCCTAAGTCTCCAGTAAGTGATGAGGGTCTTTCATAAAGAATCTTACCGATATCCCCTATAAGTCATTAATTTACTGCAAAGTAAAGTAGGCATGGAGATTTCTATCCAAATTGGAACTTGAGAAGTAGAGAATCGAAATATAGTCTATAACTCAAATCTTCCTCCTTTTATCTCCTGAAACACAGCCCCTCAAATAAATTGAGGTTTGGTAACAGAAGCAAGATCATTCTGCTCTCTAATTTCTACTAGTAGGGTGGCCAGCCTTCCTAGTTTGCCCAGGACTGTCCTGCTTTTAGTCCTGGAAATTCTGCTTCCCAAAAAAACCTGTAGCCCCATGCAAACACTAAGACAGTGAAAGCAACTGTACACAACTTTTAGCAACACAATCCTCAATAGCAAAAAAATGTAGCAGCTTTGCAGCTGGATTCAGCCCACCCTAATGTGTCCAAGTAGTTGCATAGCATGTCATCCAGCAGGCCGCAGAAGGTAATGAGCATGGGGATCTGTGTGTGGAGGGGTGAGGAGAGGGCACGGCACCACTTTTTTCAAGAGCTCCAGGTATTTGGTATATTTAGACTCATTCTTGTGAGGGAGGGGTGGGCTGAGCCAACATCCTCATTTCCTCCTTTTTATAGATGGTGAGATGGCAATGGGGATACTGTGTGGCTTGCTGGAGATGTCACAGATAGTAGAGGAGCCCACATTCAACACATTTCTTCTGAATCTTAAATCATGGTGCCCCCTATTGAGCACCATGATATGGCAGAGACTTGTAATGCCTAGAAAAATTCTACTCGACCTGAGGCTGAATATCTGACTTCTAGCCTCTCAATCACCAGTCTGAGGTAAGAAGCATTTGCCTATAGGGCAGCACATGCAGCCCTCACCCCAGTTTGCCTAAAACAAGCTCTGGCTCAAGTTTTAAGTCACATGGTGACACATCGTAGGGGTTGGTCATCACCCTACCCTCAGCCTGATGCCTTACAGCCGTAGACTGGGTTCAGGAGCAGAGGCTTCTGGAAACTGACAGCCTGGGAGGTGCCCTCCTCAGTGCTATGCACAGGTCTACCCTCTTCTACATCTACCCAAGTCTGAACCCCAGGTACACCAGAACCAGAGATCCAGGGGCCAATGCCCTCCGCCCCACTAAGCCCGAGACGGCTTCCCCACTGGGCACCATACTAGGGTCAAGCCAACCAAGCTATGTGGCGAGAGTGGGCTGTTCATATGGTTTCCTTCAGAACCATCCAGCTGGCCCACACACTGTTTTGCCTCATTTTTCCACTGTCATATTGTCCTCACTTTATGTTTTCAAGAAAAGGACGTAGAGGAGGGCACAGTGTGTTTCCACAGAGGTTAAGCAAAGGTTTTCCACCTGTGGAATTCACTTCCACAGGAAGGTGGTGGATTCCAGCACTCCAAGCCAAGCAAAAACATCTATATGCAAATTCTAAGGTGGTAGCCTTGACATCCTTGTATATGGCTCGTCAGAGAGTGGGAAAGGGGCTTCCCTGTGAAGTCACGTTATGCTCAATGAATAAATTAAACATTCTTTTAAGGCTTACACAGAACTGTATACTATGAGCTGAACTGTAAGAATTAGAAATTAGAACTGAAAGAACTAGACAAAGTATTTTCTCAACAGAGTGCTTGGAAAATCAAGAACTAAGCATAGAAAGGATTTGAGAGCGATATTATACAGTTTGACTTCAAAGGTTGTGATGTCAAAGAACATAGGACAAAAATCACAAACTGTATATACTTGAAATGTTGACTGCCTGCTTGGTTTCTTGGCCTCCCAGAGAAATTTGTTCAAACTGGGAAGTTTTAACGGTCCCTCTGAATATCCATGGCTCTGCCAGATTCTTCAGGTTTCAAGTTACTTTTCCCAAGGGGCATTTGAAACTAAGAAGAGACTAGGATTCTCTGTTATCCTGCCCTTGACACGGAAGAGGTCTTCTTCTGAGAGAAGAACCTGTTCATTGCTGTGTATGCATACCCCAGGTTCCATGCTGTGCTAGGGATGTAGAGATGAAAAGAATATATTCCTGCTTTTTTGTAGAATTCACCATCAAATCCTCTGCCTTCTGAAATTCCCTGGCCTGAGATCATCATATCTTAAAATTTATTTGGCTAGAGGGTAAAGTGAGGGTAAAGAGACGGGAGAGGGAGGCCAAAGGGACAAAGACTACTGTTAGTTATAGACCTTGTCCTACCCTCCATCCCACCAAGAGTCTCCAAGCTATTGCAAAGTTTAGCCTTCTCACTAATAGGAATATGTGGACATCCCATAGAGACAAAGGTTCAGTTATAATATAAGAGGCCTTATTTTATATTGTAAAATAAGAAATATATATCTGGCCTTCATCACCAGGTACTGGCACAGAGTTCCTAAAATGCTTATAACTTCTTGAATGATAAGGGTGAGAGGAACATCTTTTGTTATTCATAATAAGCCCCTTTCAAATATATACCAGTTTCTGTTAACACGGTAACTTTCAATGAACCCCTAGTTAGTTTCAGGGTGGGGCTGCATGCCAGAGGAAACAACCATGTGATCAGAGGGTTCTAACTTTCAGCTCTCACCCCATTCACTTACCACCCCCAACCTCCAGAGAGGAAAAAAGGAATGGGATTTGAGTTAATCACCAATTGCTAATGACTTAATTAATCTGCCTACATAATGAAACCTCTATAAAATTCCTAAATGAAAGGGTTGGAGAATATATCCATATGCCAGAAGGACAGACACCCCAAACTCCACAGGGACATAAGCTCCTGTGCTTGAGACCCATTTAGACCTTACTCTATCTGTCTCTTCATCTGGCCATTCATTTATGTCCTTTATAATAAATATCCTTTGCAATAAGTGGGTAATAGTAAGTAAAGTGTTTCCCTGAGTTCTGTGAGTCGTAATAACAAATTATTGAACCTGAGGATGATGGGTTCAAGGGAACCTCTATCTTGTAGCCACGTCGAACAGAAGTGTGGGTAACCTGAGAACCCATTACTTGTGATTCTTATCTGAAGTGGGAGGCAGTCTTGTGAGACTGAGCCCTTAACCTGTGATGTCTGCATTACAGGTAATTACTGTTAGAATTGAGTTAAATTGTAAGACAGAAAATTGAAGAATTACTTGGGGTAGAAAGCCCACATATTTGGTGTCAGAGGTGTTATGAGTAGGACCAGAATTCCATCCATGATTCTGCCATTTGCTTCTCCAGGGAAGATTTTTCAATAAATATTGCAACCCAGTTTAATAAATAAAATTTGAGTTCCGATACCACATTCTGGTGCAGCGTGAGCATTAGTAACATTTATAATAATGATGGTGATACCAGCTTCATAGCATAACTAAAGACAATATCTACACACTAAATATACCTGACCTGATCAATGACAACTATATACTGTAGCCAAACTATCACCACCCACCCCTGAAGACCACAAGGAAAGGAATGCCTTAAACTCCAAGCCTTCCTGTCTAGCTGCAGATGAAATGTGTGATACCTGTTTGCCTATGATCTGCCAGGAAACAGTCATCATATCTCACATTCTCATGTGATAACTTGTCTCCATCAGAGCACTTATCCTAGTTTTTCATACAGTTTTATCAGAGGAAGGCTAGATATATTTTTATTCTCTGTTGTATTTCAAAGCACAGTGCCTCAGTAAGAGTATACTCATAACAGATGCTTAATAAATGTGTATTGAATGAATGAATGAATGAACAAAAGAATGAATGATTAGTTAGATGAGCTTCCCCAGAGGCATTTCAGTAAGAGATGTAGGAGTGATCTAGGAAAATCCCCAGATAGCAGAAAGTTAGGTAGGCTCTGTTTATCACAGAATTGTGGCTTGGCAAATGTAGTTGATCAGAAAAATAAAACATCCAAACATGTGCTAGTGAGATGTAGCAATGAGCTTATTTTTCTTTTAATAAAATTAGCCTAGCCAGGGATTCTGAGGAGCCTCCAGCTCATGTGATGAAGCCACAAAGTAACTGCAAGAATAGCAGATGAGGTGGGTCTAATACCACAGAATCCCCAATCCAACCCACCAACCTAATTATAGCATACACCATACCCAGTGCTGTTCACTGTTTGTCACTGGAGGCATTGGCCAGATCGATCCAGAACATGAAAAACAAAACAGCCTTTTTGCCAAAGCCCTTGAATTTCCAGGCCTTGTGGTTTTCATTCAGACCATTCATAAAAGATTGCAAGCTTCCATTGCCTTTGTTGTTTCAATCTGCAGTGAGTCCAACAAAAAGAGAAACCTCAAACCCTTGCCAGCTGAAACTGAGGAAGGAATTCCTGTGCCTGGGCCCATGGGCGGGGGGGATGGGCCTCTGCTGTAGAGGCTATGCTTTCATTGCAGCTTGGGTGGCCTCAGCAGGGCCTCTGCAGCTCCTTCCTCTGCTTATTGGCCTGGAAAAAGGAAAGTGAAGTGCGCCATAGAGACCCTCTCTAATGGAAGCTGTGGCTAATGAAACAGGAAAAAGTTTCACTTTTCGCACCTGCAAATGGTCCTTCGCATGTATTTTGTGCCTCAGGACTTTGCACATTTCTTCTAATACCAACTAAACTCCACTAGAGCCTCCCTCCCCTGAATCTTAGGGTCTGATGGTCTTTTCCAAGAGGGGCCTTTTTCCTTGGAATTTCTATCCTGATTATCTGATAGAACTAAAGATGGCATATTTGCTGGACCATCACTCTTCCCAATATAAGAGAATAGAAGGTTTCTTCAAAAGTAGACTCAGTTTATGTCAACCATGGATAACTTTTGCCAATGCCATCATATAAGAGAGGAAAGCATTTAATCTGTACTCCTGGCCATTGCTTCCCAGCAAGTGTTTTGGTCCATAATGATGTGTCCTTGAGGTCTTAGAGTTCTCGCTTTTCCTTTAACCACATGGGCACATGCTGGTCACATCACCAAAGAATCTTTAATTTCTCAAATGTGCTCTGGAGTCTCATTCAGGAACAGATTTCATGGTTGTTAACCAAATCTGAGACCAATAAGGAGTGGTTAAGTAAATAATGAGGGATCTGTGATTCCATTTTGAAGAGCTTTTAATGACTTAGGTAAATATTTATCTGTTAAGTAAAAAGAAATCAGGATAAAAATAGTATATACAATATGATCTCAATAATATACATAAAAGAAGAAGCATTAAAACATTAGGATGAGATTATGATTGAATTTCATTCTCTTCTCCACAGTTTTGTATTTTTAAATTTTCCACAATAAACATGCATAGCTTTATTAAAAAATACTTACCTGATTACAGGAAAAAATGCAAGCATAACTTTTTATAATTTATTTCCTAAAGCAATGTGACATAAGTCTCAAAGACAGTAGAATTTGTACTGAGAATTTAACCTATCTTAAAAAGATACAAAATACATAATAAATTCAGAAATGTGTATTACATATA
>NW_011888800.1:5049903-5058609 GCF_000151845.1 Pteropus vampyrus | reverse complement strand
TGTGCCATAATGTATTCATCATTCCCTTATTAATGTACATTTGGCCAAGTTTCAAGTTATTACTACTATATTCTTGAATATATGAACAATTACACATTCAAGGATGTTCACTATGGTATTATAGTGAACTTCTTTTACAATGAACCCCCTTTTACACATATCTGTGCACATATGAAAGTATCTCTGAAGGATGTATTTCTAGAAATAGAAATCGCTAGTGAAATGTTATAGACATTTTAATTTTTAATTGGCGCTGATGAATATTCCTGACAAAAAAAATCGTATTAACTAACTCTCCAATATAGCATAAGCTCGCTCTTCAGAAAATTTTTCTTTTCAGATTTAGAATGAGGGCTTCCTCCCAGATTCCGTCTCATTAGTCTGATATGAAGATTATTAAGATAAGAATCGAAACAAAAGCAAATACAGAAACCATCATTAAGTTTCTTGAAACAAGATGACACTGCAGTAAACTCGTGTTAAGAAAATAGGGCTATTCTGGGAATGACTGTTGAAGGGTTAACTTTTGAAGAATTACAATACCTAACAATTCAATTCTATCAATCATGATTTAATAGTTCTTAAATAGTTCAGAAAATAATTTTTGTTTTATAATTTCTCAAAGGGAAATGCAAGTACTTGCATTTCCTCATTATGTGTGTTTCAGATAAATGGGCAGAATTCATCAACCTGATAACTAAAAGCAGCTGAGAGATGTTGCAGTCAGGCTATCTCTATACCTAGAATAAAGCAGTCACAAGAAGTTTGAAAAAGCCCCTGGTAAGTGAGGAAGCCACACATTGGCTTCATCTCTCATCACCTCTCCATTTAGAAAGCACAGCGTTTCTCTCTTCTTATGCATGGTCAGACTTCCTCAACGTGCTGGCAATGTACTTTATGTGTTTTTTCTCCTCCTATTCCCTTTTTATTTTTTTAATTATTTAATCATGCAATAAATTAAACACAAGAGAGTAATAAAACAGACACCTGGCTACCTACAATCCAAATTTACGAAATGTTATCATGTTGTATAATTTGCATCAAACTTTTTTTAAAGAATTAAGATATTACTATTGCATGATTCAATTCCCAATTTATTCTTCTCTAACCTTCCCCTGAGAGGTAATCTGCATCCTGAAGCTGGTATAATATCTTTTCCAGCCATGTTTCATACTTACACAGTATAAGTTTACTTGGAATGTATAGCATTATTTTTGTTTTTTTAATTTACGAAAATAGAATCATACTAAAGATATTCTGCAATCTGATATTTTTTTACTCAAAATTTTTTTCCAAGTAATTCTTTATTCGGTGTTGATAGAGTCAGTTCTTTCACATTAACTATTCAATTGTATTTAAGTGCATGATTATACAAATATTTAATTATTATGTATTGATTCACATTTAATTGGCTTCCAGAATTTTTCTATTACAATCTTTTTAGGTTTTAGTGCTACTTTGAATTGGATCCTTTATATATAATTATAGTTTTTTAATTGGCATCCATTAATTTATAGGAATGGCAGTAACTTCTAGGTGCCAATAGTTTATAGATTCCCTTGGATTTTGTGTGTCAACTATTATAATGTCTTCAAATACTAATATCAGTTCTTATATGCTAATTTTTTAAATTGAGGTAACAGTAGTTTATAACATTATATAAGTTTCAGGTGTACAACATTATAATTCAATATCTGTATAGATATAGTGTGCTCACCACCAAAGATCTGCTTTCCATCTGTCACCATATAATTGGTCTCCTTTACTCATTTTACCCTCCCCCTAACCCCCTTTGCCTCTGGTAACCACTTATCGGTTGTCTATATCTATGAGTTTGCTTTTGTTTTGTTTTGTTTGTTCATTTGTTTCATTTCGTTTGTTCATTTGTTTTATACTTCACATGTGAGTGAATCATATGGTTTTTGTCCTTTTCTGCCTGACTTATTTCACTTAGCCTAATACCCACAAGATCCATCCATGTTTTTGCAAATGGCAATATTTCATTTTTATGGCTGACTAGTCTTTCATTGTATATAAATATCACATCTTCTTTATTGATTCATCCATTAGTGGATATTTAGGCTTTCCATATCTTGGCTATTGTAAATAATGCGCAGTAAACATAGGGGTGCATTAATCTTTTTGAATTAATGTTTTCATATTCTTCAGATAAATATCCAGAACAGGAATTGCTAGATCATATAGCCTTTCAATTTTTAATTTTTTTAGGAACCTCCATACTGTTTTCCATATTGGCTGCACCAATTTACAATCCCACCAACAGTATACAATAATTCCCTTTTCTCCACACCCTCTCCAAACCTTGTTATTTCTGGTCTTTTTGATAATAGCCATTTTAACAGGTGTGATGTATATCATTGTGATTTTGATTTACATTTCCCTAATTAGTAAAGGTGACTATCTTTTATGTATCTGTGTGTCTTCCTTGGAAAAATATCTATTCAGATCCTCTGCCCATTTTTCCATCAGATTGGTTTTTGTTTTTTAGTTTCTTGAGGTAGGTCCGTATTACTATAAACTTCCCTCTTAGTGCTGCTTTTGCTGCAACCCAAATATTTTGGTGTATAGTGTTTTCATTTGTCTCTATGTATATTTTTATTTCTTCTTTTTTATTTCTTTCATTTATTTATTGACCAAATGGTTGCTCAGTAGCGTGTTGTTTAATCCTCGCATGTTTGTGATTTTTTTCCAGCTTTCTTCCTGTAGTTGATTTCTAGTTTCATACTATTGTGGTCAGAAAAGATTCTGAATATAATTTCAATCTTCTTAAATTTATTGAGATTTGTTTTGTGTCCCAGTATATGGTCAACCCTTGAGAATATTCCATGTGCACTTGAGAATAATGTGTATGCTGTTGCTTTTGGATGGAATGTTCTGTATAAATCTATTAAGTCCATCTGGTCTAATGAGTCATTTGAGATCAATGTTTCCTTTTTGTCTCTGGATGATATATCCATTGTTGTAAATGGGGTGTTAAAAGCTCCTCTTATTGTTGTGTAGCTGAGTATTTCTTTCTTTAGATCTGTTAATTATTGCTTTATATATCTTAGTGCTCCTAAGTTGGGTGAAAATATATTTGTGTATGTTATGTCTTCTTGATTATTGTCCCCTTATCATTATATAATGTTTATCTTTGAACAAATGAAGAGAATGAGGTTATAAATTCTGTGGCAATTGTTATTTACTCATCATCTTTTGGGGTCAATTCTAAAGCAGAAAAGATTTTTGCCAATGTTGGGATTATGGTCAACCATATACCTAAGATTCTGAAGCGTCCGCTTAGAAGAACAGAGAAGGTGAATGTCAAACTGAAGCTAGAGACAGCTAACTTTAAACGGTTCTTTCTGCTTCACATTCCAGAGAAATGATTGGGGAAATGTTCGGTATTAACTTTTATAAGAATGAGTTTGCCCACAAAAAAGGGAATGGTCTTTTATCCACCAACATTCCATAACCATCAGTAAAACACATGGTTACAATTGGGTTGTAAATAATAGAGGTGGAGTGAATATAATGGTTTCCACATAGCCGTGTTTCAGTTTGGCCTGAATTTTGAGATTTGGCATGATGAATATCTTCCAGTTGTCCTTTCAGATTCACTTTCTGCCCTACTACAAACACAGGAGGCTGACATGCATGGATTTCCTCAAGGGGTTCCATTGATATCTACTTGTGCATTAGGTTCAGCGAGTGGAAGGCTCCAGGAAGAGGGCAGATAGCAGGAGGAAAGTGAAATCAGAGTATTACTCCTCTAGCTCTACTTTTGATAGTTGCTGTCATTGGCTGCTTTCCCTATTGAAGGCCACAGCTCCTGTTCGGCAGCCTTATCCATACAGTTTTTTCTGTCTGGATTCCAGCAATTGGTCCTTCTCTTGAAACTTCAGGCCTAGGTGTAACACTACTTTTATCCATTATTACTTTCCCTAAATCTTGCCTACACCTTTATTAAACTCTTCAAATAACCCAAATTTACTGTGCTGGACTCTGACTGCTACAAACCGTATATGTTTCCATGCCCTTCTCTGATATTATCTCCCCACCTCCCCAAGACCAAATATTTCCGTTTCTCCCCCACTGATGAGTGGTGACTAGATGAGGAGTAGACCCAACTGCATATAGCAAGCAAATCATAAACTAAGTCACTAAATCTGAAAAGGCAAGGGAGAAAGTGGGATATGAGACATAGAGCCAAAATGGAGAAATAAGGGAACTCAATAAATTAGGTACTTCAGAATACATACGAGGAAATTAAGCTGGAAAAGTTCTTCAGTATTTTTTTTTCTATTGTTCCTGGATTTACTTATGTGGACATAGTGCATTTAATGGGCTAAAGAAACTGCACAATGTTTTCCCAGAATTTTCCAATTTTCTTCTTATAAATCTAAAATATTTCTCTCAAGCTTCCCCTTAGTGATTTCACACTGAATTCCAGGGAGCCTCGGGTTCCATATAGATACCACAGGGGCCTCTTGGAGGTTGAGAAAGATGAGTAGGTAAGGCTCCAGGTCAGCGTCTGTCCCCAGTCCTGTCCACTGAAATTGCTCTTTATTTTCCAAATTAGGATCCATATAGCATTTGATTTTTGAAAGGCAGGAGGGAAGAGTCTGTCACTTAAAAAAGGAATAAAAGAAATGACAATCACTGTTTCTCTCTCTTCCCTTTGATCCATTTAGTCTCCTTAGAGTTTGCAGGTTCCTAAGGCTAAGGAAAACCTCATGATTCTTTTTTCCCTATTTCACCGCCTCTCACAGATTGGAGGCAGAGCTGCAAAATTACGCTGAAGCTGAGCATCTCAAAGTTGAAGCAACCCTACTGGTCACCTCCTGTAATATTTCATTTTGTTACAATATTTTTCATAGGAGAACAACCATTCTCTGTTTGAACACTTCCAAGGCTGGGGAGTTCTCTAACAAGATAGCCCTTATCATTCAACAGCTCTAATTATTAAAATGTCTGCAGTTATAATACCTCTGTATAAGCTGGGTCATTTTGTCTTCTAGACATATAAAAAATGAGTCTACATGGCAATACTTCTAATATTTAAAATCAGCTATTAAAGAGTAAGTCTTTTCTCTAATCCAAATTTTTCATTTAAGTTCTTCACTATCCTTACATTAGTCCTTGTTTATCATGTCTACTTTAAAAACTAAAGCCAAAGCAGGAATAAGTTTGATGTGGTGTGACAAAGAAAAGTAGAACTAACCTGGATACCACACTAGAGCCTAAAAAGTTAGTACATTGTTTTTAGCAGACCCATCACACTTAGGGTTCACTTACAGTTTGTGGTGAGTAAATACCAAAATCTGCTTTTAAGCCATATTCTTCTATTTTGTTCTTAGCCAAAAACCACAAAGACTCTGAATACTTATGTCAAGTCATCAGATATTTTTCTCTAAATGTAGTATTCCATATTTACCCCTATCCTTTTTCATTCTACCAGTTTTAGTACATCACTATAGCTTGTTGGAATCTTTTTTTTTTTTAATTTTGATTCCATTCTCCAACATATTTTTGTTGCATACCCACAGTTAATGGATCAGAAAGTAAATTTATAGTGCTTTACTTCAACTAGTATCCAAATCATGAAGTTACCAGTCACTTCCATATTGCACCTATGTAACAGGTTAGTCAAATGTATTAGAAAATGATAAACAATAACCTTCATTAATCGTTGAAAGGAAATGAATAAATAAAACTTAAATTTAAACAAGACCCCATTACATCAAAACACCCAAAGGAAAGATTATCAAATCTCCATTAAAAGAGATAGTTAGGAAACTCTTGACATGATCTTATATATAGAAAACTCTAAAGACTATGCCAAAACAAACAAACAAACAAAAAAACAAAAAACAAAAAAAAAACTGTTTAAATAAATTGAGTAATGTTTCAGGATACAAAATCAACATATAAAAGTGAGTTACATTTCTATACACTAATAACAAAGTATTCAAAAAAGACATTAGGAAAATAATCCCATTTACAATAGCAATAAAAAGAATAAAACATTTATGAATAAGTTTAAGTAAGAAAGTAAGAGATCTGTGAAGTGAAAATATAAAACATTGATGAAAGAAATTGAAGAGGACACAAATAAGTGAAAAGATATCCCATATTCAGGAATTGGAAGAATTAATATTGTTGAAATGCCCATTGTACACAAAGCAACCTACATATTCGATGAAATCCATATCAAAATTTCAATGGCATTTTTCACAGAAATAGAAAAAAACTGTCCTAAAATTCATATAAAACCACAAAAGACCCCAAATACTAAAGCAATCTTGAAGAAGAACAAAGATGGAGGTATCACACCTCTGGGCTTCAAACTATATTACAAAGCTATTACAAAGCTATAGGAGCATAAAAACAGACACGTAGAATAAGATACTTAGGAACAAAATTGAGAGCCCAGAAATAAACCCATAAATATACAGTCAACTAATTTTTGACAACACCACCAAGAATATACAAATGGGGAAAGGTTAGTCTCTTCAATAAATGGTGCTGAGAAAACTAGATATCCACATGCAAAAGAATGAAACTGGACCCCTGTGTTACACCATACACATAAATCAACTCAAAATGAATTGAAAACTTAAATATTATTGAACCTGAGGAGAATGGGTTCAAGGAGATCTCTAACATGTAGCCATGTCTAACAGAAGTGCAAGTAACCTGGGAACCCATCACTTGTGATTGCCATCTGAAGTGGGATGTAGTCTTGTGGGACCGAGCCCTTAACCTGTGGTGTCTGCACTACAGGTATTTAGTGTTAGAACTGAATTAAATTGTAGAACAGAGAATTGTTTTAAATATGACATCAAAAGCACAGGTAACAAAAGCAAAAATATGTGAGACTACATCAAACTAAAAAGTTTCTTCATAGCAAAGGAAACAATCAACAAAATGAAAGGCAAACTATAGAATGGGAGAAAATATTTGCAAACCACCATTTAATAGAAGTTAATATCCAAAATATATAAGGAACTCATAAACTCAATAGCAAAAAAAAAAAAAAAAAAGGAACAAAATTATGAAGTGAGTAAAGGATCTGAATAGATGTTTTTCCAAAGAAGACATGTAAATTGCCAATAGGTATATATGGAAGATGCTCAACATCACTAATCATCAGGAAAATGCGTATCAAAACCACAATAAAATATTAACACACACTTGTTAAGATGACTATTATTAAAAAGCCAAAAGATAACAAGTGTTGGCAAGGATGTGGAGAAAAGGGAATCCTTGTGCCCTGTTGATGGGAATGAAAATTGGCACAGCCATTATTGAAAATAGTATGGAGTTTTCTCAAAAAATTAAAAATAGAACTACCATATGATCCAGCATTTCCACTTCTAGGTATATATGCAAAAAGAATGAAATCACAATCTCAAGGGAGTATTTGCACCCCTATGTTCATTACAGCATTATTTACAACAGTCAAGATATGGTAACAACATGTGTCCATCAACAGGTAAACGGATAATGAAAATGTGGTATATATATTATAGGAATAATAGTAAGGAGACAGAGAGAAACACACAATATCTGTGTCCCCACAACTTTCATTAGTTCATCTGTTAGTTGACTATAAGCTAAGTTTCATTATCATAAGATAATTCTTATTTTGACATTGGCCCGAATTAAAGTAAAAAGACTTCTCAAAACTGACTATGAAAATTGCAAAATTACAGACTTATAGGCAAAGATAATTACACAAAGCAATCTACCCCACTCTAGCCCTGGTACCAGTCCAGTTCCAAGGCCCATTGCTTACAAAGTCTTGCTCTATCACCACACCAACAAATCACTCAAACCTGAAGGAAAAGAACGAAGCAACATACTTCTTGACTTCAAACTGGAGTGATGGTAGACTGTCTCTATTTCTCTTTACTTCTTTTCTGATAGTGAGTAGGCAATTCAAAGAATAAAGTGAATTTGGTGTAGTGTGTGATGGTTTAGGCTAAGGAACCCAGCTTGAATTCTCTTCCACAACTTTATTAGCATGAGCTTAGAACACGTTCTTAATTCTTGTGATTGTGAACCCTTGTCTTTAAAATGATGGTAATTACTGTATCCACCTCACAGGGTTTTCATGAGGATTAAATGAATTAATAATCAAAAAGTGCATAGAACAATATCTGCCATTACTGAGCATTCAATACAATTAGCTATCGTTGCTAATTACAGTATAGTACCAGAATGCAGGTAGTTTAAGAAGGGATATTGGGCTTTGTTGGCCTAGTAGGTTCCTGAGAACTCACCTTCAGAAAGGTAAATGAAATGAGCTGTGTGGTCTTCTAATAACCAGGTAAAAAGCAGGATTTTTGTAGCCCCAGTCAACTCTTCCTTGGGATACTTTTTTCAGTGTTTGCCCATATTTGACAATTGGCAGAGATTATAATAAGATTTGAAGCAAAGCCATTACATAAATAAAATATGTAGTTTTCTCAGAGAGTTTATAAATGTTACTCTTTACATGATAGACCTTTAGGGGATGACTCGGGTTATTGAGGACAATCTCACTATTGGTTCTTTGTATCATTCTTTATGCCTATTATTTTGTATATCTTCTAATGAAGGTGACAATGTTATGCACCTTAAGTGTAGAGGAAGGGAGTCCCGGACTGCAAGTTAGAAATCCAGGGTTCCAATCTGGCTGCTAGTGAGGCTTTGAAGTCA
>NW_011888800.1:5047879-5049853 GCF_000151845.1 Pteropus vampyrus | reverse complement strand
TCTCAGAGAGTTTATAAATGTTACTCTTTACATGATAGACCTTTAGGGGATGACTCGGGTTATTGAGGACAATCTCACTATTGGTTCTTTGTATCATTCTTTATGCCTATAATTTTGTATATCTTCTAATGAAGGTGACAATGTTATGCACCTTAAGTGTAGAGGAAGGGAGTCCCGGACTGCAAGTTAGAAATCCAGGGTTCCAATCTGGCTGCTAGTGAGGCTTTGAAGTCATTTAATTTCTCTAGGTCTTAACTTCCAAATGTGTCAAACATGGAATAATATTAAATACTTGCTAATCATGCTTGCGGTAGTAATAGTCTACCACTCTATATAATATACTCTAATATCTAAGGTGTCTGTTTATCATTAATTTATTCACATATTGATTTATTCTTTTACTTAATACTTAACATTTTTTCTTTTTCTTTTTTAATATTGCTTTGTTTAAGTTATGAAAATGTTTACTACACACCAAAAATTACAAATATTTATGCATCTGCCATCCAGATTTAACAGATGTTAATATTTTGCTCTATTTGATCCAGATTTTTTCTTTAAAAAGAAATAAAACACTACAGATAATAAACCTCATTTCTTTCTTCCCCAGAAATAACCACTATCTTTCAATTAGTCTCTGTTCTCAATATATAATATCGTTTTGAATTTTTTAAATGTGCAGAAATAGTATACTATAAATTTCCTTATTTTTGCTAAATTTTATATTTTCCAGGTTTATTCATATTACCAGCTATGAAATTATACATTCATTCATTTTAACAGTGGCTTAGTATTCCATTATATGAATATACCACAGTTTATCCATTCCCTGTTGATAGCTGTTAAGATGGTTTCCAACATTTTGCTGTTAAAAATAACAATGGAATAACCAACTATGTAGAAGTCATCTTGAGTACATGTATGAGAGTTTCCCTAGGGTAATTACACAGAAGCAAAATTACTTGGTGGCAGGGTATGTTTATATTGTTTTTTTTAGATAATGTGAAATTGCTCTCCAAAGTGCTTGTGGGTACTTATACTTTCATCAGTACTATATAATGTCTTGTTTTCCTACATTCTTGCCAATATGTGTGTATTAAGACTTAATTTTTTTCAATTCTATAGGTATGAAATAATATTTTCTTGATTTTTTAAATATATTTATTGGCCATTCAAGATTCTTCTTTATAAATTTCCTATTGATATTTTTTGCCCCGACTACCCCATGCTTTTTGGGTTTTTTTGTTCTCATGGATTTGAAGAATGTCTTTGAATAGTCTAGATACTAATTCTTTTTTTTTTTTTTTTTTAATGTATTTATTGGCCATTCAAGATTCTTCTTTATAAATTTCCTATTGATATTTTTTGCTCCGACTACCCCATGCTTTTTGGGTTTTTTTGTTCTCATGGATTTGAAGAATGTCTTTGAATAGTCTAGATACTAATTCTTTTTTTTTTTTTTTTGGTTTTAAGAGTTAGAAATATTTTCTAATTTGTGCCTTGTCTTTTGTTAAGTTTGTTTTTTCACCTCAAAGTCTTTAACTTTATTGTAATTAAATCTTTCCCTTTGTGACTGGTACTTTTTATACCTTACACAAGAAATCCTTCCTTACTTTGATGTTATAAAGACATATTTCTGTATAGTCATCTAAGAGTTTTACAGCATTTCTTTTTTCAACATCTAAGTTTTTAATCTATATAAGATTTTTTTTGCAGAGTAAACTAATTTTATTTATTCTACATGAATAGCTAATTGTCCCCGCATTATTTGTTAAATAGCTTATCCTTTCTCCATTGACTGGTATTGCCATTACTCTCATTCACAAAGTTTCCATATAGGTGTTGGCCTATTCCATTGGTGTGCTGGGTTAACCCTGTTTTAATTACTGTAGATTTAGAGCAACTCTTGACAGCTAGCGTGGTAAGAATTGTTTTTATTATTTTTCTTCAAAGTTGTCTTAACTATTCTTGACT
>NW_011888800.1:5043802-5046824 GCF_000151845.1 Pteropus vampyrus | reverse complement strand
TACCAAATTTTTATCCCAGTGACTGATACTTAATAGGTGCTCAATATTTCAAGAATGAATAAATAAAATGTTACCCAAAGAGTCCTTCTTTGACCATTTGAATTAACGAAAGTACCTCTGGGAATGACATTTTGTGCCATTTATGAGCACCTAAATGAAATGCTTAGGATTGGATCATAGGATAGACCTCCAACCCCACCTCGCCCCCACCTTCAACCAGGGAGGAAGAGTATGAGAGCTACATGAGAAAGTACTTTTTAAAAAGCTGATATAGAAAGAACAGAGATAAACTATGTGCTTCGCAGTTTGGGGCCGAGGCTAACTTTGAGCCTATCTTCTTCATGATGCTATTATTAAAAAGTACCATAGTAAAAATGATTCATTTAGCCCTTTGAGATCTTAAGGAGTTCCAGGTCTCAGCCCTATAGTCATTCCCTCTTCTGTGGGAACATCTGTTGGGAAGGACACACTATTTTCTGTACTCTGTTCAGTTCTTCAGAGAGAATCATAGATCTATCACTGGAAGTGGTCTTGGACTGCCTAGTTCCAATCTCATCCTAAAACATAAAATTAGCTCAGACAGGTTGAGCAGTTGGTCAAGCCCACAGAGCTAGTTAGTGCCAGGAGCCAGTCCATGTAAAGAAGAACTCTCTATATTGTTCCTCCTGTCCTCAAATGTCATTTTTAAATCTAATTTGCATCTTTCTTGAGCATTCTGATTTCAGCCCCTTTCTTGCTTTCCAAGACTTACATGGGATTAGGCTTTGCCAGTTGGAAAAGTCATGCCGTGGTCAGCAGAACTCAGATTGCACAGAGAGAATCCAGGGGCTCAGTGGTAAAGGAAAACATTGCAGACCAATTTCTAAATAATTTTGGAAGGATTGAATGGCTTTGGTTCCCTGGTGACTCTCTTAAAAGGGAGATTGCTTGTCCTGCACACCAATAAAAAGAAGAGTATAGGAGACCTTCTAAAAAATGTAGGGTCATAGAGGGAAAGTAATTTCCCACAGAGTAGGGAGAGGGAGAATCATGTATCCATATTGCACATATTAAATTGACAACAATTTCCCATGTGGCTCTTGAAGCGAAGGCAAACACTTTTCCTTTGTGAGTAACCCCAGCATAAAAACTGACAGGAACAGATGTTCCATCCATGAATTCTGAAGTCTGGCAGTTAATAAAGGGTCCTGAGACATGGCATAAATGAAGGCAGATTATCTTGGCTGCCCATCCTGTCATGTGGATGGAAAAATGTGCTGGGTGGAAATAAACAGCCTTCAAGAACACTGGGCTGGCTGGGGAAGGTGGTCTCCATGGTGAGTAGGGAGGCTGACCTTTCCCCCCATCTCACTCAGACTTGTCTTTATTAATGACCTCAGGGAGTAAGAAAGGACTCGAAAATGAAATTCACAGATGATTCTGAATGGAGAAATGTGACAAACACCAGCATAAGCAAAAGAATAACCTAAAGGAATTAGGAAAATGGGAAAGGCAGGGACAAAATGCGAATCATCATGGAAAAATGCAAATGGATATGTCTGGGGCAAAATAATCCACAAACCAGATATTCATTGGGCAGAACATTTTGAAGCACATTTAAGAAAGAAAAGTCTGCTCTAAAATGTTTGCTTCTGACAGTTGCAGAGACCAAGCTGGGGAGGGCAGGAAAGGAGGGAATGGGCTTGGAAGATGGGTGGTCTTTACAGGAGGCCTACTTATAGGGTGAAGTGACCTCATTACAGTTCCTACTCCATCTTTCTCCTCACCCAGTGTGATCATGGCCCATCCTGATGTCCCTCGGGGTTGGTTGGGGCAAAGTGCCTGTCTTGCTGGCACTGTGAGATGCGTGTCTAGAGTAAGTAGGTAACATGCCAACCAGCAGGCATTTGCTTTGGAATGAGCTTTTCAAATGATATTCTTTTTTTTCCTTTCTTCACTTTTATTTTTATTACTTTTTTTGTACAAAATAGATTTCACCTGTCAAAGAATATCTAGACTATTCTTTAAAAGAAAATGAGAGAATGAAAAAGAATTTCTATTAAAGAATGAACATGTCCTATTTATGTCATGCAGAGTAACAAATTTGGGATAATTTTGTCTTTGTTATTTTAATTTGAGAAGTTTGTTACCCAAATCCTTCCTTTGAACCTCACTCATAAAACTTCAACAATTACAAACTGATGATGACCAGATAGTCTCACATTTTCCAAAATAGCCAACATGTTTATTACTTTGGAAATTGCTCTGTTTTGGAAAGTCCTGCCCGAGACCCCGCCGAAGTGTTCTGTATTGATGTAGGCCTTCAGCTGGAGGAATTCTGAAGAAAACCAGAGCCCTCTACTCCTTTTCTATTATAATGGAGTCAGAGGCTCCTGGCACGGGCCTACTTTCCCTAAAAGTTCATCATCTTGTTTTGAGCAGCTCTTCAATTTGAAGAGGTAGGCCAGAAATCAAGGTCTTATAACTGTTGACTGAAATCACTCAAGAAAGTATAGGAATAGCAGTGCAGGTCCCTAGGAACATTTTTTTTTAATTCTCTGAGTGAATTATCCAGGGGAATTATTCCAAATATATTAGCTAAATGGCATATTTAAGGCTGCATGATTGGAGACCAGGCTTCTCACTGCAATAGGAAACCATGTAATAAGATTTTGGGGGTTTTATTTAAAGATAGTTTTCCATTTTCCTTTAATCACAGTAATTCTCACCAGGGCAGCAGATCAGAATCACCTGAGGAGCTTGTTAACAACTTAGGGCTTGGTGCCATCCAGGATTAGGTTGTGGGATGTGGAGTGGAGCCTGGTGGTCAGATGTGGTCGGAGAGTGGAGAGAGGGATAACGTAAGCTGCTGTGTGTAGTTGAAACTTACCAAAGCTACTTGACCTCCTGACTGATGATCTGGCCAGGGCCAGTGGACTAAAGAGCAACTAGATCTAATTACCAGCTGATGAGGAGCTTCAGGGTGCAGTGGGAGATGCTGTTTCTGGGAGCCTGACTTTGAGGCTCACTTGTAAGTCGTGGC
>NW_011888800.1:5040973-5043217 GCF_000151845.1 Pteropus vampyrus | reverse complement strand
AAGAAGTGAGATGTCTAGCAGGGTCAATCCCAAGTGGCCCAGTCTCCAGGAAGTGACCCCTTCAATGTCAGAGTTCACACTCCAGTACCAGTCGAGGCAGGAATGAGTAGATCTGGCTACTAGAATGAGTGACCAGCTGGGAAGAATATGGGAGCCAAGAAGGTTCAGTGGGTTCACCCTTGAAGCTGGCAGTCATTTGGACTGAGGCATGGTAGGAGCAAAATGATGGTAGGTGGAAGCAGCCAGGAAAAAGGTAGAAGCTGGGACTGTAAAGGGCATGAGAGGCCGAATTTAGCCTCGCGCTGGAGGCTGCTCCATCTGCCATTCTTTTCCTTAATTTACTTGTAGGTGTTTCTTCTGTCAAGATTAAAAGCACTAATTATAGCTCTTGACAGATTTACATGCTTTTGTTTTTTCTACAGAGAGGCGGTAACCCTGAGTCTGTCTCAACCATTATGTCTTATTTTCAACATGGCATGTATGGCTGTGCTGATATTTTATTTATATTTGCTTCCTTACTGAGTCTTCCCATCTCCCTACACTGGAATGTTCTCTCCATGGAAGAGGAATTGTGACACTTCCCACTATGTCCTTAGTGCGTAGCACAGCGCCTGACACATAAATGGCTGTTAACAAAAGTTGGATGAGTGGTTTGATACCTTTTGTACTCATACGTTCTGAACGAGAGCTGCTTTAGTGCAGTTTGAGTCAGTGGTACTCTCCTTGGTACTCTCCTTATACAATGGACATATGACATGCTTTCTTAGAATTTGAAACTACTTTCTTCTCTTTGGCTCTATATTTATTAGTTACTGGTTTTTGTAATGATCCAAACAATCCTCTGCTGATGACCTGTTTCCAGAGACAATGATGACCTAGCAGAAGTGTTTTCTCCTGAGCTTCTGTGTGGAATGAAGGCTTCAATGACACTCACATTGGCGCTTCCTCTGCTGGGTGAATTTTTACCTCTTTCAGAGGCAGAGAACATGATGGGCCTGGGCTCAGACTTCCTAGGTTCAGTTCTGGCTCTACTTCTTACTGGGTGATGGCTTGACTTCTCTTTTCAGTTCCATCACCTATAACGTGATAACAACAATACCTATTTCTAGGTTTGATTGTGGAGATTAAATGAGTTAATATGTGTAAAGTACTGGACTAGAGAAAGCACTACATATGCATTAGCTATTATTATTATTAATGTGACAATTATGGAAAATATAGGCTATGTAATAAAAGTCGTTGTACTTATGATTGTTTTATATCGAAAAAATTTTCATGATGCCCTACACTGCCATTTATGTGTATTTGCTTTGTAGCTTTTATGTCACTGGGAAAAAAAATAATTAAACAGAAACAACTTTAGAGCTGCTATAGCCAGGAAAGCTATTTAATTGCATTACCTAAAAAAAATTTTTTTAACTCATGGTGTTTCTTTTTGCTTAGTAGAAGAAAACTCTTTTCCCAATGACTCACATCCTTGTATGACCTCCTCCCTTGAGTGTAGATGGGATCTGTGACTTAACTTGTAAGCGTTAGAAAATGACAAATGTGAAGGAATTTTGCAAATATAATTAAGGTCCTACATCAGTTGATTTTAAGTTAAAAGGGAGATTACATGGCTGGACCTGTAATCAGGTAATAGTCCTTAAAATAGGGACTGGAGCCTCATCTGAGATGAGAGACTCTCTTCTGTTGGCCTTGAAGAAGCAAGAGGCTGTGAGTTCCACAGCTGTGAGAAAATAAATTCCGCCTTTCTTTGTTCCAGGCTGAGGGAGTGTGAAAGTGATTTTCCCCTAGTTCAGCCTCTGATGAGAATGTAGCACAGCTGAGGAGGAGGGTCGTCAGCAGCATTAGCCATGTTCAGACTCTTGATCAGTAGAAAATGAGACCATATGTGTGTGTTGTTTTAAGCCTCTACGTTTGTGGTCATTTGTGATGCACCAATAAAAACTAGTACAAAAAAATGCCGATTATTTGATACAACATATCAAATAATATTCCTTGAGAAAAGCATGATACATATTTTTATCTTTTTCTAATACTTATTAAAATTTCAGGAAAGTGTAAAAATGAAGGTGAAAACTATATATTTCCTAAAATGTCACCTCTGGCTTAATCTCATCAATAGTGAGTTAACCCTGCAGAGAGTAGAAGTATAAAGTAAATTATATACTTAATTATACCACTGTATGCAGAGAGAAAAAAAGAAAAGAAAAGAAATATGAATAATGATTTTTAAAAACC
>NW_011888800.1:5010918-5039503 GCF_000151845.1 Pteropus vampyrus | reverse complement strand
GACCTGGGAATATGCTTCCTTTTCTTTTCTCCAGTTTTCTCCATCACCTTATCAGTCAATGGCAGGATTATTTTAGGCTTCAGATATTCGGTGCACTAACTCTGAATCACAAATTAAACACATCTTAGGTTCAGCAAGAAGCCAAAAGAACATTGAATGTATAAAGACTAGTCATACTTCTGCGTTGTCTGAGGCAGTATTGTTTTAGTTATATTATAGCTGACTTCATTAATGAACTCTCCATATTCCAAATAACTCGTCACTTAAATGTGTCTACATTAATTTAGAGAACCAATGGATATCTAAAATTTAAATACAAGTAATTGGATATTTCTTATTTATAAAATAAATCATACATGGTCTATCATCTCTATAAGCTTTTGGTTAGTTAGGGAGTTAACTCGCAGATAATAATACCTGAGGCAGCATGTCACACACAGTGCTAAAAAATATTACTTAATGTCATTCAGTGAAACTATGGCAGCTAAAGGGCAGGAACCTTTAAACTAGACAGCAGTGATTAGGGAAGTTCCTCTGAAGAAGAGAGATTTGAGATGAATCTTGAAATCTGGATTTGATTTAAATAACCGAAGAGAATGGAAAGGGACCTCCAGGCCGGAGGAATGGCAGGCATAAAGATATAGAGGCCAGATATAGGCATAAAGATATAGAGGCCAGATATAGAGGCCATGGCATGTCTTGGAAAGCACGATTTGAGCAGCTTGCCAACGAAGATTTGTTTGGGAAGTAATGAGATAGAAGTTTGGAAAGGGGCACAGAAGGCAAGGGGAACCCTTATTTTTGAGAGAGAAGCACAGTGAGAGGTATATACTTCTTTTGTAGATTGGGGCTAGATTGCAAATGCCCTGGGAAGCTCACCCCTTTAGTTTGCTCTTCTCTCTCATTTCATAGAGGAAAAATGAATCTAAAGCTTCCCATACCTTGGAATTAACTACATTTCACCAGAAAAGACTTCCCTGCATCCCTGAGAAAACTTCAGGCAGCACAAACAGAGCACTGTCTAATGCTTATAATGATGTATGTTGAAAGCTTTCTTTGGAAAAGTCTTGAACTGTGGTGGTATATGAGTCCAGTATTTATTCTGTGATGCAATTGTCCTCACACAGGATGCTCTTGATTACCAGCTTTGTCCACAATGATGCCATACACACGCGTTGGTGTGGATATATAGAACAAACAGGTTTTCAGCACTGCTGGCTTACAATTGGCTGCCAGTCAAATTAGCAATCCAACTTGTGCACAGGCAGCTTCACAAATCTCAGACAGAACAGCTTTGTACCGACTGCATCACCTTAAAGAGAAATGTACCACTTATGATCTTTCTTGGCTAAAGTTCTTGGCATTTTAGGGCCTTTTTCTTTGGAGACATGTACTATGTGGCTATGGCCATTAGGGGAACTCGGCTTTTCTATTCTGATCCATGAAGGGTGCCATGGAATAGCTGGGGGTACGGGTGGGGGGTTGAGTATGACATCTTTAAGCACATGACTATGTGAATATTTCCCCCAAGTTAAAGACTTGTTGTTTATTAAAGAAACTCACTTATCCCTTAACACAGGAAAATTCTTAACTTACAAAATTGCCCATGGAATATTGGTGTTTTAAACATAGGATGAGGAAATGAGCTGTTTCCTCCTACTTTCTATCTTTGATTGCCTTATGATGGTGGCGGTGATGGGCAAAGGGCCATGTGAGTTACTTTCTCCATAAGCAAAGCCTCTGTGAGCCATGGAGATTTTGGGTAGTGTCTCTGGATAGACTATCTGGGTTTCTATCCAAATAAAACTCAGAGCCCCAGGTGGGCCAGTCTTCTCCTTGACACCTCATACCAAGAATACTTCTTTATCTACACCTGCACATGTACTTTTTCTCTAGTGAAAATATCCTCCCTCAGTCACATTTCATCTCTTTCATGCTTCAAATCCCATGTCATCCCCTCGTGAAGCAGTTGCTTGTTATTTCAGCCCACAGGGATAACCTCCCATCTGACTCCAGCTGGCCCTCCCCCAGATGCTCTCATGTTTGTATTTGTTGTTTTCTTAACTGGATAGTAAATTCCTTGGACACAAGATCCTTGATGGAGTGACCTACAATGATTAGAAGGAAAGTGAAAGAACTGTGACCTCAAGGAGCACGGTGTAGCATTCACACATTTGTTTTGCTTCTGGAAAGAAATATAAGTGATGCGGGCTTTGCAGAAACTGTTACCATTAGGAGGACATCATCAAATGGCTATCAAAAGAGGCTGGCCGAAGGTACCGCATTCTGGTTTCAGAAGCAGATTCTTTGTCCTTCCCAAACATCTCCGTTAGAAAAACCAGAAATGAAGGGGCTGGAGCCAAGGTTACGGCTGATGCAACTGAAGTCACAGTGTCCAGAGAGAGAGATAGATGAGAACAGCCATAGCATCCAGGCTATGGAGCCTATATCTTTAGGTGTGGCATCAGAGGGATTCTCTGTCATGCTTTAATACTTTTAAGGAGCAGGCACCTGGGACTCTCTTGCTCACCATTATTTTCCCAGCACCTAATAAAGGATCTGGCTCATGTTTAGTAAACACTTGTTAAGTGAATTAAAATTGACATAATGGTGTCATCTATGAGAAAGGGATATGCTAACACTATAGGTAGTTAAGAACAAGTCGGTAGCCCCAAAGAGTGTGCTTGAGTTGTGGCTTAAATAAGAGTGACCTTTCTGATCTATTCCCAAGAAAGAGCACAGGTGGCCATTTCTAAGCTTTCCCTTAGGGGAACTGAGGTATATAGCACAAGCTTGGAAAGGTCAATTAAGTCTCTATTGAGAACATCGACTGTTTAACCATTGTTTCATGTCTTAGCCCAGAGGTCCCCAACCTTTTTTGGCACTAGAACAGGTGCTCCTATGAGAATCTAATGCCTGATGATCTAAGGTGGAGCTGAGGAGGTGATGCTAGCTCTGGGGAGCAGCTGCAAATACAGATGACGCTTCGTTCGCTCACCTGCCGCTCACCTCCAGAGGTTGGGGAACCCTGCCCATGAGAACTTGTGAGTTCCAGTGAGCCCCATAAGGCCTCTACCTTCTAACTTCAAAGAGAATTAAGCAAATGGTAGTTAGTGTTTAACTGTTTGGCCTTACCAACAAATATGAAAAAGCCAATTTTTAGAATAAGCCAAAGACACGTGATAGCCGTTTACATATCTTTGGTTTGATTGAGATTTAGACCTTCTCTGACATAACCTAGAACTTTTATAGTTGGCATATTTGTGCCTTATAGGGAATTTAAGTCTCAAGAATTTCCGAAGATTTCCTGTGACCCACTTTTACACAAATGTCTTTGTCGCTCACGGAAGGCATGGATCCATGAAGCTGGTCAGTGATCTCAGCAGCCAGGTCTCTCAGGAAATTCCAGGTTACCCACAGGCATTTCAAGAGTCCTGGAAATTCTCTAATAGATTAACCCAAACACACAGGGGCAGGGTTTTAACAGGGCCAGATGGGCCCAGAAGGCATGGAAGTATTTACTCTGTTGGACCCCTGTGTGTGCTGGGGGTCCAGGAGGGGAAACCTAGTGCAGTATGGGGGCCTTTCTCTGGTGTCCAGCAACTCTCTCTGGGGGAGAACTATGTTTTGCTTGATGCTCTCCCATCCTTCCAGGATGTCCACAAAGTGTTCTCAGTTGCTGTTTCCAAGTATTCGGCAGGCAGCAAGAGTCAACAAGAATCTCAAAGCTCTTCTGGTCTCAACTCTTGTGTGTTCCTTGACCCCAGGCTGAATGCATACCTGGGTAGAACAGTGTCTGGAGGGGAGGAGAGCAAGGGATAAGCTCCCCTCGCTGTTGGCTTCACCTCTAACCACAGGAAAATTTTTCTGCCATTTCCATTATTTCTGGCTTAGAGCCACACTGTAGGAAGACAGACTTTCTGTTCAGAGAAGAGGAAAGATGGTGCTTGGTGAGGGAGCGAGGCAGAGAGGGAGGAAAGGAGACCAGGAAAGCAAGAAGAGAGAAACAAAGACAGGCAGAGAGGGAAGCAGTACGTGCTGGCGGTTAATGGTCAGGGCCAAAATGTCTGGGCAGGTCTCTAAATAGCAACATGTGTATAACAAAGTTAGATTTGTCTAGCTAATCACGAATCGTGTTCAGTCTATTCATTTGACTTAACTACACTATGAGAGAAATTCCTTTTAATTTTATGTCACTCAAAAGTAACTTCAATATTCATGAGGGGAAGGGCTAGGGATCTTAAAGCTGCTTGATACCAAAATTAAAAAAAAAATCTGGATTTGGCAAAAAAATCTGGATTTCTTTTTCCAAATAGCTCCATGACAACTCCCACTCCTAAAAATAATAAATAAACGCACCTATGAACATACTGCCTTGGAGGTACTCAGACTGACAGTGAGTTATGTTGATTTCTGATTCACTTCTACTCCAGAAAACAGTAATGCAAAGAGTGAAGATTACTGATTATAGGAATAAATTGCAATCCTCTCCGATTTTAA
Source organism: Pteropus vampyrus (assembly GCF_000151845.1). Classification (NCBI taxonomy): domain Eukaryota; kingdom Metazoa; phylum Chordata; class Mammalia; order Chiroptera; family Pteropodidae; genus Pteropus; species Pteropus vampyrus. The sequence continues at coordinate 5,035,003 of NW_011888800.1, read as the reverse complement.
TTTTTTAAGAATCATCATTCACACACTTTGGTACTAAGATTATTAATGGTTGAAAATTATTTGTGTTGCACCTCAGAAAAGATTGAGACATGCAGCTAAGAGTTAAGACTCACACCTTCCACAGCCGACCTTCCCAGATGTTCCAGGAGTAAAAATTGTTGTGATCTAGATGCAGGGCACAGAGTGAGATATTTTCCCCCGCCCCCAACAGAAATACAAGAGCAAGGAAGTATTGCCATCCTGAGAGTTAAACTTTAAAATAAAATCCTAATAGATTAGAGCAGATAGAAGCAAAATTCCGAAGCACTCTGTGTCATGGGGGAAAAAAAGTGGGAGGAAGGGTAGAGAGATTCATAGTTAAACAGAGGGTAGAGGAGATACCAGAATACCAAACATTTTCACCAACAATAAGGGAATGATGACACACGTACAATTACACAGAAGAGAGAAGAATGGAAGGCTCGCAGAACAAATAAGGGTATGGAGAATAGCTCCCTCCTGCCCTTGAGGAATTTAAAAATTTCTTCAGATCATGAGTCATCACAGTCTTTCAAAGGGTAAATTTTATGGTTCTTCTCAATACACATCCCACCCTAATGAGACATTTCTGGAAAAGACTATTAAGAACTTAGTCATTAAGATGATTTCTCCTTTTTTTCCCCCCCTGTTATAAATTCCCCTATAACAATTGATCTTTACCAGCAAGATTTACATTGTGATTGCTTCTGTGAGTTTTTAGAAGTTTTAAATTTAACAAAATTAATCGCTATAACATAATAAATAGTAAATAAGGCTTTGAAAATGTAAATCAATGATCATTTTCATATTTATTAATGTTCAAAAAGATTTTCTCTTAATCTCTCACAACTATCTTTGCTATTTAATCACAGGATTGTGGGGTGCTTCTGGACCTATCCTTAAGTTCTTAAATCCTTTAGGATCCCATTTGTCAGAATTTCCTAATTTACTCAAAAGCCAGTCCTAGCTAGGGTTAAAACTACAGGGGAAAAAAGAGAGAAAGGGCTCAGCACTTAACACCATCTAGTGGAGCGAGGTCTAAGCTTTAAGAATCCTGACAAATGAAACAAACAAAAGGTTCTGGTGCCAGTTCAGTGGGCCAGGGGAATTTTTTAAATATAATTAAAGTCTGTCACCTTTTATCTTGGGTCAGTGGACACATTCGCCCCGTTGACAGCCCGTTTAATCATTTACTCTGTTCACTTGAATGTTAGAGAATTCTTTGGTAGGGACGAGTTCAAATCACTGATTTAAATAAAAAGAAAAGAGAGAAAAACTGGTTTAAAACTCTTAAGACAATATATTTAAAACTTATAACCTGTTGGTAATGATGTCATCTTTCCTGCAACAATTGGGGGTCCACGGACTTTGTTCTCAGCCCTCTGCAGTTTACTCTGTACTCAGTGTCTGAGAGAGGTCCCCCACCAAGCACCATAGCTGACGACTTCCAGGTATGCCTCTCACCTAAGGCCATGTTAGGAAACACCAGAATGAAAGCTCCAGGACGTCCCAGACCAAGTACATCTTACTTGTTTATCTAGCACCTAGCACAAGAGCTCATAAGTAGGCATTCAATGAATATTCATTGGATGGATGGATGGATAGATGGATGGATGGATGCATGCTATTTCCAGTTGTCTGTCACCAGGTCCATTCACCAAATATTTCTAGACTCAAACTCAGAATCTCCTACCCTCTTGCCCCCACTGACACTATTCTATAAAAGCCCCAAATTTGAAACTTGCAATCAGCTTATGTTTCTCTTTTCTGGGCCCTATACTGGGTCCTACCAGCTTCTCCTTTAATGTATCTGATTCTCTTTGTCCCCCTGCCAATAGCCAAGGCTACAGTATGCAATTCAAGTTCTTAATATAGTAATAATAGCTCTCCTTCTGATTTTCTATTTTTTCCTTGTTTATATATCCAGCAAACTGGCAGAACTTCTTAGCTTCCTGACCTACAATGGCTTTATGTTTATGCTCAGACAAAGCACAGAGGCAGGAGTGTACAAAGGAGTAAACACTGAATGACCTTTCTGCCACTGATACCCTATGATACCCTGGGAAATTGCCTCACCACTCTGAATCTCCATTGCCTCTGTAAGATGTGAGGTTTGGAATAGATGGTTTCCAAATATAAGAACATACTAAAATGTCGCCATTGGTATCCTGCCAACTCTACAACTTCCTCCATTAATTTCATATTCCTCATTCATTTTAACTATATCCCTACCCCTGCTCCATGTAGACCAGTTAGCTTCTACTCCTATCAGGCTTCCCAGTCTATACCAATAGGATAAATTCCAGCACTTAATCTTGGCTCATCTGAATTTTTTCTCCACATGATACACCCTACTCCATCTCCTTATCAGTCCAAATTCTGCGCCTCTTTCAAGGTCCAGCTCATGTCCAACTTCTAAGAAACCTTCCCGAACTCCCCTTTTATGCAAGTCCCTGAAGCAAAGTGCCACATTGTCTCCCCAAGGCAAATACTCCTAGAGAAGAAGGTCTCGGCAAGACAGTAACAATGAACCTTCAAATGAAGGGAGTGGCAGTAGGTCCTAAACTTCTAAAAGTATTTTCTTCTTTATTTACGTTTTGCTTTAATGCTACATTTATAGGTGGTATATAGAAAAACATATCCTCTTGGTAATTAACGGTGCAAGAATTTTTCTTTTCAAGAATAGTGTGTGTGTTACAAGAGATGAGGGGGATACTTTGAGAAGATGAAACCCCAGAGAATATGCTCAAGTAACAATAGATGAATTTCTAAATAGGATGCTGTTTCCTATTAACTACAGGACTTTTATTGTGCTGAGCACTAAGACAAGTGGAGTATTCCACTGTAACAAGATATTGAATGGGTCTTTCCCTGTTGTCTAGAATTGTTGACATAGTCCCAAGCTGAGAACAATAGAGGAAAGGTAGCCTCACATTCCAAGCAGAGATTTTCACACACACACACACACACACACACACACACAGAGAGAGAGAGAGAGAGAGAGAGAGAGAGAGAGAGAGAGAGAGAGAGAGAACTTACTAGAAAACATGAACGCTGACCCTGTGATCCCTAACCTTCCTACATACCTGCTGCCTATTGAAGAGAAGCATAGAGGCATATCTGAATGCAGAAACTGGAGCCTACTCCCCACTTACAGAATTACAAGTACGTAAACCTTCTTTTGGGGGGTGGGGGAGGAATCAGATTGAAATTAGGTTGTTTCTGATAAGTTATAGGACGAATAGGATAGGATGGTGTTTAACAACATGGCCTCGGAATTATATAGCCTGGGTTCAAATCACGACTCTGCCATTTACTAGCCAGAGAACTCCAGAGAAATGACTTCATCTTTGTGAGCCTACTTCTTCATCCTTAAAAACGCGGATAATAACAGTACCTACTTCGTAAGTTTTTGTGAGGGTTAAAAGAAACGATACTTGTACTGTGCTTAGACAGAGCTTATCCCTTGGTCAATGAATGTGAGCTGTTATATGTGCCAGATATTTAACCAGCCCAGCAGCAGAAACTCAGCTCAGGAAGGCAATTTCTTCTCCATCTAGAACACAAATATTTATTCTTTATATGAAAAATCCCTTTCTTGTTTCATATGAGATTTTGCTTCCCAAGTAAACAACTACAAATCTCAAGTATACCCCATAGGCGGCATGCAAAAATGATGAAAATCTGTTTTGCACAGTTTCCCTAAAATTTTGCAGCTAATGGAGGCCCTTTAATGGGAAAACTATTTTCTCAGTATTAAGCCGTTTCCCCATTCTCTACAAGCATATTTATCTTTCCATCTCTTCCCAATTGTTGTGTGTTTCACAGGTAGCCATGTGTAGAGTCACGTAGATGAAACTCTGAATCAGGAACCACAGGCTCATGCAATTTTATTCTTAGGAAGGGGATTGTCCTGTACAGACAAAAATGGCTCTGCTATTGATAATGACATCATTGAGTAACTGTTCTTTTAAGCATCAAGGAATATTGAGCTGCGCTCATTTTATTTTGCCATGTTACCAATAACTCACATATTGCCTGAGTTATAGTATATTCCTCTTGGTGCCTGGAATACAAAGGCAGGATCTCTCGTCTCTAACTTGACTGATCTTGCCACAGATGGTCACTGTGACCTTGGATGTCTTACAACCATACTCAAACCAACTGAGCTATTGGCTTGGACACTCTTCTGGATGATGCAGGGGCTCCCACCTCTGGGATAACAACATCCTATTTCTAAAACGGCCTGTGGGAAATTTACAAGGTCATGGTCATGTTATTTACATGCAAATAGAAAAAGAAAATTAATTCCAGCAGGCCACATTCTAACTACAAATACCAGAAGAAGTTATAAATACACAAGAGGAAAACCAAACAGTCTGTTATCATTATCTCAGAATGCCTAGAAAAGTGAGCCAACTGCATTAGTGGTTACAAAGAGCTTGAGCAAAATCTTATGGCCCTTGGCATGAAATGTTTTTTCTTTATGCTAATTTTGTAGATAGCAATTTTTGCCTGACATTCCCATGGTTAAACCAACAAAAGCATGAAATATATTTATTTTTAGAACTCCACTTATATTAAAATCATTTCTCTGTGCTGCTCTTAGAGTAGCAAGAAGCCCCAGATCGGTCTCCAGACTTCCTCAAAAGTTTTCTCTGACCTCGTTCTTAATAACAGTTAGTTACCAGTAAATACTAAACTCCTTAAGTCCCCAAGTTCAAGTTCAGTGTGAATTTCAGATCTGAGGGCTTTAGAGCAGGGTTCAGAGTTAGTCCATCATCATCTTTCAGCCCTAAGTTATTTTTTCATTTTAAGAATTTCATTTAGCATGCAGATGTGAGCATTTTATTAGCCCCAAAAGGGAAGAAATTAAAGCTTTATCTCAAGTTATTTTGCATGGATTCCCAGAAAACCACCTGCATTGCAGGATGATGCTGGGGAAAAGTTGGACCACAGCACCATCTCCTGGTCCCATCTGGGTGTTGCACAGAGAGAGTGAGAAATGTCAGGGAACAGCTGAACACTTCTATAGAGTGACTTACTGTAGGCCATTAAAATGCACCAAGCCAGCAATGGTGTCACTGAACTATAACTGAAATACAAAATTGTGAGTGTGACCATCTCAACAACCCCAGAACATTGATTGTTGCCAAACATTAAAATTCACCAATGTGATATATACCCAGGTACACAAAAAGCTGGCAAGAACATGCGGGTATTAAAAAGGAAAATGAAAAATCTCTCATAACAATGTGAGAAAATGTCTAGTAGATTACTAGCGGGAGGATAAAAGTACAGTGTCAGTTATAGTCATGGGAATATGAAAAAGGATGAGAAAATGTGAAAAGCGGGATGTATAAAAATGGCAACAATATGAATTTTTTCTAATGTCACTTAACATTACATGTTGTGTATGCAGTCTCACTTCATGATGGTGTACTCTATTCACAGGAAATATTCTGACAAACAGAAACAAGCCAAGTGCACCCAAATGACACATGATGACCGCTATCAAGCCGGCTCAACAAACAATTCTGTTTCTCTCCTGAATCAGCTGTAGATCATGTGGGTAAGGACACTCAGGAAGTTGGAATCACCTGAGAGCATTAATCCAGCATTACTAATCACCAGGAGTTTTATCTGCCGATCACATTGTCCCTGCAACCATCATTTCCAAACCTGATTTACACAGACTCCCCTGGAGAGCTTTTTAAAAACAGATTTCAGGTCCTACTCCCAGAACTACTGCAACAGAGTCTCTAAGGCTGGAGCCCAAGAAATTGCAGGTTCCAAATGCTCCCCAGGTGATTCTAAATGCAACTGTCAGTTCATGAGTTCACAAGTGGGATCCACTGGAGGATCACAGGTGTATCTCGTTGAGAAGGGTACACAGATTCAAAATTTTTACATTCCGTCCGGCACTGCTTATAAGAGATGTGGCTTCAGCTCCAGATCATCAAAGGTAAGCCTGCTTTGCTATAAAAGTTTGCTTATAGTTAACAGGTTTGCTTTTGGGTAGACTATTTTCAAATGAACAAGTAATCCAATTTGTATATAATCTGTGGCTGCTTTCTTCCCCCAAACCTTTCCTTATGAACCATGAAAGTCAGGATAGTTTTAATGTTGACCAAAGTCTGAATCCAGGAAGAAAAATGTTGTGGATGACGAGGACTAGGGTGCTCACAGTTATCCAAAGGAAAAAAATCCCTTCTGGCTCAAGACCTGTCTGGGTGATTGGTGGTGCTGAGCTAGAAGGCTCCTAGTGGACCAAGGCTGGAAACTGGAAGATTAATTAAAGCACTTGCAGCAATTTTGAGTGAATTAATAAATGCCAAAACTAAGATGAGAATTGAAAGGAGGCAAGTTTTCTTCAAAGTAATCCATGAATCCTATTTCCAAGAAAGGGCTTCCCTATATCCCCTTGTCAAAATTAGTCTGTCTCACCCTCTGAGTTTATTTCATTCTCACATCCCCATCAGAGTTCACATATCACAATATTAGAGTTGATTGGGTGGTGTGTATCCCAACTTTCTGTTCATCAGATTCCAATATCCACAGGACAGATCTGCACTCTCACCTTCGCATGCCTTGATGCACCTAGAGTGGGACTGTGCCTGCAAAGTTCATAAATGTTAGCTAAATTTTTTAAAGAAGTTGGTGACTGATTTGGTTAAGGAGCGAGAATGTGCTACACTGAAGGTGTTGATTAGAACCAGCACTTTGTTTTAAACAACAGGAAATGCAATTCCTAATGGTAGAAATTACAAGGGACATAATAGATGGCCTTAGTAGAGGTTGTCACCAGTGAACTCAAGTATTTTTTTGGTTGCGACTCCTTAGCCATGACTGAGAGAGGAATGTGAGCCCAGGACAGTCTTCCCAGAAACACCTTCTGACTGGGCACGAAGCAGAGCTGGGATTATGAGACTTGAGGAAACCTCTAGATTTCCTGCCACCTGTCTGAGAGCTCACAACTCACCTTCTGACAATGAAAAAGGAAAGGATGTGCAGAGACAATTGGGGATCCACTAAAACTTTCTGACTCTGCTTTTATTCATGCGTGGAGGTGAAGACGAGAGGAAAATGAAAACTATTACAACTAGGAAATATAGAGGGACAAAACAGACAAAGAATTTTTTATAATCAGAAATATCATTGTTGTTTTCCTGTCAATGAAAATATTTGTGTAACTTGCATATGTATAATTAGTCAATTTCACAGAACACCATTTTCATTTATTTTATTCCATTTCTCTCCAGAATCTCTGCTAAGCTATAAAACATTTAATTTAGTCCCATTAATCAATCCATAAGCACATATTCTGACCACACACTGTCCTACTATGTGTGCTGTGTACCGCAGCTTTACAAGGAGGATGAGCTGATTCCTATCCTAAAGGCCTTCATCTGTAACTAATAAGACAAATTTATGAAATTATCAGTGAATAAAAAACACCACACAGGCTTATTGTGTGATGTAATCAAACAGGACGGTAGGCAATAAGGTATACATTTACCTTATTGTATACCTGTTCTTAAAATACCTGTTCTTAAAAGATCATTTTGAATCATTAGTTTCAGAATGAGCTCACTGATAAATTCATACTATAGATATGCCCTTTCCCACATCAAGCAAAGCCGAGGTACATAAAAATTTAGATTTATACCAGCTATGAATTAGGGAAGGGTAGCTCTGTTTATAAAATGAATTAACTTTAAAAGAGGATTTATCACAGCTCCTTTGAAATTTTGAGCTCATGGTACAACTTGAAAGCAGATTTTGGTAATTAAGAGCACATGCTCCAGAGCCAGAGGGCTGGATTCAATGTGGGCTCAGCGAGGTTCTTGCCGCGAGACTTGAGGCAAGTGATGAAATGTCTCTGCGTTTCAGTATCTGTATTTGTGAAATGGAGATAATGATAGCATGTCTCCATGGGGAAATTTCAAAGATTAAATGAATTCGTGTAAAGTTCTTGGTGCTGTGCCTGGCCCTCATCTGCTGCAGAAAATTAGGCGCAACACTGTCAGAACCAGGTGAGTGGGAAGCACCGGGACTAGGGGGAAAATTTAGTATTAAATAGAAATTTATTTTCTCCAGAAAGATCACAGCATAAATGTTTATATGTCTTTTTGAAAAACAAATAGATGTTATTCCTTTGGAAGATGCAGGAAGAAATCACAAGTTCTATTTAGATACATACTTTCTCCCTTTCATCTCAGTCTTAAAGTAGATATGCTTATTTGGTACATATTTATTTGGTACCAAATTGATGACAAGATCTTCCCACCCACTTCAGAGTCAATCCTAAGGTAGACAGACAGGCAACAGACAGACAACAAATAGATAATAAAGTGGTCCTCAAACAATTGAGGCTGAATGATAATTATGTCTAATTTCTGTGTATAGAAAAGCCATGCTTTCTGATCTTCTACATATTATCAGTAAGCATATGGTTGAAAAAGCAGTGATCATAATAATTATTCTTTTCATTGAAATGAGGCCAATTTAAAGCTAAATATAAAGATGAATTTAGCAAAAACTTAAGGCAAATAAAATACTGGTTCAGAGAATATTCTTATGTTTTGATTTTGTCTGGGCCTAATATAGTTTTAAGAGGTTAAAATAATTCTAAGGGCTTCCTTGTAAATAATAGTGGGTAGAGTTCCAAATAAATAATTTCACAGATATTCTGAATACTGGTTCGAATTCAGTTTATTCTGAATTTTTGTTTCAGTCTCTGATGCTTGTAACTTTTCTTTTGTATATCTTATTCCAGCTAAATTGTCTTTGAAAAATTGGTAGGGGCCTTGTCTCCTATATTTTTTTAATTTTTTATTCAAATGTAATAAAAATATAGAAAAATGCACAGATCATAAACATACAACTCAACGGATTTTCACAAACTGAACACTGGGTGTAATTAGCGGCCAGATCAAGCAACAGAACTTACCAGCAGCTCAGAAGCCCACTTAATGCCCCCCTCAGGTCATTACCCACTTCCCAAGAGCAACCTCTATCCTGACTTCTAACTACATAGTTTACTGTATCCGTGGCGATTGCTGCATTACAACCAACCAGAAAACGTCAGCTGCACACAAAAGCAAGACTTCCTGGTTCACTCACCTGGGGTCTGCTCATCTTGGCTGAGCTCTCCTCATGTCTAGGGGTGGGCACAGCTGTCCTCCAGCAGGCCAGCCAGAGCATAGCCATGGTAATGGCAGAGGATGAAAGAAATGGCAGAATTATGCAAGCCTCCTCTTTATGCAAAATGAGATCTGACAGAGCCAGGATTCGCGTGTGGCCAGTAAAGTGAGTCGAGCAAGTACAGGGCAGCTCCTGTCTTTATTGAAATTTTTGATATTTTGTTCACCAAGTTGATTTTTTGCATTAAGTTTGATTTTTTAAAAACACTGCATCAAAATCTTTCTTTTCTTGGCTATTGTGGTTTTTGAGAACCCCTTAAACTTTGCGCCTAGGGTAAATGACTTACTTGTCTCACCCTAGTCCTGGCCCTGGTGGGGAAATGAGCTTCACATCCTGAGAGGACCTGCAGTCACACGGCGAAGGGCGTGATTGTCAGGGAAGATAAAGAATCAGAGCTAATAATGCGATTAATTATCACAATTAGTTTTGGCCACTTTTGGCCATTTATTAACGGGAATTGTACAATATGTATTCTTTTGAGTTTGGCTTTTTTCTCTTAACATTATGTTTGTGGAATGCATCCATAGTGTTCCATGTAGTTGTAAATCATTCAATTTCATTGCTAAATAGAACTCCATTGTGTGAAGACACTACCATGCTGCTGGCTATTTTACTAGTCACAATTTAGAGCTATTATGAATGGTGCTGCTTTGAATGATCTAGTATAAGTTTCTGTTAAATACATATGCATCTCTGTTGGGCGTATATGTAGGAGTGGAAATGCTAGATTAGAGGGTATGCCTATACTCATTTTTAGTGGATACTGCCAGTTTTCTAATGATTAATTCTTTTACCTTTATTTTATTATAAGCCTTGATACCTGGTAGTGCAAGCCTTCCAATTTTTTTTTTTTCTTTTTCAAGAATCATCTTGGCTACTCATGGCTCTTTGCATTCCTAAATAAATTTTAGAAGTAGCTTGTCAATGTCCACAAGTGAAAAAAAACTAATAGAATTTTTATTGGGTTTGCTTTGAATCTATAAAGTGACATCATCGCAACATGCTTCCATGTCTTACATTTTGGTGTCTCATACCTTTGACTATTTACTTTGAATGGAATAGGTAGCCGATAAATACATTGTCGGAACAAAGCTTTAGAATGAATTATATTTTTGGTAACACTACACATTTTACCAGCGCCTGAGCTGGTCCTTTCTTTCCCTCCCTCTGGGCCTTGCATGTGTTCTTTGAATCAGGCAGAATTCCCTTCGGGCCCTCCATCCCTCCTACCTGACAAAATCTAATCTTCCTTAACAACTGGACTCAAATTTCACTGCTCTACAGAGTTAACAGGTCTTCTTTGTGGTGCACCATTGATTCTCCTTTCCCCGACTTTAAATCATCACAATGTATTGTGATGGCTTGCTCCGATGCCCATTAAACTTTTGAGTGCTGCCCAGAGCCAGCCTAGCACTTGGTAGATACATGTTGGATAAATGAAAACAGCCATTCTTGTTGTTGGTGGTCGGTTTGGATGGTTTGTTGGTTGGTTTACTTACTTAGTTTATGTGGGACTTCACTTGAATTTAACTTTAGTCAAAGAAAAAAAAAAAGTAGTGTCTTAGATGGCAAAGCAGTGTGCATCAATCTGATTTTTTGTTTCACTATTCATTTTAATTTGCAAATACTCATTTACCTCTTTCCAGTAAGGTTTTGAAGCAGATACATTGTTTGATCTGATTCACATCACATCTTCTAACTTAATTTAAAAGAAAACCATCAACTTTTCTTTTCAGATACCAGTAAACAGGATTTCTTTCATGAAAAGGCAGTCACACCTCCAATGACCACTAGGTGGCAGTTTCACTTTCGATACTATGAGCAGCTTAATAATGTTGGGTGCTGTCATTCAAGAGATGTGAAGTAGGCCAGATGAATCATGGAGTAAAACTTAACTAGGCCTGTTGGCAGAAAAATGAAGCCCCAAATCAGCTCTGGATAAAAATGGAGTTATAGGGAGTACGGCACGTGGAAAATGAAAAGGTGTGCCATTAGACGTTATTTCACTGAAAAGTTAGCAAAAAGCTAAATTAACTACATCCACAAAATCGGTAGGAAAGGTGTATAAGATCGGAGACAGGTCAGATAGTGTTGAAAAGCAAAGGAGTCTCCTGTGAGCCCTCCACAGCTGGAGCGCAGCCCCTCGGGAATGGAGAAAGGGGAAATAGGGCGAGGGCATGATTCTCGCCCCTGGAACCATTCTTGAATTCTCCTGGGAGGAAGGAAGTTTAGAGGCTTTAGACAACACTGGATGGGACATTGCCCACATGTTTTTTGTTGAAATTACTGTTAGTCCCCAAATTATCCAAGGGTCACGCTAAAATTTTGCTCTGCATTTGAGGGGCGGGGGCAGAGGACACGTGTTAATTACCTATTCTGTGCAAGAAACTTTATGGATTTTATTTCATTTAATCTTCACAACAATTTTGTGAATTAGGGAATCTTATTCCCATTTTACAGATAAGAAACCCAAGGCTCCTAGCGCTAACGTATCTTACGCAAAGTAAGAGATTGGGGGATTGAAACCCAGCACTCTGACTGTTGCCATGACCCCAAGTCGATTCTCAAGGAATCTCACCTCCCTCTCCTGAGAAGAGAGCACCTGGCTCCTCAGGCTGCTGTGGGACGAAGGGAGACGATGCTCATAAAAAGCTTAGTGCGGCATCTGGGACACGGAGTCTTTTCTTACCAGGCTGCTCTGTTTTGCCCATGATGATCTCACCTAAAAGTGACATCCTCGCCACCCAAAGAGGGATTTCTCAGATTATGAGGTCCTGGTGGAGGAGAACCAAGCCAGCGGGCCATGGCAGAATGAAAAGGACTGACCTCAGTTGTCTGTAAACCCAAGACTGGTTGGTTCTCCTCTTCTGGGAACCACAAGAAGAACCTCACAGGGCTCCATTTAGTCTGCTGGTTCTGATTCAAAGTTTGATAAGGGACTTTCTGGGCTCAAAGTGTAAATCAGGGCCACGGTTCATCTCCACAGAAAACTGAGGTGGCTCCTAGAAGAGCAAATCCAGACATTTTGTGGGGCCAGTAGGCTACCCAGAGACCCTGAGAAAACTGAATGAACAATGAAACTTGAGAAGACCGCAAATGAAATCATTAGCTATCTTCTATCAGCACTGTATATTTGTATATACCATGAATCCCTTTTGGCCTAAAATAGGGAAACTGAGGCCCAGAGGAATCAAGGGACAAAGTAAATCCGTACTGTGACAGCAAAGAGCACTGAGGTAGACCTGGGGAAGCAAGCCCTGGGCAAAGCTGTCCCTCTGAGGCCCCAGTTGTTATGACATGCACCCATAAGCTTATGATAGAGTTTCAAGTTTTGCATACAAAGAACATGAGGAATCAGATTACCTACTCATGTCCCTTTCTTTGCTGGCAACCCCACAAAGACCGCTAAAAACAAAGACACTCTAAACCAAAGTGCAAGAGGACACTGCACCATCTGTGAGTTAATAAACAGTAGGGATTACAGTCTTTGTGAATGGGAACGGCTTCCTTATTTTTCTCCCTACTGGAGTATGAACCAGGGAGAGAGAGAAAAAAGTTTAAAAGAAAAGCTAACAAGAAGGAGCCTGCAGCTTCTTCCTTGCCATTTTCATCACCATCACTGACATCAACCCTCAGGCATTGTCCCAAGTTGGGTGGGAAGAAGGAAGGAAGGCAGCAGGACTCCCACAAAGGACCTGAGGAACGGAGAGATTGCAAGCTCTCCCCTAGCTACAGCTCCCACAGACACGTCTGTCACTGGGTCATGGGGAGACAGGAAGTGAGGAGAGGGCAAGGCACAGACAGGTGGGAGGTGCCAGAAGCCACTTCTGGGCTTCCTTGGAGTCAAGTGTTGTCATGGAGGAGGTCCACCAGTTTCTTTGGACCCAGACTGGTCCAGGGGCATTAGCTAGAACCTGAGACAATTTGCCAGCCCCGAGAGGGTACTAGGAAAAGAGGAGCATGAAGCATGGGTGTGGATCACCTGCCTGCGGTGAGGGGCCAGTGGCTGCCTCTCTGAAGCAGCAGAGATGATAAAAAACAGTGGGGAGCCTCCAGCAACATCTATCCCAGGGCCAGGCAGGTGTGGATGCCGCCAGCAGACACCAGCAAAGAAGTAAACCCAGATGTTCTAAGAAGCATATAGGACCAGAAAGATGCCCTCCCTACCCCCACAATCCAGCCAACCATGAAAAAGGCCTCCTCCACCACTGGCAGCCACTAAGGAAATTGGGGGTGCCAGATGCAAGAAAATTATGTTCGATTAGAAAATGTATTCTACTCTGTAGCCATTTGTATTAGTTTTCTATTGCTGCCATAACAAATTACCATAACTTTAGCAGCTTAAAACACAATATATTATGTTTTAGTTCTGCAGGCCATAAGTCCCATGAGTCTCACTGGACTACAGTCAAGGCATTGATTGGCAGGGTTGTACCCCTTTGTGGAGGCTCTAGGGGAGAAAGCACTTCTTTGCTCATTCAGGTATTGGCAGTTCCATGGGGTTTAGTACTGAGGTCCCTGTTTCCTTGCTGGTTGTCAGCTGGGGTTACTCTCAGCTCCTAGAAGGCTCCCTTTAGCCCTGGCATGTAGCCCCTTACATTTCAGAACCAGCGACAAGGCACCGAATCCTTCTCATACTGCCATCTCTTTGATTCTTCTTCTATAATCACATTTCTGCTTTTAAGGACTTGTAATTAGAATTGGCCCTCCCTGATAATCCAGGATAACCTCTACTTTGCAAGGTCCGTGATATTAATCACACCTGCAAAATCCCTTTTGCCACGTAAGATAACATTCACAGGTTCAGGCTTTAGGACATAAATATCTTTGGGGGCCATAATTCTGTCTACCACACCATTATATATTCAATAAGTATTTACTTAGTGCCTTAATAAGCCAGGTAGAGTCTAGTCACTGATTTAAGTTGTCAGCATTAGGGGCATTAGGCTGGGGAGGGAAGCTGGGTTGGGGTGCAGCACCTGGGACACCTGTCTCAGGGCTCCTCTGCATTATTCCAGGGGGTGGAATAAAGTGCATCATAGATCGCACCCCCACTGTCACCCCTCTATCCCACTTGACTCCCCAGCCTTCATCCCTAAATTGTGCAGCTGCATAACTCTGGAGAGGTTCATTCCAGTTCCCTGGGAAGCAGGAGCTAAGCTCTCCAAGGGACGGAGACAAGAACCTGCTGGATCCAGGTGTGGCCATAGCAGAAAGACCAATAAGAGCATGATAGGACTTGCAGCATCCTAGAGAGGCCTGGAGACAGATACTGCTCCTGCCCTTTACCCTGTTTCCTGTCCTGGTTTTACGGTCCTTCAAGGGACAAGAGAGGGACATGCCCAGGGTCCTCTAGGGCCCCTTGTAGCTCCAGATCATAAAAGAGAGATGGTGAGAGGTTGATTTTTCACTAGCGGAAGCCCCTTCCGGCTGAGGTTCCCTGGCCTATATTTTGTAGCTCCAGGGCTTATGAGAGCCACCAGCTTGCTGGTTTTTTTCTCAACCACAATCATGGTGAGTCAGCACAGAGGTTAGCTCTCAGCCAGGAGGCCACAGCCCCCAGCGGAGCTCCAGGTGGTTCGGCCTCTCAATCAGCCTGGCCCTGGGCCTGCCCCCCTCCGCCCGCCCCACCCCCCCCACCTCCATGCTCCTTCTAGTCTTGAGCCTCCCTGATTGACTGACACTCTGGCCACTACCCAAGCAGCAATTCATCTAGCTGAGTATAGAGCTTCCAAAACCGTGACATGAAAGGCAAAAGTGACTGATAAACCAGAAAAAGAGTCATCAGTCCCCCGTAATAAGCACAAGTTAGCACCTGGCCAACAGCATCTGAGGATCTTTGCTCCAGGCCAGACTTGAGATAAGAGGGAAGTGGTGGGGTGTTCCACCTTCCTCTGCTCTCACATCCTTATCCAGAGTCTTCCAGATACAGTCTACAGCATGCTGGCCAACCAGACTTCCAATGGCAGGAAGAGCTACCAGGAAGGGGTGCTCAGTACCTCTCACTTAAATGGCTCTTTACTATTCATCCCACAAAACCAAAAATGCCAGTGGTGGTTGTCATTTCTGCTCCTACCACTTAAAATTTGCTGGCAGGGGAAACCTTTAAAGGGCGATGCCCTCATGGACATGGCATTCCTCCTTTTATCTTTCCCATACCCCTCTACAGGGCTAAGTCACTGACAACTGCCCTGAGTGACACAAAACAAGCTGATAGCAAGGAGGAAACAAGCACCAGACAACAGCTCTGTTGCTTGGGAGACAAGGTTCCTCTGAAGGTCTCCCACCCCCACCCAGCTCTGCCTAGGTCTTAAGGGTCTGTCTCTGCATTTCTATTTAAGGACGCTGGTCTCCAGCTAAACCTGAGAGCCAGCTTTCCTCTTTGATCATCTCCTGAAGAGCACCATTACAATGATCAGAGGAATAGATGTCTCTAATCACACGCACACTTTAGCTTTACAAATGGAGTGTGACAGAGAGTTCTGCTGGTGCTTTTTAGCAGAAAGGCACATTAACAGGAAGGGTCATTTGCCCCGCTGCAGTCTCTGATTGCTGATTGTAGGCAGATGTGGCTTCTGTTAGTGGTGTTACATAATTTCCCTCTTGCTCCTGATCTATTTTTAGTAAAACGTCCCTGGGAAACTTTGCACCTCCTTAAAATATCCAAGACATGTGTATCTGTATATTTTCCTACCAACTTCCCACATTTCAGCTTCAGTGGGTTCAGAAATAAGTTAATAGTTCAACCATCTGAAAACCATTACATAAGAGAATCCTGATCTCCACATTTTTGCACCACCACAAAACTGACATCATCTCAACCACCTGACTTTGGGAAGTAGGGACAAATCCTCTCTTCACTGTGGTCCTGGACCCAGTGTCCTTGCTAGGGACATAAGCTAATCATCATGAGCACATCACAGACCATCTTCAACTCAGGAAATTCAAGAAAGAACTCTTTGGCTGAGAGGGTCTGCAAGGCTGTGTACCACCCACGAAACTGCAGAACATGCCAGTTCTCATCAATGGAAAATGTAAGACAGCTCTCAGAGCATAGGGAAAAATTCTATGTCCTGTCGTGGAGACAGAGATTCATATATAAAGTGCTTAAGAAAACAACAGATTTATAATGAACCAGAAACAGGGTGACATTAAAAGGAGGGTGCTGTCCTTGGGGTTGAAGGTGAGGTCCTTTTAGGTGTACAGGTGGACTTAGGCAGCACTGTCACTGTGGGAGAGTCTTATGTGCTCTGCCATAGATCATTTGGGAAACTTCTTGATGGTCACATTACCATTTAGGAACCTTTAACACAGGTATCCAGTCATGTCCTGGGATTGGCCTAAGTTCTACATGAGCTTGGTCACTGTACCCTCTGCTCCAGCCCACTAGCCTTCTCACCGTTCCTCCAGCACCCCAAGTTTGTTCCCACCTTGGAAGCCTTCCCTGCTGTTCCCTATGTCTGAACCATTCCTCCCCCAGCTCTGCCTGGCTAAGGTTCCTCTTAGCATTCAGGCCTCATCCTAAACATCTCCCCTCAGAGACTCCTGATGCCATCTCTGAAGTGGCTCATTCACCCCAAGAGTTCACTATCCCGCCATCCTCTCTCGTTTTCTTCTCGTCACTGTCTGACACTTTAGGTCAGATTTGCTTATTGTCGCCCTACACAAGGGTGAACTTTGTGGGAACAGGGCCTTTATCCATCTGGTTTACTGCTGCATTCCTAGGGCCTCAGATGATGCCTGGCACATAGTTGGCAGCCAGTAGACATCTGTTGAAGGAATGTTGAAAGGCATATTCAGATGTACATGTTTGAAGGCCTAAGAATTCCCGTAGGAGTCGGACTTGTGGGACGGAGCAAGATGGCGGGGGGGCGGGCGGTGGGGGGGCACGGGAATCCCCTGGGTAGATGAAGACTCCGGAGGAGAAGGTGAGACTAGGTACCGGGGCTTGAATGTCCTCCCAAATGGCTGTTACGTTATACTTCACATTATATCTTACCTTATACTTGGCTGAAAGTCAAATATAAGGCCGTGTTCTGTCATTCCCACCTCAACCCCTCCCCAGAGAAGAAGCGCACTGAAGTGAGCACTAACTAGGGCCCTCTGGGGCCAGAATGGAAACCCCACGGAAAGAGCTTATTTCCAGAGAGCATCCAGGAAGACCTCTTGGAGCATCCATGGATACCACAAAGATACCAGGTGCCAGACGTCTGCACCTTCAGGACATCTTCAACTCAAGACACTCAGGGGAGCACCCCAAATCTGAGAAGTAACTCTTAGGGGGTGCAATTTATGTGAGCCAGAAAAACTGTTTGGTTCCCTCCCCCCCACACCCCGCTCCCTGGATATAAAACTCCCTGGAGAAAAGGGAGACAGAGAAAGCTTTAGAAGAGCAGTGAGAAGTGAGGGACAGTCTTGCCCCTGCCACCAGCCAACCCTGAGACCTGGTCCTGCATGGGGGAGGGGGACTGGGGTAAGGAAGAAAGAAAAAATGGTTTCTCCGTGAGGTCTGGAGATCTGGTGAGCAGGTCAGATTGGAATTCTCATAGCTTTCTGAGCCGCAACCCCTGCAGACCTGCCCTACAAGACACATCATGATTCTCATTTTCCAGGCAAAAAATAGAAGACTCAAAGTGCAATGGACGCTCGTTTGCCCGCTAAATCTCCATCTCCACCCAACCTCCTCTCTGTATTAGAATCCTGATTCTAGGTATCAGGTGGGCGGAGCTCAAGGGAGGCTGAGCCCCTACTCCAGCCCAGGTAAGGGAATCGTGATTAGACTGAGCCAAGGGTCTCAACTCTAGCTGCACATTAGAACGATCCGAGTGCAGTTAAATCGGCCTCTCTGGGAGCGAGTCATAGGCCTCAATAGTTACAATGCTCCTCAGTGATTCTCATGTGCAGCAGTGCTGGGACTCACCCGTCTGAACTACAAATGATCATTTCCATCCTCACCAGCATGGAGAGGAAGTGTTCTGGGGGCTTTGAGCAAGGCAGCATTTCCTTCTTTTAAAAATGCATGTATTGTGTTGATGAAACAGGCTGTGCTACCCTTAGAGGTGGTGCCTGAACTGTGGACACCACCTTAAGAACAGATGCCAGTACACTAAGGTTGGCAGAGAAAACAAAGATGGGAGGGCTGGATACTTGAAATGTTATCGAGCAAATGATTTACCCCAACTTTGGAACTGCCCTGTTTCTGGACTTTCTGTGTAAATGAGTTAGTAAAAGATGGTTTGGCCAGTTTTAGTTGGGTTTTTCATTACTTGCAGCTGAGAGGATCCTAAATGATACAGTCCAACAGAAAGTGGCAGAGCCCAAAGTCAAGCCAGGTCCAGCGCAAAGGCAACCAATAGAGTAAGGAGAGTCCAAGGGACAATGGGAGGGCATTTGGATCAGATCATTGAATTTCTAAACAGTTTTCGACTAAAAAAAAGTAGTTTGTTAAGGTTAACATATTATCTTTGATTTTTTTTTTCTTTCTCTTATTCATCAGAATCAGAACCTGAAAATGAAGAAGCATATTATCTAGATAGTTAATTGCCAGCTTCTGGTTTAGAAATAATAATAATTAGAAAGTCCGGGTTTGAAGTTTGGAAAGTTACCAAAGTTAATAGCTAAAATAGGGACTCTGGATTGTCTTGGATTTTAATGAAATATCTAATAAATCTATTCATCTAGCCAGTAACCTCAGTGACTAAGGAGTCTAACCAGTTTTTCAACTGAATTGAGTCTTTAGTAATTTTCCATTTGAGGCCCCCAAGTTATACATTAAAAAGGCCCCTTTTACTACTTAGTTGTTATAAAATCATTAAATCTCTAGTGAAAAGCAGTTGCCGGGAATACAAGTGTTTCTTGGAAGGTTCTTGTACCACATCCCTTACACAAAGGTGGTGCACATTTCAGCTCACCTACAAAGCTGAGACGGCTAGAAATTTCCATGACAGTACCGAGGAGCTGCCTGAAGGTGGCGCTTGAGGGTGATACTAAACAGCGTTTGATCCCACAATTTCAACTTCTGGAAAAAGTCAAGGTTAGTCTTTTCTTCCTGATAAAGTTAATTGCCTTAAGTTAACGCACAGCATAAGACTTTGTGGCATAAAAAGAATAACAAAATTATAAAAGGTATAATTTGGAGGCTTTGCCAAGAGCTGTGATGATCACACCCTGATAAGTTTAAATGTTGTGAAGCCCAAGTGCTCAGCGACAAGGGTTGTCTGGGGGAGGGACACCGCCAGCATCAGTGTTCAGGCTCTGGAGAGGAAAAAGCTTTTTGGTCTGCAATTACCAGCCTGCTATTCTTTAAAACACATCTACTTGATGCTTGCCATTTTTTCAAGCATGCTTTTCCCCTGATGGTTTCACATGTTCGTTCACACAAGTAAAATATGCTTTTTACACTTTGCTGGATGTTGAAGTTGATGCCTGAGGGAAAGAGTTAGATCCTCACCTTGTCATGGCTTTCCCTAACTCTGGGTTTGTGAAGCTCCAAAGTACAAAACACACTCATCTAGGCAATACTGGAAGGCCACCAAGTTTGTATTTTCTGCCCTGCTTCCCAAGCCTGCATCCTTATGTGTATGCCACTAAAGTTCTTCCCTCTGAAACCCAATGAAAGTGTGCCTTTGCCCCCCTGGAGAGTAAGCTGCTTCTAGAATAGGAGCTGCTAATACTTTCTCTTCCATCACGTAGGCAGTAATAGACCTCCTACCTTTTGGTTCCATATCACCACCATCCCATGCTCCAGTGCTTTTCCACCTTGGGCTAAAACCAGCATGGAATAGATCTCCCATGGCACATCCCCCTGCTTTCACAAGGTCCCAAACTCTGGGCTAAGGTTGTTCTGGTTCTTGGCTTGTTCTCCTGAAGATTAGGTCAAATCTTCCCTACTGAGGAGAGCTCTTCTGAGGAAGAAATGAGAGTTTACCTTTCTGCTTAGAGCATCCCATCCCAGGTCTAAGAAGAAAAATTTTTCTGGTCTCTTATACCTTTACAGAACCTTGACTGTGCTGGACCATTGTGCAGAAAGGTGGCCAAGATGGAGGCTGATAGAAATGGATAGCCAGTAAGCATTGATCTGGCCTCGCACCTTCCATGGCTCCTAAAGCTACAGCTTCTTATAAGAAGGAAGAAGATTTTCCCTTTATTTCTTTTTCACCTCCACAGCCTGATGGCCTGGCCTGATTTGCTGCCACTTTCCTTCTTGAGTTTCTTTCTCCCAGGGTCAGTCATCTTCCCAGGGTTTCCTGCAGAGAGAAGTAGTTCAACAAGAGGGAAATCAGAAGGCAGACTTGAGGAAAGGTGGTGAGCCACAAAGAAGGCTTGAGAAACCAAAGGGCTTTGATTGAGAAGCTCATTCCCTTATTCCGCATGCATGTTTTGAGTTAGATGTCAGTACAATCCCCAATGTTTTTTCTTTCTGACCAATACTTGTTACCCAGACTAACTAGAATAAATAGGTCATTGTATGGGCTCCATTGAATACAATGACCCATATCTTTATCCTTCGGTATGTCCTTTGGAAAAGGCATCCTTTCCGAAGACTCCTATCTGTAAGCAATTTCACAAGAGGAAAGGCCAACAGAACATCCCACCTGCGCTGGGCATATGACTAATATTTTTCATTACCTTTATATTAGAAATTCTCTAATATAACTGCATTTCCTCATTTGTAGATGAGGAAATTGAAGCTCAAATAAGCTAAATAACTCATGCAAGTTCATTCAGCTTAGAAAGGAAGAATTCAGGGACCTGGGAAGGGAGGTGTAAACCTAATGTCCAGTTTCAGAGCAAACAAGGAAATTTAGGGTATGGCAGAAAGGAAATGGCCTAGACAGAAATGTGAAGAAGTGGGTTTGATTAAGAAATCCAGATAGATATGCGTGGTGTGAGCATAGGGCACTTGACAGTGTGCAAAGGGACATGACCTTGCCGTTGGGTGGTGAAGGAACTTGCATGTCATGCT
This sequence comes from Pteropus vampyrus, assembly GCF_000151845.1. NCBI lineage: Eukaryota > Metazoa > Chordata > Mammalia > Chiroptera > Pteropodidae > Pteropus > Pteropus vampyrus. The sequence goes on along the minus strand of NW_011888800.1, from coordinate 5,013,813 downwards.
GAAAGATGGCACTATTCTGTGAGCCAAAGATTTTGAGCAGAGTTTACTAAGAGCTTTGACCAGAATATTTCAGAAATAATGTACTACTTTTGATTGATTTAGTTAATTAACAAAACTCATGAGACGGGATAACACCACTCTTGCCCCATTGTATGGATTATTAAACTAAGGCAGAGAAATCAAATGATGTGCTTAGGATCATAGATTGTCAGTCATTAAGAAAACCTGTGCCCTAGTCTTCCAACTCCTGGTCCTGAATTCTGTCCCTAACAGTGACCTAATGTTCGATTCCAAGAAAACTGCCAGCCTGGGCACATTTACCCTGTGCTGAAAATACAAAGACAGCTGAGCCCCCACCCGCCTCACTCAGGGCCTCTTAACACTACATTGCCTCTGCGCATGCACTTCACAGTTTAGCAGAAAAGTTTCTGCCACTCTCAATCTTTTCTGGGTTTGTAGATGCAAATTCTTCTTCATAGTGAGAAGGAAAATTCAGAACCTAGCTGACCTTTTTCACTCTAAATTAAATGATGCACTTTCTCTGTCGAGGTCGAAGCAAAAAATATATAATTTCTCTTTAGCAAATTGAGTTTCAAGAAGTTTACAGCATTTCATTTAACAAGGTACACTTCACTTTGGTGTCTTCACTCCTCAGCATACCCCGTAACCCAATAACGCTGAGTAGATCCTTTGAAGAATTCTAAGAACCTTCTCACAGGAAAGGGTGGCTTAGGGGCCTCTGGCTGTTCTCTCTGGGTTCTCTTGAGCTCAGAGTTTTGAAGTGTGGGTGTGGCCAAGAAAAATTGGTTGGGGGAGGGGGAAGGGTGCGAGGAGTGGCAATCTAGGGAACCAGCCATGAAAAACCTTGGTTAGCCAAATATATCACTTCTGGGGACAGCAGACCCCTCTTTTATACATGGCTATATCCCCAGCCCCCCACACAGTAGAATAAACATGGTTTGTTGATGTCGATTATGGTTCTATGTCACTAACTAGGCAAAGAAGAAAGGAGGGGGTGCAGGGAAGGCAGCGTTGAGAGACAATATGACTTCCTAGGAATACTAGTGATGTTAGTTTAGCATTTAGGAGCTAGGTGTCAGGGTGTGGGAAAGAACAGTGTCAGTCATAGAAACCTGCTGTGAAAGCCAGGGCTCTGGGTACAACAGTCTAGAGGCAAGCCCTGATACCACTCCTTCTAGCTGCATAACTTTGGGCAAATTATAGAACCTTCTGGGAATCATAGCAACATCTACCTCAGAAAGTACCCATGAGGACTGAGGGATAAACCATATAGAAGCATTTAGCCTGGTACCCGGCATATACCCCTGTGAGTTATTATTCATTAAAAATTCAAGATTGTCCCTCTTGATTCCAAAAAGTCTTTCACCTCAGTGGACTTTCTCTTACACATTTTTCTTTATTGTTTCTAGACATGGTACTTGCAAGGCGTATGTACATATTTGTAATTCTCGTTCACCACCTTACCCACATCCAGTTAATCAGTTCCTCGTGAACAAAGCAGACTTCTCAGCCTGCTGTACAGTCAAAAGGTTGCGCTGCCTCCTCCTGCTCTCCTTCCTGTTTAACTAAGTTTTGTTTCTTATTTTCTGGGAAACGTCTTTTGCCTCAGGTTCCTCCTCTCCAGAGCCAGCAGGAGGGCACCACAGTTTCTGTCTCACTAAGCACATAATGGGGCATCCTGGGGAGATAATGGATTCCTGAGACCAAGGGGCCATTTACAGGGAAGAGCCCAGAGTCTCTGGGTCAGGAGTGAGAGCGTAGAAACCTCGCTAATGCACTCCTTCCATTACTGTTCTCCAATTTTTCCTCTCTCCCACTATTACTTTCAATTAAGCTTTGCTTTTTAAAAGCCTCCATCTGCCCCCGGGGTCATTAGCTTTCATCTGGCACAGCAGTTAGCAGCCACAGCTGGCCCTGGCGCTTCTCAGAAATCTCAAAGTTGAGGGCCAGATAATTTTTTAGAAAGCTCCTTAACATGGTTCTTCACCTTGAATGTTTTCAGCTTTGACAAAAGCCACTTGAACATGGAGCTTGACTAAGTGATGTACTAGAGGGGGAAAAAAAAGTCTCTAGCTTTATCTGTTTTCAGCAAGAGTTCATTTTGCAAGTGATTTAGCAGCTATGGGTAGATTTTTAAATTTTATTGGATATTTTAACTCAGTTTGACTCCTAACAACTCTGAAAACCCAGGCTACACTGAAAGCTCTTCACCAGCCAAATTGGGGAGGGGGTAAAACTGGGGCAGGGTCAGAACTGATAGAACATCAGAACTACCCAGACATTCTTGCTGTACAATATTTTCCTACTAAAATCTTGGAACAGTTCTCTTTTCCAATATTCTGTTTCACTTCCACACACTCCCGCTTGCAGCTCCTCCTCCCATCCCACCCCTCGAAAGAGTTAAAGTCGGAGTCCTCGGTCTTCTCTACATAATTTAAAAGTAACAGCTCCTGTAATTTGTATATACTGCCACCAGATGGCAACAGAGGTCACAGTTCTATTAGTATACTTTGTGCCAGATACCTAGCTGGGCATTAAAAATCTGTGGTGAACAAAGAGGAGCCCTCTTCCCCCACCCCCCCACCCAAATTCTAAATGTAGCAAGACGGACGTTAATCAAAATATTATAACTAGTTAAATTACAGTGCTGGAAGGCAGTTTCCAGCGGCTAGTGCTGGGAGTGGGCAGAGACAGCAAAGCTCACTGCATGTTGCTCAGTTTCTCCACTTTCTCCAGCCACCTTGCAAATAGGTGGGGCCTCGTTACTAGTTCAGGGCAATGGGATATGAGTGGAAATCACATGTGACACTTTAGAGAAAAGCGGAGAACAGTGAGCATAATTTCTCCATGCTTCTTTCTTCTTTTGCTGTGACA
>NW_011888800.1:4997655-5009783 GCF_000151845.1 Pteropus vampyrus | reverse complement strand
CAAGCCCTGATACCACTCCTTCTAGCTGCATAACTTTGGGCAAATTATAGAACCTTCTGGGAATCATAGCAACATCTACCTCAGAAAGTACCCATGAGGACTGAGGGATAAACCATATAGAAGCATTTAGCCTGGTACCCGGCATATACCCCTGTGAGTTATTATTCATTAAAAATTCAAGATTGTCCCTCTTGATTCCAAAAAGTCTTTCACCTCAGTGGACTTTCTCTTACACATTTTTCTTTATTGTTTCTAGACATGGTACTTGCAAGGCGTATGTACATATTTGTAATTCTCGTTCACCACCTTACCCACATCCAGTTAATCAGTTCCTCGTGAACAAAGCAGACTTCTCAGCCTGCTGTACAGTCAAAAGGTTGCGCTGCCTCCTCCTGCTCTCCTTCCTGTTTAACTAAGTTTTGTTTCTTATTTTCTGGGAAACGTCTTTTGCCTCAGGTTCCTCCTCTCCAGAGCCAGCAGGAGGGCACCACAGTTTCTGTCTCACTAAGCACATAATGGGGCATCCTGGGGAGATAATGGATTCCTGAGACCAAGGGGCCATTTACAGGGAAGAGCCCAGAGTCTCTGGGTCAGGAGTGAGAGCGTAGAAACCTCGCTAATGCACTCCTTCCATTACTGTTCTCCAATTTTTCCTCTCTCCCACTATTACTTTCAATTAAGCTTTGCTTTTTAAAAGCCTCCATCTGCCCCCGGGGTCATTAGCTTTCATCTGGCACAGCAGTTAGCAGCCACAGCTGGCCCTGGCGCTTCTCAGAAATCTCAAAGTTGAGGGCCAGATAATTTTTTAGAAAGCTCCTTAACATGGTTCTTCACCTTGAATGTTTTCAGCTTTGACAAAAGCCACTTGAACATGGAGCTTGACTAAGTGATGTACTAGAGGGGGAAAAAAAAGTCTCTAGCTTTATCTGTTTTCAGCAAGAGTTCATTTTGCAAGTGATTTAGCAGCTATGGGTAGATTTTTAAATTTTATTGGATATTTTAACTCAGTTTGACTCCTAACAACTCTGAAAACCCAGGCTACACTGAAAGCTCTTCACCAGCCAAATTGGGGAGGGGGTAAAACTGGGGCAGGGTCAGAACTGATAGAACATCAGAACTACCCAGACATTCTTGCTGTACAATATTTTCCTACTAAAATCTTGGAACAGTTCTCTTTTCCAATATTCTGTTTCACTTCCACACACTCCCGCTTGCAGCTCCTCCTCCCATCCCACCCCTCGAAAGAGTTAAAGTCGGAGTCCTCGGTCTTCTCTACATAATTTAAAAGTAACAGCTCCTGTAATTTGTATATACTGCCACCAGATGGCAACAGAGGTCACAGTTCTATTAGTATACTTTGTGCCAGATACCTAGCTGGGCATTAAAAATCTGTGGTGAACAAAGAGGAGCCCTCTTCCCCCACCCCCCCACCCAAATTCTAAATGTAGCAAGACGGACGTTAATCAAAATATTATAACTAGTTAAATTACAGTGCTGGAAGGCAGTTTCCAGCGGCTAGTGCTGGGAGTGGGCAGAGACAGCAAAGCTCACTGCATGTTGCTCAGTTTCTCCACTTTCTCCAGCCACCTTGCAAATAGGTGGGGCCTCGTTACTAGTTCAGGGCAATGGGATATGAGTGGAAATCACATGTGACACTTTAGAGAAAAGCGGAGAACAGTGAGCATAATTTCTCCATGCTTCTTTCTTCTTTTGCTGTGACAACTGGCGACGTGACAGGCAGTAGAGCCTCTGTTGACCTGAACCCCTGAGTGACTACACAGAGCAGAGCCATCACTAACTCCCAGACCTCCACTGCTCATGTTGGATGGGTAGCATAAATCTTTATTGAATTAAGCCATAGAGATTTGGGAGTTAATTTGTTTCTGAAGCATAACCAAGCAAATATGTTAGTCTAAGGACTAATTTTCTAGTTGCACAGATGGAACCTTATAAGATGTCTTTTTCCTCTAAGTGAGTGGGTCTTTGCATAAGAATTGTGAAGATGGAGAAAAACAAACTCAAACTGCATTGCCACCTCCAATCCTCCTGAGGCCAGTGGGAAGAAAGAAGAGCTTCCCTAACAAAAGAGGCTATGTACCATTATCATTTCTTACCACTACAAGCAGGACGCTAAGCTGATGATAACAGACCGGAAGGGTATGATTATTCCAGCAGGCCTGGGGTCTCAGGCCAGAGAAGGGCAGATCTCTGGGCTGCAGGAGTAACTCATAGACTGTTGTCTCAGGCTGACCACAAAGATGGCTCTGAGGTCTCTCTAGCAGCCACAAACATAATGAAAATCATGAGGCATTTAGTGGCTGGGCTAACCAGGCACCTGTATCCCACCAGCTGGCTTTCTTTTCAGTTATGTTTGTTTGCTTGTTTGTTGGGGTTTATTCTGATATAATTTCACACTTATAGGGGAAAATAAAGAATAGTAGAAAGAACACCATTTACCCTTCACCCAGATTCACTAGTTTATGTACAAAGGGTTTCTAAAAACCAGTTGATCTCTCATCTTAAACATAGCTTTAATGCCTAAACTCAAAACTTCAATATTAAATTTAATAAGCCATTTTTATATTTAAGACTTGCAAAATATATAGAGTAGCCTTAATACATAAAGAGTTATTTCAAATTCATAAAGAAAAAGGAACACCCTTTGGAAAAATAGGCAAAGGCCATGTGTAGCCAGTTGACAAAAGAAGTAGAATTGGCAAAGCTATGAAAGAAGTCAAACTCTCTAGTAATTAAGCATGAAGTGAATCCTCATTTTCCACCTATCGGACTGACAAAGCTTTACATGAATGATAATACTTGTGTTGGAGACAATATGAGGAAATGGGCACGCTCATACGATAGTGCTGGTTCTGGAAACTGGCGCAATATTCTGATTGGTTTATCAGTCAAAAAATAGCATAAAAAATTTTAATGTACTTACCTTTTAACACAGCCATTTTAATGCTAGGAACTGATCTGTAGAAACAGGAAAATAAGTATCCCTTACCCACCCCTGAGAAGAAGGGTATTCATCACAACATTATTTATCAGAGAAAATATAAAAAAGTAGAGACTTTGGCTAAATAATGGTGCCTCATACAAAGCACTAACACCGCATACACAGCACTTACTGAATGCTAGGCTCTCTTCTTCACACTCCGCATATATTAATTAACCCATCTAATCCTCCCAACAGATAGGTATCACAGTTACCGTCAGCATTTTACAGATGATTGAAACTGAAGTACAGAGAGGCTCACTACCTCATTCCAGATCATAACACGAGTAAGTGTGGAGCTAACCTTGGCACCCAGGCATCTGGCCCCAGAGTCTGTCCTATGAGACATAGACTATCCAGCCTCTCATATGGTGTGTAAGCCTCTCTCTGTAGCCACTAAAATAACAAAATAGTTTCCTCTGTTGTGGAAAAATGCTCATAATGCAGGAATATCTCGGAGATATTGCACTTTCGGTTCCAGACCACTGCAATGAAGCATGTATGACAACAAAGCAAGTTGTAATCTTTTGCTGGTGGAGAGTTTGCCTTCAGTTTGTAAAAAACACAACTCTGCGAGGCACAATAAATACAAACACAATAAAACAAGGCATGGTTATATATGAATGAGAAAAATAGATTATGAAATATTACATACAGGGTGAAACCATTTTTTAAATAAGAATGTATAAAAAATATTCTGCAATCAAAAAATTAGCAGTGTTAAGATTTGAGGGGATTTTTGCTTCCTCTGTTTCTCTTTGTTTTCTAAGTTTTCTACAATGACCGTGTAATTCTTGTGATATAAAAAATTCAGTGATTTTTTTTTTCCCACTACCCAATCCTGCTTTCTTTTCATCCTTTCTTTGGATATCAGTTCCACGGATTCTCCCTAATTAACATCGTATACACTAAACTCTGTCTCAGAGTCAGCTTCCCAGAGAACCCAACCTGTGAACGTTGGTGCCAGGAGTGATCCAAGAAAGCAGGCAATAAAATGATATCTAGGAGCTAGGTCACTCACCACCCAGCTGGCAATGAGAACCCCATCCCTGAAGGTAGCTGGAGCACGAACAGCCCCTGATCCAAATAAAAATTCCCTGTGATGAATGAGGATAATGCATAGGAGGAAGGGAATGCAGTAGCTGGTGCTATGTATCTGGTGTTAGAAAATTATCAGGGAAAGAGTAACTTTGCTACACTCCGTTGAAGTTCTGCAAAAAGAATATAGCTGAACGAAAGGCTGAGAGCAATTAACAGGCAATTGGAAGCCAAGTGACAGAGCCAGAGGCTTTCCTCACCTGCAGAGGGAGAGCAGGGAAAGTGAAAGCCCAGGCCCAGCTCCAGGCCTTCATACAAAGTGTCGCCCAAAGTTCAGTGAAATGTTAAAACTCTTGATCAAAGCAGGTCTGTTATGCCAAAGTCAGGAATTTAGTTGGGGAATATGAATCCTGACCCATAGTATAGAATGTCTGGGTTGATTTGGCCCAAACTCTTAAAGACAATGCAGAGGCCTCTGCCTTCTGGCCTGTAACTAGGATTAAGTTGCAGTCTCACCCAGCTACAGACGTGCTAGGCCCGATAAGGAAGAAAAGGGACTCCACCCCTAAAGGAGCTGCCAGACCTACCTAGCAAGTATACATTCATACGAGACTGGATTTGAGGGTACTTAATCAAGGAGGCTAGGACATAATACTGAATAAGAAGAAGCTTATTGACTTGGGCATACTCTGAAATATAGACTTTAACATCCTGGCAAGGACCCCAAGAAATGGTACATACTTGCTGCTAAGCTGTTTCCTAGATGCATGGAAAGAGCAATGGTCCCCGATAAGTGAGGGTGAACTGCCAAAATTACCATAGCAGATGCTGGAGGAAGGGGTTGAAAGACTCAGAGAAGTGGGCATGCTGGAGTAAATATCCTACATTAGGCCAGACTACCCACCAAATGACTATATTTCACAGGATAGTCTTAAGTATACTGGTGAGAGTCACACCAGCATCGCTAAGAGGTTCAGTGGTGGATCTCCTCTGTAGACCGCCGGCGATGGTAAGAAAGGCCATTACAGAACTAAGCTAATTGATAGTGATAGAGATGATAGGAACCCCCACCCAAAACAGTGGACAGATAATGGTGTCAGAAACCAGATGAATCTAATTATCATAATGAGTAGCATGGTTGGAATAATAGAGGACATGGCTGAGGCAGTTACAGAAATAGTTATTAGAACACGGTACCCCTACGGGCAAAACAGATGGGATTCAACAAAGACACTCTTCAACTTACCTTTAGAGTAAACCAAAAATGGATGAACAAGAAACTGAGGGCTGTTGCCTCATTAAAAATCCAAGATCCCATGCCCAGTTACTGGACCTAACTTAGAATTTAGACTTGGAGCTCAATGACGGAAGGAGAGGCTGGGTTCCCAGAAGGAAGGGCTTTCAGGAGAAAATCTACAAATGCCCAATTATTCATGAAAAGCTGCTGATTTTCAGTTATCATTAGAAAAATGCAAATTAAAACCATGATGAGACATGATTTCATACCCACTAAAATGGCTATTATCAAAAAGACTGACATTACCAAATGCTAGGCAAAATGTGTAGTGTTTGATTTGGGGATCAAAACTCAGTCTCGTAATCATCAGGTGGTAGACCTAGCATAGCCAAAGCACCTGATCGGAGGCTAATGCTGTCCTTCCCCAGGCCCAGAGAAATGTGCAAAGAGTTCAGATTATGGATGCTTCCCCTCATGGCTTATTTATTCATTCATTCGTTTATTCATTTTTAAAAACCGTTAATCCCACCATGAAGATATATAACCTGTGAAAACATTTTGTGTATAACCTTCTGGACTCATTTCTGTGCTATACAAACTATTTAGAATCTTACTTTTTTTAGACTTAATTTTAAATTTGCAGAAAAATCAAGAAAATAGTACAGAGGATTTCCATATATCCCTCACTCAATTTCCCCTATTAATATCTTACATTAGTGTGGTACATTTGTTATAACTAATGAACCAATATTTATACATTATTGTTAACTACAGTTCATTTTTATTCAGTTCTCAATTTTCCCTAATGTCCTTTTTCTTTTTCAGGATCCCATACAAGGTGCCACATGATATTTAGTTTTAATGTCTCTTTAGGCTCTTCTTATCTGTGGCAGTTTCTCAAATTTTCCTTGTTTTCGATGACCATGACAGTTTTGAGGCGTGCTGGTCAGGGGTGTCATGGGATGCCCCTGTATTAGCATTTGTCTGACATTTTACTTGTGGTCAGGCTGGGGTTATGAGGCTTCCTGGTTTTTTTCCATATCCTGTTTTAGGGAACTTTGAAAATGGTCCCAGTCATTGACTGAAGAGAGTTCTATTTCTGGAAAACCTCAGTTTCTTGCCGCTTTAGTGAGTTGAACTAACGTTCGAATTCTGAGTAGAGTAGAAATAGTAGAAAGAAAAGTATTGGAATATGTGCTTTCAAAAAAGACCTAATCTTTGCACTGCCATACCTACAAAGAAACCTAGCAACTATCATTAGCCTTTATTTGATTAGCATTTGTTTGAGCGGAATGGTGCTGTTTTCTCCAGGGCAAGGGCACATAAGTCTTATTCCAGCTTAATAAAAATGCTTTCCTAATCACTTTATAATCCTTGCAATTTAATAAAATACCAAGGAGCAATTCGTTTTCATGAAGGCAATTGGCATTAAAATGTTACTTGTGCTTGAGATTTTGTTGTTCTTTTTTTCTTTTAATACACAGAAGTAGATTCATATGATGGAGAAGGCAAATTTGTGCATGCTTAATTGACTAACAAGAAAAAAGCTGGCAGCTGCTCTTCTTGATATACATTTGCGGCACTTCTGTTGTCTTATAAATACCTCAAGCTAAACAAATAACAGTTTGAGGAAAAAAGGTGTCTTGCTATATGAAAAATGTCTGAGTTTTTTTCCCTTGGAAGTATAACTACATACAGTGAAATACACAGATCAGTGACCAATTTGCTGAGTTTTGACAACTGTACACCCATTACACACTACCTCAAACAAAACAAGGAACGTTTCCATCACTGATTTGTTTTATTCATACTTAAGTTTTGTATAAATGGAATCATACTGTTTGTAATCTTTTGAATCTAGCTTCTTTTCATTGAACATAATATTTGGCGTTAACTAGCCAGAATAGCAATGTAATGCCCAGCTCAAGGGAGATCATAGCTCACTGGCCTCTACGGCAGGCAGGCCCATCTGTAACATTTATTCCTGCAGGACAACTCTCTAGATTGTCTGGAGACAATCTAGAGTGTCTCCTGAAGAAGGGTCTAGAAGTCAGTTAAGACTGAGAAGCAGAGGAAAAAATTCAGACCAAGAAAACAGACTTTTATGAGAAAAATGAGAAAAGAAGGGACAGAAAATGGTCACAAAACATTAGAAAGATTGTCATTTGAAAGAAGAAATAGATTCTGTGTGTGTAGTTCAGAGTTAGAAATTACTGGGAGACAGTTTTCAGCTCTACGTAAAGAGAAGCATCTTCAACAGCAAGTCATTGAGGTACCGTGAACAAGTTTCTCATCACAGACACTGTTCCTAAGAGGCTAATAGCTTCTGATCGTGGATGCTATCAAAGCAAATCCCAATTAGGTGGGAGAGGACATCTTCTCACATATGACTTGTGGTTTTTGATTTAGACAAAACTGGGTTTTGACTCCACTTTACACTAGTTGGTCAGACACTCTAGACTGTCAGTGTCCCGCCTAAAGAGAGTTGTCCTGCAGGAGTCAATATTATTTTGTACATTTCACATTGGCAACAAGATCATATGGTTTTCACTCCAAGTATCTCAGAACCAGCTGCTGCCATGAAAACTAAGGTTGAGTAGTCAGGACCCAGGGTGAATTTTGTGTCCTTATTTCATAGCATTCTCTATAAGAAAGAGTTCTTCCCTGCCTCATTTCCCAAGGACTCTGCCACGGGCAGTGTGATATCTTCATCCCTAACAAACATGCACAGGGTATCCATGAGAGCAAATGTTACCAGAGTGTTTGCCTTATCCTCCTTCAAGGTCCAGCTTGCAATAACGTCCAGATTAAAAATCAGAGCTCTGCAAATCTTTTGCAAGTTGCCCTCAGTGAGTTGGATAAATACAAAAGAGGAAGTGATGAAAAGAGAGGAAATGTTTATAAGAAAAGGTGGCTGTCCTTCAGGTAGCTAAAAGGTCTTCTTAATCTGTCTCCAACATCACACACACCCTTCCTCCTCTATCTCCCAGCCAGTTAGCCGAAGTCTAGCCACCTGCTTTAGATATCTGAATGCAGGCTTCATTCAACTCAAGGCAACTGTCCTCAGAAGAGAAGCAAGAAGAAGAAATAAGTCGATCATCATCTATCAGACTCCAAATTGGCCTCTTATCACGTTCTACAAATCCCAGTTTTAACAAGCATCTTCATTGTCTTCATAATCAGTCCTTTGCATATTTTCTCCCTGAGCTACTTTTAAGCTCCAATCTATCAGAAGAAAAATATTTCAAACATCTATGTCATGTATGGAACTGCCCCTTCTTTCTTTTTCAAAACCACCATCTTTGAGAAAGCCTGCCAAAGTATCTCACCTACTTGCTTCACTCCCTAACTCCACCCCTCACAATTTGTAAACAGCCAGGGTATGCTGGTGTGACCTCAATTATATATTGCCTCATAAGCAGAGCAAAGTCATTTTTAGAGATACAGTAATGTTTCATAATATCGGCTCAACAAAAACCTTTATTTTTCAATCAACAGACATTTGACAATGTGATCTTTGGGATGAAAGCAGAAAGGCCTCCCACGTTCTAGCCCTAAGTTGTTCACCGAGAGCATGCATTTCCAATGCGTCATTCAAGGAGGCTTGGTCTCTGGTGGCTCTCTGGGCCAAGAAAGATCTGATTCTTGTAGTGCCTCCTTCCTCCCACAATATTTGCATAAGGCTCTACCCTAGCCCCACCCCTAAAGGAAAACTAATGGGCAGAACAGGGCTAAATAAGCATTCAGATGGGCATGCAAAATAGTTAAAGCAACCGTGGCTTTTCAGAGCCAAGTCTGCTTTCAGAAGCCATCTATCTGGCCCATTCACTCAGAAAGGGGAAGTGGCTTACCCAAAGTCTCCCTGTTGATGAGGGCAGAGCTCTGGCACGAACCCACATTTCCCAATTTGTGTGCATAACTTACCTTATGCAAGGAGCTAAACATGGATAAAGAAAGGTTATTGTTTCAGTGGGAAACTGATGTAACACACAAAAAATTGGAATTTACTTGGTCAATTACTAGGTTTCTCATCTGTGAAACGGAATGTTAATACCTCACTTGAGGCTCTTGTAAAGGATGAAAAGGACATAATGCATGTAGATGGCCTGATGTTCATTGACATTCACTACATAAAGATTTTTGTGCCTTTTGAAGTAACATAGCCAGCCTTGTAGTAATATAGCCAGCCTCTGACATTCATTCCAGGTTTAATGTCACCCCCGAAACATAGCAAAAAATGCCTGCAGTATTTGAAATATTAAGCTTAGCTAACTCTACATGCAACATAAAATCTTCTTTCAAGTGAATAATTTTTAAGTTATTTTTCTAGATTGTCTGGGCCAGAGTCAAACAAAGTTACAGGAAATTTTCTAAAGCACTTCGTGGCTCTTAACTGCTGTTGGAAACATCTGTGGTTTGTTTTTCACCTTTGAAGAAGATACGGCCTTATTATTTTACATCTTATAGGGCCTCAAATACATTGGCATGTTGGCTAGAGGTAGCACACATGAAAAAAAATCCTGACTGAGTGATACCTGGATGAAAACTTCCCTGAGTGTCTCTTGCTTTCATTTGCAAATCTACTTGTAGAGTATGAAGACCCTGCCGGCATTGTGAGGGTATGGTTGAGAGAGCGAAAACACTGCTTTGTTGGTAGGAGGTGAGAAATAGTGGGAATCAGAGAGCTATGCAGTCATCTTTTGAGTGAGGTGAATGGCTGGAGCCTTGCCTGGCCTTTGGGATACTCCCACTGGTTCCCTGGCTGAGCAGTGACTCAAGAGGCATGGAGGAGGTGAAGCCATCAGCTAAGGACCTAATATGCCATCAGGCAAGACCAAGTAGGTGGGCCTGCTCTCCCCCATGTCCCCCACCCCAATAAGCACATGGGCACACAAGTCCCCAAGCTTCAGCCTATCCTCTTATGACTTCCCCTTCAAGCTGCCTTGGTGCTCTTCATAACCTGATTTCACTTCTAAAAAACATGTTGTGGGGGAGGAAACACCCAGAGAAATCTGCCCCAGCTCTGTATCACCATCCCTCCCCACTCCAGATGGTTTTAGTTGTGAAAGTTTACATTCTGGGCTTTTAGATATGTTTATATTCTGCCTTAAAAAGCTACTGTGCTCCACATCCCTTCTATCCCTAGTCCTTCAGAAAACCCCCACTGTTCACTCAGGGAGACCCTCTATTTGTGCTGTTCTCTCAAGCATAGGGCTGTCTACTTTGTCTCATCCTCCTGCATGTATTATCACTTTTTCATCTTGACCCTAAGAAGCATGTACTATTATCCTAATTTTAGCGAGGGAAAACAAAATCTTTAGATAGATTACTTTCTCAGAAATAGGGTTCTCATTAGGTTTGTCTCCATGTTACCCATTCTATAATAATTTCTCCATAAAGGGAATCTTCAATTAAAAGAGATTTTTATTTTCTATCTTAAGAAAATAAATTGATGCCATGGATTTATGTTTACAGCAATGCAATGACATTCTTGACTGCCTATGAAAAATCTATTGCCATCTTCCTTTTCCCTAATATGACCCCAACTTTGTTTTTTGTACCGCATAGCCCACATCTCTTAGGGAGATTGATCCCACCCTCAGGTCCAAGATGAGACAGACTGGTATAAGAATGAATCCATACTTCTTGTCAGTGATTGGTTCAGAAATGGACATGTGACCCAATTCTGGCTGATAGGACATGAGGAGAGATTTGATGGGGTCTTCCGAAAACTTCCTTCTTACTCTTAAGAAAGAACCACACATAGTAATTCTCTCTTCCAAGGAAGCAAACAGCTACAATTACTACTGGCAGCCTTCTTGCCGTAGAAGAGGAGTTTAGAATGAAAACAATACTGTGAATCTCACAGAAGACACATGAAAATAATAAGATATCACTTAATGATATCACTAAGATATTGATTCACCAACCTTGAAGGCAATCTTTATCCTGGCCTTCCTGACTAATAAGCAAATAAATTTCCATATGATGTTAACAGATTTTATTTAGCTTTTCTATTTTTTACAGCTGAAAGCATCCTTAGTTGATGCTGGGATTTGTCACATCTCCTGTATCCACATAACTTTGCATTTATCATTCACATCTTGAATGATGGTTAAGAGGCACCACACAACTCTTAGTCAACAAACAAAAGTTGGGTTTGGATGTAGTTTGGTGTAATGCATTAAGGTTAGCCACAAGTGTTTTGTCATTGGGAGGCCATAAACAGTTGGAGTCAATTTCTCCTTTTCTTGAGTTTGCGCTGGCCACGTGACCTATTGTGACCAAAAAAATGCAGTGGAAATGACATTGATAACATCTGAGGCTGGACATTAAGAGATTTTCAGTCTGCAACATGTCACTTGGAACACTCCCTCCTAGACCCTAGGTACCCTGTAAGACACCCACCTACCATATGACCACCACACTATGAAGAAGCCCAAGCTACCCATGAAGGAGGGAGGAGAGAGAGTGAGAGACCTGTGAAGTAGCCCTGAGGTGCCAGACATGTGATAAAACCCTCTTACGCGCAGCCAAGTAAACACGAGTAGATGTCATAAAGAACTAAAGAACCGCATAGCTGAGCCCTGCCCAAATTTATGACTCACAAATAAAATGCTTGGTGTTTTAAGCCACTAAGTTTGGTGGTGGTTTTTTATTCAGTAGATAACTGAAACACGAGGAAAATATAGAGACTCCTTTTTAACAAGCTTCAACAATAAACAAAAAACTTTCTGCGGAACCCTTGTCTGTCTAGAAATTTCATTTGTTAGGACACTCCATTCCCCAAGTGCCTCAGCGAATCTTGGTTTTAAGAGTGTGTGACCATATAATAAGATGTGCATATGTAGCATC
>NW_011888800.1:4982332-4997605 GCF_000151845.1 Pteropus vampyrus | reverse complement strand
ATCTTGACCCTAAGAAGCATGTACTATTATCCTAATTTTAGCGAGGGAAAACAAAATCTTTAGATAGATTACTTTCTCAGAAATAGGGTTCTCATTAGGTTTGTCTCCATGTTACCCATTCTATAATAATTTCTCCATAAAGGGAATCTTCAATTAAAAGAGATTTTTATTTTCTATCTTAAGAAAATAAATTGATGCCATGGATTTATGTTTACAGCAATGCAATGACATTCTTGACTGCCTATGCAAAATCTATTGCCATCTTCCTTTTCCCTAATATGACCCCAACTTTGTTTTTTGTACCGCATAGCCCACATCTCTTAGGGAGATTGATCCCACCCTCAGGTCCAAGATGAGACAGACTGGTATAAGAATGAATCCATACTTCTTGTCAGTGATTGGTTCAGAAATGGACATGTGACCCAATTCTGGCTGATAGGACATGAGGAGAGATTTGATGGGGTCTTCCGAAAACTTCCTTCTTACTCTTAAGAAAGAACCACACATAGTAATTCTCTCTTCCAAGGAAGCAAACAGCTACAATTACTACTGGCAGCCTTCTTGCCGTAGAAGAGGAGTTTAGAATGAAAACAATACTGTGAATCTCACAGAAGACACATGAAAATAATAAGATATCACTTAATGATATCACTAAGATATTGATTCACCAACCTTGAAGGCAATCTTTATCCTGGCCTTCCTGACTAATAAGCAAATAAATTTCCATATGATGTTAACAGATTTTATTTAGCTTTTCTATTTTTTACAGCTGAAAGCATCCTTAGTTGATGCTGGGATTTGTCACATCTCCTGTATCCACATAACTTTGCATTTATCATTCACATCTTGAATGATGGTTAAGAGGCACCACACAACTCTTAGTCAACAAACAAAAGTTGGGTTTGGATGTAGTTTGGTGTAATGCATTAAGGTTAGCCACAAGTGTTTTGTCATTGGGAGGCCATAAACAGTTGGAGTCAATTTCTCCTTTTCTTGAGTTTGCGCTGGCCACGTGACCTATTGTGACCAAAAAAATGCAGTGGAAATGACATTGATAACATCTGAGGCTGGACATTAAGAGATTTTCAGTCTGCAACATGTCACTTGGAACACTCCCTCCTAGACCCTAGGTACCCTGTAAGACACCCACCTACCATATGACCACCACACTATGAAGAAGCCCAAGCTACCCATGAAGGAGGGAGGAGAGAGAGTGAGAGACCTGTGAAGTAGCCCTGAGGTGCCAGACATGTGATAAAACCCTCTTACGCGCAGCCAAGTAAACACGAGTAGATGTCATAAAGAACTAAAGAACCGCATAGCTGAGCCCTGCCCAAATTTATGACTCACAAATAAAATGCTTGGTGTTTTAAGCCACTAAGTTTGGTGGTGGTTTTTTATTCAGTAGATAACTGAAACACGAGGAAAATATAGAGACTCCTTTTTAACAAGCTTCAACAATAAACAAAAAACTTTCTGCGGAACCCTTGTCTGTCTAGAAATTTCATTTGTTAGGACACTCCATTCCCCAAGTGCCTCAGCGAATCTTGGTTTTAAGAGTGTGTGACCATATAATAAGATGTGCATATGTAGCATCTGAATGTCTGTGAGTAAGGATGCAGTGGTTCTACTTCATTCCTTCCTGTTCTCCTCTACCTTAATCAGATTTTTGTGTTCTCAGCAAACTTCTCAAAAGACTAAACAAAATGATAGAATGATAGACAACTAAGGAGAGGCTGCTTTTTTTGGTCTTGTGTGCATTCTACCTCTACATGCACACACACACATGCACACACATGTGCACACACATACACACACACAGGTCTTCCAATTGCAAGTTCTGATTAGTTCTTGGTCACTGTACTTGGCTTAGTAGGACAGCAATCATTGAAGCATTTGTGCCATAAAAAGTCAGTAGGATTTGAATTAGCTATCAGTTCTTTTTAAGCTGAGATGACATTTAGAGTTAAATTGATTTTAACTAGGGATTTATGACAGGAAAGGAATAGTTCTAATTAAATAAGTATTAGCCTCAAACAGTGTGAATAATGACCTGTTGGAAGTTTCTCAGTCCCCTAATAGCTAATTAACAGCTCATAACTGGGTTCCCTTTGTGTCCCAAGGCAAGTGTGAAAAGGAGGCCTTGAATGATTAATGAGATCAGCTCAAACCAGATTAAAAATGAAAATTGGCTTAATGGACCCCAGACCTGCAAATCCACTCCACATGAAGTGAAGGGATTATTTTTAAGGCATCCTGGGTAATCACTGTGGGAACAGAGAGAGCACAGCCAAAGGCATTGATCTGTTCATGTCCTCCTGGTGACCCCTTTCACAGCAGCCTGGACAGAGGACAGGACAGCCAGCTGTGAGGGAAATGGCCTTGCCATTGTCATGGTGTCTGCAAGTTTTGAGAGAGAAAGCCAAATAACCTTTGTAAAAACTTGCTCTTCCTTTGTCGTGTTTGTATTTCAGATATGTATTAAAGCAGGCAGACAGCAAATTAGAAGCCAGTAAATACCAAATTCCATCTGCAATTTTGTATTAAAATGTGTTAGAAAATCTTCTCCCTCCCTCAGAACTGAAGACTGGTTCTTCATCATTATATGAGATCGTGCTTGGCTCTCTTGAGGCAATAGTAAGCCTGTGCATGCCACCTCCCACATAACACTTCCTCTGGCACTTAAACAGAAAATGTTTTGAATAGGCAGTCGTGGACTCTAGAAAAAACGCTTCATGTATTTTCAGAAGCCCCTCTCTGCTGGGAATAACCACATCCCGTTTATGGAGCTGATAATTGTAGTCATACTGGCTAAGCCCTCAGCAGTCCCCTGTTCGTACCACCACTGCCCTTCAGAAACTTTAAAAGAGTGCACAGAGCCAATAGAATTCCATTCAGTGCCTGTGAATTGCTCCTAGTAATGGTGGGGGAGTGGTGGGCAGAGGCTCCCATATTACCATGAAATTTAAATTCCTCTCAGAGCAGCCAGCCCTCTCCTATCCCACATTGTTCTAAGTGTGGGCTGGAGGAAGGCCACAGTTATAGGGGTATTGATTTGGGATCACGACAGAGAAATTGTAGATCTTCGTCACACAGCTTACCCACAAACACAGTATATGTAGAGGGTGGAGAAGGAACAACTTCTTTTCTGAGTTTATAGATAAAATTTATGATCTTGTATAGTCAGGAAATGGGATGCTTCCTGTTAACCAGATAGATTGCCACTGTTCAAAAACTTAGAATTATATTGAATTGAAACAATGTGATTGTTTTTAAAAGCCAGTGGAGACTTTGTTGTACTTTCAGTTTTTCATAATAATCCCTATCAAAAAGTAAAATAAGAGCTAATTAATCGAGCAAAAGATTGGGTTACCAGTTTTACCAGCCTGAGTGTGTTATGCCTTCCAGTATCTTTAGTTTCCTTCCTACCATTTACCGTGGCCAGGATAGAACCAGGGCAAGGTTACAGAATCATTTTTCCTCTCCTCTGAGAATATTCTCTCCAATCTGTGCTCCTTACTTTCCACATCAAAAAATGGATTGGAAACCAGGAAACATCAGACCTGGTACCGGACAACATAAAACCAAATCCACATCTAAAAACAATATATATATATATATATATATAATAAGAACATCTAGCCTTTACCTAATCCTTGCTAGGCTTAAGGCAACCTATTTGGTTTACTGCCAAGAAAGGTGTTAACTCTCAAGGGAGGTGGAGACACACTAGATATCAGTTAATTAACACTCCCTCAAGGTGAACAAAAGTACTCCGCTAGGCTGGAAAAAATCTCATTTTCTCCCAAACCTGTGACTTGGAACTGACACTTCAAAATTGTCAACAGTAATTTGGGGAAGGAAATGTGTCTCTTTAGTTATTTTAATCAGCGGAGTGTACTAAGCACACTTCAGTGCCTAACTCTGTCTGCATAAGCTTCTGTAGGAAGATGAGAACTATTTGTCTGCCCCTGAGGGGCAGGTCAGGTAGGGAGTTATAGGACCAGCACAGATTATATTGTAAAGAATACAGGTAAGCCCATGAAAAGTAATATTACATTAGCATAATTGTGTGTGTATGGAGTAAGAATGACTAAAGGATGGTAGTCTTTTAAATTTTATTTAAGGTCTTCAAAGATGAGAGTATTTCAGAATAGAGTATTGGAGGAAGTGGTGACTGAGGATTAACACCAGAGAGGTGTGAGCAAGTAAACCCTGTGCGGGGTCCAGCCGGAAAATTCTATAGAATAAGAACATTTAAGAGGTCCATGGTTTCGTAGAACAAGAAACAAGGAGGAAATTGTAGTATTTAAAGTTATACAAATAATGAAGAGAAAAACAAAAATCAATAGCATTAGTATCAAAAATTGGAAAAGGCATGGAGAGTGAGAATGATCTAAATCCTCACCTTTCATAGAAAGATCGATATTGTCTAAAGTGAAGAAATCAAGAAAGAAAACCATTAGCACATTATTTAGAGAGATAACCCCCAGAACAGCTAAAATTATGAATCATTAAAAGAAGGGGACTAAAGAGGAGGAGTCAAAAATTGTTGATCGTCATTTTTAATTTTGCCATATTGACTGCCAATAGACAGTGGCAGGACCTGATGTTCCAGGAGCCTTTAAAACTTCATTGCATGTTTTACCATCTCTCTGATTACTTCCCCAGTATACTAGGTATGGCTGGGGAAAAAGAATAAATTCTTCAAAATCCAGTACTTCGTAAAAAAAAAAAAAAAAAAAAGAGAAGCCTCAGGCGTTCTTTCTATATTATTTGTGTTAAACAAATCTTGATATAGGGTGCCTCGTGACTGACAGTATATTTTGAAGCCTTCACTCTTATTTCATTTTTAAGGATTATTGGTTGTGGCCAGATAGTAAAATTGGGCACTTTCATTTAGAGAAAAATCTGCAGCCTATCTGGGGGACTTGGATATATTATTCCAAAATCCTTTATCCTGACTGATAGAACACTTAATCCAAAATGAATCCAAATTTTTTATTTTTTCAAGGTCTACAAAAAAGTTGATGTGATATTTGGTTTCTAATCATTTTCTTAGCTCCACCCTCCCTATATTATATTCCCAAATGATAAATTTCTTTGATTTAAGAGTTCATTTTAAAAGTCATCTGGTCTACTTCTCTTATTTTAAAAAGGAGCAACACAGGGTCTCAAAGGACTCTGTGACTTGCCCAAGGGCATAAACAAATTAATAAACCTACCTCTTTCACGGGCATTTGATGCCTACACTTCCCTTCCATGGGTCTTTTTCTCCCTACCCCAATGAAATCCTAGGAAGAAAGTTCTTAAGAACAGTAAAAAATTACCTTCACCACAATAAAGAAGTGAATCAGATACCAAAAATTCTCTCCCACCCATCCCTTTTTATGCGCTTCATCTTAAAGCATCGTTTTTATTCTCTGAAGGAAAAACAGCCTTTAAGGGTCGGATATTCTTAATTCAGTCTCTGTAGAAAGGACGAGGTAAAAAGGAGCTCTCTGAGGAGAATCACAATGAGAACAAAAGCTTTTCCAAATTATGCAATACATTATAATTATGCCATAAAATTTCTCTTCAGCTAGAGGTGTCAATGAAGAGCATTATGATTTTTAAATAGTTCTGTTCTTGATGGGAATTCACAAGCATTTGAGGTGTTTGTGTGTGTGCATACATATTTAGGCAAACCATGGCGCTAAAAGCATTCATCTAGAATCTGGTATCCTTTCCTCAGTAATAAAAATATAATAATAAAAAGGAGGAGGAGAGGGGGAGAGGGGAAAGAACTGTCTAGATGTACATGCAGGCATTGTCCTTATGGTGGGATGGATCTGTAGCTCTAAATTCAACACATCCGAGGAGGTCTAGGGTTTCCCAAAGCTATTTGGTTTGAATGTTTTTGCCCTATGCTCTCTGTCCATCTACAGATGAAGCCGGTGGAGGAACAGGCAGTTGAGTATATTCCAAAAGTGAATAGAAAACAATGCTAGAAGCGAAGAAAGCAAAGTATGAGAAAGAACAAAGTATTGATATCATCTCTGAGCACAGCATTTTTGGAAGTATGAAAAAGTAAATACTTATCTATAAAATTGAGGAAGTAATGATTTTAGCTACTGGCTCTTGCCATGTCTATATAAGGGGGTCGTGATTTACAAAGATATTTTTAAGGGTTGTTCAGAGTTTTAAATTCCTGTCTTAAGATCTCTCATTTTTCTCTTCCTTTCTTTAAACTTTGAATCAACTATTTGTTGTTATTAATGTTTTCGTTTTTACATATCGATGATTCCTAGCCTGGGAACTCACATTAGAATCTCCTGAGGAATCTTAAAAAAACAAAAACAAAAACAAAAAACCACCACCCCCATCTCGCTAAGAGCAATTATATAAGAATCTCTAAGTCGGGGCATCGGTATTTAGAAAAGCTCCCTTGATGTTTCTAATGAGCAGCCATGAACCCCTCTTGTTATAGATTGCATAAGATCTCTCTGTAGACGCTTCAGTTAAAATCAGTTTTGCCCATTAATTTAGTCAAAAGTTCTGGATGTGTAACAGGTCCCATGTGGGACATGACACCAGCGGTGCCTATTCTAAGACCTGCAGATGTCATTAGATGACACTAGAATCTTTAGAAAATTCCAGAATTTAGTTACTTCAAGTCTGAGACCATTTTCTGATATGGACAATGCACTCTGTTTTATGCTACATTTCTACCCCGTTCTGTCATTTCCTAAGACAGTCTTTTGTCAAAATCTTTTTCCAGACTGACCACAAGCTCTTCCCATTCACAATGGCCCTGGAACTCCTTTTGCAAAATAGGGCTCCTCTAGCCAGATGTATCTGGCAAGAGATAAATGCATCCCTTCCCAGAGTCTAGGTTTTAGAACTAGACTAGCAATGCTTTGCTTCAAGAAGAAGGGCATGAGCTCATATGATATCGGTTGCTGCTTTCAGTAGCATTTCTCTCTAACTGAGTCTGCACTGAGTACAGGATGGGTGACTCTGAGATCGGGTTGGGGTAGAGAGCAAAGAGGACAGTGCTGAGGACTGAGGGTGGCAGCATGTAATGGTGACCTCTGAGTGACATTCTATGTGTGGATGACCATGGAAACCTGAACTTTAAATATTTATACTAGAATATTTCTTTATATATAAATATATACATATTTCATACACACACACACACATATATACACACACATACAAATGTATATTAATGTTATATATAATTATATGTACACATATAATTTCTTGGGAAATTATACCAGGGTTCTTGGTCACTCTCAACAGAAACTAATGTTAACTGAAAAAGAAAAATAAATTTTTAGAAGAATATTGAGTACGTGAGAAAATTGGCAGAAAAGATGAGAACGAGGCTCAGAAAATATAAGCAAGGTGTGCTGTCTGTGGTGCTTTGCTGATGCCATTACTTCTGGACATTTGCTCATTACTGCTGGCCTCACTGCCACTGCACACTCACCACTATGATTCCTGCAGGACTCTAGATTATTCCTCACTTGTAATAACCCCAACTGGGCCACCAAAAGTAGATGTCTTTGCTGAATGCAAGTAGGAGCTGGCAGCATCAGCAGAAGCATAGGTAATAGATTGCAAGTTCTCTGAACGCAATGGATAAACCATGTTCATCTCTCTACCATTAAACAGTGCCTTGAATAAAATGGTGCTGCTCTGTTAATACTTACAAATTTAAAAAATAAAGAAATGAATTAGAATAACATAAGATGACACAGCATGAAATGCAGGCAACAAACGATAAGAAACAGAATGTTTTCACAGAAAAATTTCTGTGGAAGAATTTTAGTCTTACCTCTACAACTTAGGAGTATGAAACGATGGCTAATCATTTACTCCGTCTAGGCCTCAAGTTCCTCCGTGGTAAAATAAGCACAGTCACCATCCTGCCCTTGTCACTGGGTTGTTTCAAGACTAGAATAAGTGCTTGAAAGGCAGAAGTGCCGTATTTTCTAAGGTAGAACTCTATGGGGTTTAAATAATTTCCTTCTGAAAAACCCAAATCCGAGATCTTCAAGCAACCCTCCTCACCAAACTTCATAGTCTCAACATAGAAAGACGTTGCCTGCCTTGGGGTAGTCTATATGCTTATTGCTTCTAACTTAGTGGTGCAATGGGGATTTCTTGGGGGAAGTGTCGTTCTTAGCTATGTTGACGTGGGCACCATGAAAGGAGAAGAGTGGGACAATTCACAGGAGGTTTATTTCCCAGGATGTTTGAATAATTTAACTCCTTCATACATACTACAAGCCAGACCTCAGCTGAGACATTCCGCCTGATAACTTGACTTCTGCAGGAATTGAGCATTTAGGGGAAAACATTTGGTATATGTATTCAATATCGAAGGGCTGCAAAAGTCATGAGCTGGGTGGGGCTCCTTGAGAACAAAGAATTTTTATTTTATGTGGGTATTTTTCTCCCAAGCATCTTAAGTAATTTCTAGCACATGATAAGTATTTAGTAAATGCTGCTGAATTAACTAATGAATAAAGAATTAGTCATATAAATATATATGGAGTGGCATAATACATTTCCTTAGCCCAAATTGCTAATACACTGTGTGAGCACACAAAAAACTGTTAAAGAATTAGCTGGTAGATGAAAAATAAATAAAAAAATAAAGGTTCAAGGAGCTCTCATCCTCATCCCTTCCCTCATCATCCTCAATTCAGTCTAAAATGCCACTCTGAGCTACCACTGATATTTCTATGCACTGATTTAAAAGAAACAATTTCCCTATGCATCTCACCTCTTTCTGGGGAGAAACAAGTACTGCCTATTGCCCAGGGTTATAAGAGCAGAAGAATGGAAAATATTTTCAAAAGATACAATATTCTTTACATCATTCTACATTTATTTTACACCTTATGTTTTTTAAAAATAGACTTTATTCTTAGAGCAGTTTTTGGCTTATGACAAAATCAAGAAGGTGCAGAGATTTCGCATATATTCCCTTCTTTGACACATGTACAGTCTCCCCCATTATCAGCATCCCTCACCAGAGTGGTACATTTGATACAATTGATGAACCTGCATCGACACATCATTATAACCCAAAGACCAGTTTTCCATTAGAGTTCACTCTTGGTGTTGTACACTTTATGGATTTGGACAGATGTTTACTTGTACAGATTTAATACTTGTATGCAAATATACACCTTATATATTTTTTAAAATATGTTTACTGTAACATTTCTCAGCAATCCTCAAAACAAGCTATGAAGTGGATAGAATTTTTATCTACATCGAAATATACAGACAAGTAAAGTGGCTTATCCACTATTACTAATGAAAAGAACCTGGACAAGTCCCCTTGTCACCATAGTGAGGGGTCTTTCAATCTCTGTCAGTCACTATCTGTGAGTTTACTGTACACCATAAAGGGCTCAGGCGAGTCTGCCTTCAGTCACCATACCAGGCGTGAAAGCCCTTAACTAGGGACTAATGCTGAGACTCAAGCCTAAAAACATTACTCACAAATAGACTACAGAGAAAGTTCTATTTCTGAATTGCTCTTTTGGGGAGGGAAGTTAAATGAAATGTAATTTTTTTTTCTTCTTTTTTTTTTTTTTTTGTAAACTTCATCAGGTGAGATAATCTGTACTGCAGAAGGAGCTGGGAAAAGAAAGGAGGAGGGAAAACTGACAGAGTACAAGAATAGAACATTCTAATTAAAAGCTATATAGTGAGAACTATTCAGAGCTTTTAAGGGGGAGTATCTTTCCTTCAGAAGAAATGTAAATTGGAAAATTCAGAGAGCAACAACAATAGATGTTGGTATAGAGATTCAACTGGACAAACTGTGGCTTACTTGCATACATCACACTTAGAGATGCTGGCCACTCAAATAATCTTTGGACCCTGGATCCCCTATGACTCAAACTTCATGAAAAAGGTGACATGAATAAAGGAGGAAAGAACCTATGCATGTCATCAATCCATCAGCAGAGACAAAAGACATGGTCATCTTGACTTTCAAAGGGTTATTAACAACTTGAGAAGGTGAAGAGAAGCACATATGAAACAGAACAATTCAAGTCCATAAGTAATAAATGCTTTCAAATATAGATAGAACCAAAGTTCTCTGATAGGGAGTGCATGTACCCTGAAGGGAGGGGTGACACTGGAATCTATGTCAGATAATCACGTGTCCTGAAGAAAGAGTGGAATTTTTACAAGGAGAAAGAGTTGATGGTAGCTGATCTATTTTTCAATAATCGTAACAAATGGATTTATCTGTTCTCACATGAACAGATTTATCAGTTAGTAAAGACTAGATAATATAGGTCTCACAAAATGGACAAATGCCATAAAAATTATTTTGTAAAAACTTTAGTACAAATTAACTGCAAGAAAATGGCAGGGCTGACATCTCCTGGCAAAAGCTCTTCATAAGCTTCTGGCAGATGTCAACAAATTTTTGAAATTAATAAAGGAGAAAAAGCATTTGAAATATATTATTACTATCCACTATTATTAACAAGAAACCATGTCCCTAAGTGAATATTTTCCCTTGAGAGATAAGCTAATAATAACGAGTAGACATCACAATTATTATGATATTTTAAAATATTTTATTTTTATCTTAACTTTTAAAATTTCTCTCATTTCTATATAATGTCTTAGAGCAGTTATATGTATATATTTTAAGGTATCAGTAAATACGTGCATTGGGAGATAAGCTCAAAAATGCTGTGCCGGTAGGGATGTGAGACCACTAGTTTAATTAAGAAGCAGAAGAAATTCCAAGACAGATAAACCAGTAGGGGTCAAGGTCAGAGAGATTTTCATAGAATTTGACTTTGAAAGATGGAGGTGCATAGAGAAGGTGCATCAAGATGAAAGAATAAAGTGTCATCAAAGATAAATAAAAGAATGTTAGATAGCAGATCTAAATGATCTGGGGGCTGCCACCGAGGAGGTATAAAGGCATAATAGTTCAGTGTGGGACATACCTGCCTCCTAAAAACAGGAAGTTAGGAAGTCTCCCAGACTTTTACTTCTTCCAGTCTCACCCTATACTCTCTCCCTTAGCTCTGTCTTTCCATACACTCAGCTGTCTTCTCTGTAGATGGCCCACAGACACATCTTTATAGCCATGCTGATTTTTCTAGGTATCAGCTGGTTATCTTCTCAAATCTCTATGACTTGTCAAAGTTCACAAGTTTAAGAAATTGTATTAACCTGAAAGAACCTCTTTACCAATCTCCATCGTCAAACAGCTTTTCAATCAACCAGAGGGATCAGTTGAACTAGTATCTATTTATTGTTCCAAACCTATATTTTACACCTATTTAAAGAACTAAAAGCAATTACTCATTCAACAAATATTTATTAAGTACCTATCATGTGCCAGGTCCTGATAAAGGCACTCAGGATACATCATGAAAAAAACACACAAAGACCACTGACACAGAGTAGCAAGGACATCCAAATTTAAGAAAATAAACAAACCTATAGGTAAAACCCACAGATGTCAGTGTTTACGAATTAACTGATCTCTAAGAAAGATTTGTTTGAGCTATTTTAGCAATAGGATCTTTTACTTTACAGGGGCAATATGCTGGAGGAGGGGTTGTTTGTTTGTCTGTTTGTTTCTGGAGTCAAACCAATCTGAGTTTTAAACCTGAACTCCATCACTGATAAGCTAATCTATAGGAAAATTATTTGAAATCTGTTTCTCATCTGAAAACTAGGCATAAAAATACAAGATGGGATGTTGTAGGTTTCTATGAAATAAAATTTATAAGTACACATGGTTGGGCTCAATGAAAGTTAGTTTCTCTTTCTTCGGTAAGTATGCTCATGTTGGCTTCACTGAGAAATGGTATGTGTTTGACATAAGTCAAATTGAAAGGACAGCTTAGGATGGAGGATGTGAGAGAAGTCCTACCAAACCACTGCTGTCTTCTCTATGGAAGTGTCTCTACTTTCCAGCCAGAATTCATTACTCCCAGACCCACAGTATTATTTATGGACCATAGCAATTCTTAATATGGTAGTTTCTATACCTCCTTCTCTACACTTTTGAAGGCACGGTCTTGTCATGCTTCGTGTTCCCTTCAACACCCAATATGGGACCAACCACAAATACAGGCCTCACTGAATTCAGGTAGCAATCGAACACATCAGTGAAATATCTTGTTTATTGTGTTCCAGCAAGATATTCTATATGACTGGAGGAGAGATTTGTGGGATAGGTTCTGTATTAACCAGCTTGGGCTGTCACAACAAAATAACAGCGACTTAAACATGGCCTTTCCTCTGTGGGTGTGGAGAGGGCTCTCTTCCTCTTACAAGGATACCAGTCCTATAGGAATAGACTCCACCTCTACTTCAACCTCATTTGACCTTAAATATCTCCTTAAAGGCCCTGTCTCCAAATAAAGCCACATCAAGAAGTAGAGCTTCAACATATGAATTGGGAGGTTGGGGGGATACGATTTAGTCCCAGCCCATCACAAGTCCCTAGCTTTTAAAAAAATGGGATTTGTAAAAAAAAAAAAGAAAAGAAAAGAAAAGAAAGGAGGGAGGGGGGAGAGAGAGAGAGAGAGAGAGAGAGAAACAAAGAAAGAAAGAAAGAAAGAAAGAAAGAAAGAAAGAGAAAGGGGTTTGTGTCCCTGATCTCATGAAACTCACATCTATCAAGATTTGAAGACAGAGCTAGAAATGAAGAGAAAGTCAGAATATAATGAGGAGCTCCTGATTCCACCAATAGGCAAATTGTGTCACCAGGATAGAAAAAAATATTAATCAGGGAATTAGGAGTCTAGAGCTAAATGCTAACCAGGCTATTGACTTACAATGTACTAATCTCAGGCAATGCATCTAAACTTGCTACTTAATTTTCTTTCCTCTAAAATGAGTTTAAGACTTCCTGCTGCAAAAATGATGATTCTGTAATTCAAAAATTAACAAGGCAATATTTTCCATTTCAAATAATCTTCTTAACCCTTATTAACATTTTCACACTCACAGCCTTTGAAAATGTATTTGGTCTTGGTTATTTTTACATTATTTAATGCTTGGATGATTTTGCTCCCCAAACACATGTCATATTTCTACTGAACAGAGCTGATCCAGAACCTAATCCCCAGGGTTGCAACTCTTTATTCAAATCCTGCTTCTAGCCTCCAGTCCCATGTAGAACTGTGCTGTCAACTCCTGTTAGTTTCTAGAGGAGTAAATTGTCCCTCTATGGCCCTAGAAATCCTCATTTGGCTAGGGATTGAAAGGAGTGTTTTCCCTGCTTCGCTAAAGTCCTGAAGAATTCATCCCTCAGAATTCCACTGTGATTCCCTCTGTCTAGTCCTCTCTAGCTCTTCTTCCTTGCTACGCTGCATGGAAGTTTCCTGTTTCCCTGTGTGTCCTTTTCCCAGAACTAGCCCGCTCTCTCCAGATTTCCTTGTTTAGACATTATTAGAGTCACCATTTGCGTGATGATTCTATCACTTTAGGACATTGCCTCAATCTTCTCCCTAAACAAGACAATTACGAAAGACCTCTGTATTTGTTTATGTCTTAATCCTGCGCTTTTTGTGTAATATAGGGGTAAAAGAGTGCCTTTGAGTTCACCATTGGGTTTTAGGAAAGGAGAGCATTTACTCCTACCTTTTTTATGCAGAGATTTGACTTAATCTGTATTTTCCTTAAGTGAGTCTCAGAAAATAGTTCTTTCCTTCCTTGATGCATTGCTCCTGTTAGAATGGCCAGTTAGAGAGTGAAAGACTTCTGCTGGACCACCTTGACATTCAGCGACATCATTCCAGCATTTGTCCACAGATTTCTCCTGAAGCTCTTACAGTCTCTTGCTCTTGACAATGAGCATTTAAAAGATCTTGGATAGTTTAAAGCCAGGTCATTAGAACAAACTTACATAAGCTGCTAGAGTCTAGGGAGAAGCTAGCATGATGAAGGTCTAGATTCCTTCCATTACCCGACTTTGCATCAGATACTGAACAGAGCTGGCCTTTGGTGCTTGGTTCCCATTCGGAGCTGCCCCTCTGAATGTCAAATAACTGACACAATGTCACATTCTTCAAAGACAGGTAAAAAGTCCCCCCACATGGCCTATCATCTATCAAAGGCCCACTGAAGCTGGTTATCATTTTCAGAGCCTGCAAAGATCAAACAATTCTACAGTTGCTCAGACAGCCACAGAAAAACTCCACCCCCCTCCCCAACCTAACTTCCTGACCCCAAAACCCAGAGTCTAATTACTGAGCCAATAGCTTTAAGTTTGGGGTTTTGACAGATTCAGAAAGCCAGGCTGCAAGAAAGTGGTTTCCAGACAAGGGTAGAGGAGGATGCACGAGAGGTCCTGCAGTTTACTTACCTTTAATCTGCTGGTTCTTCTAATCTACATGCTGCTTTGCATATACTTTTCAGTTTGAGTACCTTCTCATTCCAACCTTTAAAGTTAATTAGTTTCAGGGATTAAAGTCAGGGAGTCATCTATTTTGTGAATTAATCAGCAGGGCAAGACTAAACGTACTTTGCATGGTCTCTGTCCCAAATTTGGGGCTCCTAGAATACTGACACAGCCTCCTAGAGACTGACACAGGGCAAAGATTCAGATTAAAATAGGTTGTACTGGGCTTTGGGACAAATAAATGTTGAATATGAATAAATAAATGAATGATATAGATAAATATTTTTAGGTTGAAAGATATCACCAAACTTCTGACCTAAGCTCAATGATCTGACTTCATACTACTTAAACCTCAATCTTGGAGGCTAGAACTACCCAACATGCAGTAGATTGACGAGCTAGAATCCCTTGGCCTTGATCTTTGCATGTAAGTACAAGTTTTACTCAAATCAAAGGTATTTTGTTTTTCTGCAGGGGAGTGTGGAAACCCAGGCCATTTGACAGTAAGATTTTTATGCATGATTTAAGTGCATTTAAGGGTGTAGACTGCTATGTTTTTGCATATATGAGTATGTAGCCACTCATATCATATAATTTTAGAAGCCAGAGCATACCCACTACCCACACTACCTACCATTCATGAATCACTGATGCCTGAAATGCCCTACCAAGTAATTTGGCTTAAGGCTAAGAATATCCTCAGAAGGGACGATACATTAAAGCTCATTAATTATCTATAGTATAGATGATTCCATAGTATCTTCTATACCATAGTATAAATGCATTTTATCAAACTCTTTCTAAGAGCTATTTTGAGAGAAGAAGGAATAGAGGTTTAAGGTGCCAGGGGAAGTAATTGAGAGAGAGAGAGA